>NC_135811.1:101680986-101989071 GCF_964213995.1 Mustelus asterias
GGGGGCCACGTAAAATAAGTTAGGTGGCTATCCCACCAACTTAACTTCCTGCCAACTTCCTCGACGCTGATACCCATAATGCACTAGGTGGATGGCAGCCGAAATCGTCAGCCCTCCCACCTTACTTAAATAAATAAAGCTATAAAGGCTTGCTAGCAAGCTATTGATGCTTCCCGTGCCATTGTATGGTTAGCATAGGCAGGCAGTTGAGAGTGGGCAGGTCATCTTTTATGGCCTCCATAAGGAAAGGTGGGAAGGGGGGCTGTGCCTCATTTGTGGGCAGAGTGGGGTAGGATGGCTGCCTTTTGTGCATCAGGAAACTCTCCCATAAGATGTCACCCCTCTCTTCCTTCTTCAGTGTCTGCCCTTCAAAACCCTCACCACCCGTGTCTTTCCTCTCCCTGGGTTCCCTCACTGCCCCAAAACACTGGGACTTAGCTTTTTTGGGGCAGCCATCACACTTCTTCGTGTTCCTTCATGCAGCTCTGGCGGTGTCCATTTCTAAGCTCTGGCACTGCAGGGACTGCTGGAGATGCTGACCAATTAGATTGGCTGGCAGCTATCGAGGGCAGGATTCCCTCCCACTGAGGGTGGAAGTCCCTCTGTCGTGCATTTTAGCTTTAACAATGTTGAGATTAATGGTGGGATTTTATGGCTTCACTTGTCCTGAAAATCCTGCCCAAGGTCAATGGACCTTGCCATGGTCCGCCCCTCACCCACTCCGATTCCCGTGGCGGCGGGCTGATAAAATTCTGGCCTAAAAGTTCAAACCTGCAATGGTAGATTGGAACTTGAATGCAGTTATTGTCATAGAGGTTTACAGCATGGAAACAGGCCCTTCGGCCCAACTTGTCCATGCTGCCCTTTTTTAAAAATCCCTAAGCTAGTCCCAATTGCCCGCATTTGGCCCATATCCCTCTATACCCATCTTACCCATGTAACTGTCTAAATGCTTTTTAAAAGACAAAATTGTACCCGCTTCTACCACTCCTCTGGCAGCTTGTTCCAGACACTCACCAACCTCTGAGTGAAAAAATTGCCCCTCTGGACACTTTTGTATCTCTCCCCTCTCACCTTAAACCTATGCCCTCTAATTTTAGACTCCACTACCTTTGGGAAAAGATATTGACTATCTAGATGATCTATGCCCCTCATTATTTTATAGACTTCTATAAGATCACCCCTCAGCCTTCTATGCTCCAGTCTATCCAGCCTCTCCTTATAACTCAAACCATCAAGTCCCGGTAGCATCCTAGTAAATCTTTTCTGTACTCTTTCTAGTTTAATAATATCCTTTCCATAATAGGGTGACCAGAACTGTACACAGTATTCCAAGTGTGGCCTTAACAATGTCTTGTACAACTTCAACAAGACGTCCCAACTCCTGTATTCAATGTTTTGACCAATGAAACCAAGCATGCTGAATGCCTTCTTCACCACTCTGTCCATCTGTGACTCCACTTTCAAGGAGTTATGAGCATGTACCCCTAGCTCTCTTTGTTCTGTAAGTCTCCCCAACACCCTACCATTAACTGAGTAAGTCCTGCCCTGGCTCAATCTACCAAAATGCATCACTTTGCATTTATGTAAATTAAACTCCACCTGCCATTCATCAGCCCACTGGCCCAATTGATCAAGATCCCGTTGCAATCCGAGATAACCTTCTTCACTGTCCACTATGCCACCAATCTTGGTTGAGGGAAAAACATTCTGAAAATAAAAAAAAAAGCAAGTATCAATTAAAGTGATCGTGAAGTCGTTAAAATTGTTGTAAAGCCCAGGTGCTGTTCTAATATCACCTGGCCCTTATGCGACTCCAGCTTCACACCAACTTGGCTCTTAGCTGCACTCTGAAGTGGTCTAACAAGCCACTCAGTTGTCACCAACTTTTCAATATAACTGGGAATGGGCAATAAATGTTTGCCTTGGCAGTGATGCCCACATCCCAAGAATGAATTGGAAAAGTACGTCTCCAACAAAACACTCTCACCTCAGGATCAGCCGAGGCACTCACTCCTGCAAAAGATGTGAACTTTTCTATTAACCACTCCAGGTGCTCCAACTATCTCCGAGTGACACTAATGTTTGCAACAGCATTTATATAGCACCTCTAATGAAGTAAAGTGCACCAAGGCACTTGACAGGAGCATTACTAAAGAAAACCAAGTCACACAAAGTGTTATTAGGGTTGGTGAAAGCTTGGCCAAAAAGATCGATTTTAAAGATCACCTTAATGGGGAAATTTAGGGACGAAATTCCATATCTTAGCACTTAGGCGGCTGAAGGCATAGACAATGGAAATTTGGGACATGTGAGAGGCCAGAATCTGAGGATCGCAGAGATCTTGGAAGGTTGTAGGGCTGGAGGAGGTTACAGAGAAAAGGAGAGATGCCATGGAGAATTTTGAATTTTGTGAGGCAGCAGCGCTAACCACTGTGCCACCGTGCTCCCTTCATGTTTGGGCATCTATTTTTTTGCCTCAGAACCAATTTGGGATCATAGAAATCATAGACAATCATAGAAACCCTACAGTGCAGAAGGAGGCCATTCGGCCCATCGAGTCTGCACCGACCACAATCCCACCCAGGCCCTACCCCCACATATTTACCCGCTAATCCCTCTAACCGACGCATCTCAGGACTCTAAGGGGCAATTTTTAACCTGGCCAATCAACCTAACCCGCACATCTTTGGACTGTGGGAGGAAACCGGAGCACCTGGAGGAAACCCACGCAGACACGAGGAGAATGTGCAAACTCCACACAGACAGTGACCTGAGCCGGGAATCGAACCCAGGACCCTGGAGCTGTGAAGCAGCAGTGCTAACCACTGTGCTACCGTGCCATCCCCGGGATCTTTCTCTATGTTAATTATGTAAAATAAATACTTGTTGTTGCAGTTCTGTTTGGATTCTGTATGCAGCCACAAGGAGAAACTCTGAATATCTTTTGCCTAGATTAGGTTTTCTGGATGAAGGCGATGATTAAGGATCCCAACAAAGGGAGTTGATCTTTTGTTGATTCAGAGAGGTTGGAGGGATTGTACATGCAGACTGAGATGATTAAATGCTCTAAAAGACACAATAGTTGCTCTGTTACTGGATTGGGAGTGTTACCCATGGAGACAGTAGGCCAGGATCGAATAGTGGAGATGTGGCTAGGATGATGTTCTGGAGTTTCATTTGTTATATTTGGAGATTAGAGAATATTTACACAAAACTTCCCCTCAGGGTAATAAATATGTGGCACAGGGTCCAAAACATGATAGTCTGTGCACAGTCTGGAAAGGGAGAAAACTTCATGTAATGGCAGACTTTTTTCAATTCATGAAATCCGCAATCAAGTAACATTCAAAAGTTCACAAGAAAATGTTTACTTTAGGATAGACAGACACCATTCAGTGTTTTGATTTTTTAAATAGGTGCCCAAACCCAAATAGTCTCAACTAAACAAGACAATGAAGAAATACCCAACTACCAGCTTAGTCCATTTATTTCAGCCTGAATTGAAATGAAAGTTATACGGACGCTCATTCATAGAGAAGAAAAAATGGTTTTACTGATCTTTCTGTTCATCAAAGTGATACCACATTTTTACATTTAAAGATATCAATGGCTTCGAAAATCTAATCTGATGAGCTATTGTTCCCTCATTTTCCATTGACCTCTAAAGTCATAGCCGTGGGGTGGCTCGGTGGCACAGTGGTTAACACTGTCGCCTCACAGCGCCAGGGACCCGGGTTCAATCCCTAACTTGGGTCACTGTCTGTGTGAAGTCTGCACATTCTCCCCGTGTCTGCGTGGGTTTCCTTTGGGTGCTCCGGTTTCCTCCCACAATCCAAAGATGTGCTGGTTAGGTGCAGTGGCCATGCTAAATTCTCCCTCAGTGTACCCGAACAGGTGCTGGAGTGTGGCGACTAGGGGATTTTCACTGTACCTTCATTGCAGTATTAATGTAAGCCTGCTTGCGACTAATAAATAAACTATACTTTTACTTTAGTCAATGATAATTCTGATCACAGGATACTTGTACAATGGATAATGAATGAATGAAATATTTGTACCACTCTTATAGTAACATGGTTGAACTAATGATGTTCTATTATAGATCTTTCTCTCTGCACTTTCGCTGCTCATTTCTCCCTTGCTCTGTACTTGTTTTAAAACTGTTAATCTCCAACTTCATCCAGCTCTTCTGAGGGTTAACTCTGCTTCTCTGTCCACAAATGCTGCTTGACCTGCTAAGTATTTCCAGCAGCATTCTTTGAGGCATTCTTTGATGCTTGCCTTTGTAAACTGTCCAGCGAGTAGCCCAAAGATGAAGGGTTAGATTGTGGGCCGGATGCAAATTGTACTCTGGATGCTTATTTCACCGCACTCAATGGATCTACTCTGGAGTCTGACAGTCTGCTGTGGATGTAGATGCAGTGATGGGTTGGAGAGAAACATCTGTCTTTATCCATTGTGAGGGAGTCTTCGTATACAAACATTGCTATTGAAATAACAAGGTACATTCTCAAACTAGAACAAAAGTGTATGTGTACTATCGGAGATTTGTTTAGACTACCGATTCCACTCAAAGTGGGTATGAGAAGAGATGATTGTAATTAACAGACGAAGCTGTTGGCTACAACCATATATTCCCACAAATGATTTCCCTTAGGCAGTAGACTCCGTACCACAAAAAAATGGAGCAATTATTTGGCTCCAGCAGAAGGTGACAGATCCATTGACTATGTTCCAGCTGTTCGCTGGAGGGCCCTGTGGTTTGGCACAGCAACTCAAGTGGGTTTCGATGTGTGTGAGCTTTTCACGCAAGACTGCCTAAATTTACACAGACACATTAATGCTTTTACTATTGGCTTCCATGGGCGAGATGATTGACGATGATTGGTTAACCTTTTACATGCCTGTACAATCTGAGACATGTCTTTAGACATTCGTATGCAGAATGTTATATAGTATCACGTTTCTATTTCAAACATTGCGAGGGAATTCTTTTCATTGAATATCTCATTCAGCAGAGGCAACGCCCAATAAGGAAGGCCTCAGGATTGATTTCAGATCTATGCTAAATTAAAGTGTTTTACATTCTGTGTTAGAAGAGTTTATACCTCCATTCACATTGGTTCCTTTATCACAATGGCAATGATTATTCACAGGATTAGAGGTCCAACCTTACTCTCTAACTAGTTTCACTCCTTACCCAGTCTTACTCTTCAACTTTTACAGATGCACCATAGAAAGCATCCTTTCTGGTTGTATCACAGCTTGGTATGGCTCCTGCTCTGCCCAAGACTGCAAGGAACTACAAAATGTGCACATCTAGAGAGTGAACTGTAACAGGTTATTCATCTATGTAGGGTATCACAGCTGAATCCAATTTCCGCAAATAGGTATCAATCAGGAGTGGGAACCTAAGATCATTAATCCCCCACCATGTCAGATGGAGAGTAAGATTAGATGGAAAGTAAGATTGGGTGGAGAGTTAGATTGTAGCCCAATCTATCACGCAAACCAGCCTTCCATCCATTGACTCTGCCTACACTTCCCGCTGCCTCGGCAAAGTAGCCAGCATAATTAAGCACCCCATGCACCCCGGACATTCTCTCTTCCACCTTCTTCCATCGGGAAAAAGATACAAAAGTCTGAGGTCATATACCAACCGACTCAAGAACAGCTTCTTCCCTGCTGCTGTCATTTTGAATGGACTTACCTTGCATTAAGTTGATCCTTCTCTACACCCATGCTGCAATTTTTTACCATTCAAATAATAGTCCATTTTGCTATTATTCCTACCAAAATGGATGACCTCACATTTAGCAACATTGTACTCCATCTGCCAGACCCTTGCTCACTCACTCAGACTATCTATATCCCTTTGAAGGCTTTCAGTGTCCTCTGCACACTTTGCTCTGCCACTCATCTTAGTGTCATCTGTGAATTTTGACACTACACTTGGTCCCCAACTCCAAATTATCTATGTAAATCATAAACAAACCCCGCTGTCTCTTGCTCCTCAGGGTGAGAGCCTTTCCTGAGCTGTGTCAATTAGCAATAGGCCCTTCTTCTCCTCATTCTAATTAAAGTTATGAAAGTAGCGTTACTCCACTTCTCTGTAACTGTGAACAGATACATTTGAACAATCATGGTAGTTCCCCTTGGTCTTCCATTCTCCACTCTCATTCACCAGGAGCTGTGAACATGGTGTTCAGCACTTTTTTAAGCGCAATCAGCTTCCAACCTCCTCCTATCACTCACGAAGTTTCCCCCATCTTCATCCATAGTCACCCAATTCCCATTCCTCCTGTAACAATCCAGCCTCTTTCTGTTACTCTTGGTCACATCCTCAGACATGTTGATATTTTTGTTCTCCCCCTGAATTCTTCAATGTTGATGTACCCATGTCAACCTGACCCCCTCCCACTCACTTTCTGGAGGCTACATGCACACTTTTTGTGAACATCCACTATGAGACCATCCAATAGCACTCCCCTGTAACTTTTCAGCTACTGGCATATAGAATGCAGATATCTCACCTGAATGTTACTGTGCCACTTGTTTCCAAATGGCACAGTAATTGTGCCATGACTCAAACTCCCAAGACTATATGTCTTAATTGACTGACCCTGCCCTAAACACTATTCTGTGTGTTACCGTCATTGCTGAAAGAGGTCTTCCCCCACCCAAGGTCAGGACTGTGTAATGTCCTATGTGAGCAGTTGTCGCTTTTAACAGAAAGACTCGGTTTGCACACATAGATTCAAACAAACACACGAGCTGTTCTTTCTTCTGCTTCAGATATATGGTGGCACCATGGTCAGCACTGCTACCTCACAGCACCAGGGACCCAGGTTCGATTCCTGGCTTGGGTCACTGTCTGTGCAGTGTCTACACATTCTCCGTGTCTGTGTGGGTTTCCTCCGGGTGCTCCGGTTTCCTCCCACAGTCCAAAAAGACATGCTAGTTAGGTGCATTGGCCATGCTAAATTCTCCCTCAGTGTACCCGAACAGGTCCCGGGGTGTGGCAACTAGGAGATTTTCACAGTAACTTCATTACAGTGTTAATGTAAACCTACTTGCGACTAATAAACTTTAAACTTTACTTTTAAAACTCAAAGTAAAACAGCAGTCTGAACAAACACTCTAATGGCATCAACATCAAATCATGTGATCAACTCTTAAAGCAACCTTGCAACCCTTTTAAATATATAACAGGGACCAAGGCTTTTGTCCCATGCAGAGCCCTCCAACATGATCCATACAGCCCCAGGGCAGTATCTGTACCTTCCCCAGGCAGCCCTTTTAACTTTTACCCCCAGGTAGTCTTCCACTTTGCTACTCTTTTCCTTTACGTGCTCCTCCCTCCCCCAACTAGACTGGTCTCCATCTCACCCCTCTCCTCTTCCTCCCAGTCCTGTGTCCATCTCACTGTTCTCTCTCCTCTTGCCCCCTTGTCCCATCTCCATTTCGGTCTCCCCTCCCCTCCCAGTTGTGCCACCGTTTAACCTTCCCCTCTCATTTCTGCCCTCTGCCCCAGCCTCCGGGCCTGTCTCTGTGTCACACTTCCCTCATCTTCCTCCAGATTTCCCCGTCAGTCCTGCCTCCATCTCACTCCTCCCCACTGGTTATGCCTTCTGTGCCCAGCCATGGCATAATTTGTGCAAGAGGCAACAAATATTTAGCTGTTACAGTGTTAAAGGAATCTGAACACAGGGACTATTGACCTCCACGTTGTGGATGAAGTGAAGCTCGCCAGGTGAGTGCCAATTATCCAGTCAGACGTTGTAACTTTCTGCTGGTGCGGCCTTAATTTGAAGGGGGAGCGTGATTCCGGCAAATTGGTCTTTAAATGAACATTCATGAGATACAAATGTGGTTCCCAACATAGTTCAATGGGAAACTCGACCCATCTATAACCCACCTTGAAAGTGAGGAGAACAAAATCCAAACTAGTTTTTCATCAGCGGAAACTGACCTTTTCATTCATGCCCCAGTCCCATTGCCCTTCTCTTTCTATATATGAACATGAACATAGGAAAGACGACAGACAGCAAAAGGTCCTCTGGCCCAACTAGCTTGTTTTATACAATTGCGATACTTTATGCATTCTAATGCATGTACTCGCCACCCCACCAAAAACCACACAATCTCCAGGGAGCTGCAAAAAACCCCATAAAATCTCAGGCCCATTTGGAGTGAAGAAGTCTGGGAAACCACTCTCTGAACCCTTAGCTCACGAAAACTTGCACATTCCTTTATAAAATATTTATCCACTTTAAAATGTGGTTGATTAACAACTTCCTTCTGAAATAAAAACAGCAAGTAGTCTCACAACACCAGGTTAAAGTCCAACAGGTTTATTTGGTAGCACGAGCTTTCGGAGCGCTGCCCCTTCATCAGGTGACTCATCTGATGAATGGGGCAATGCTCTGAAAGCTCGTGCTACCAAATAAACCTGTTGGACTTTAACCTGGTGTTGTGAGACTACTTACTGTGCCCACCCCAGTCCAACGCCAGCAACTCCACATCATGAAATAAAAACAGAAAGTGCTGGAAAAATTCAGCAGGTCTGGCAGTGTCTGTGGAGAGAGAAACAGTTAAAGTTCTGAGACCAATAGGACTTATTCAGAATTGAAGAGAGGTAGGAATGTGATGGTTTGAAACCGAAGAGTGATAGGAATGTGATGGGATTTATAAACCCATCATATTTCTACCTGTTCAGTTCTGAAGAAAAGCCATTTTGAACTGAAAATGCTGGTTTTTGTCTCTACAGATGTTACTAAGATGAGCTGAACTTTTCCAACGCTTTGTTTGTATTTCTGACCTCCAACATCCACTTCATATTTGGCTTTGATTTTATTTTAAGTTTATTAGTCACAAGTAGGCTTACATTAACACTGCAATGAAGTTACCATTAAAATCCCTTAGCTGCCACACTCTGGCACCTGTTTGGGTACACTGAGAATTTTAGCATAGCCACTGCACGCAGCCAGCATGTCTTTTGGACTGTGGGAGGAAACCGGAGCACCCAGAGGAAACCCACGCGGACAGGGGGAGAACATGCAGACTCCGCACAGTGACCCAAGCCGGATATCGAACCTGGGTCCCTGGCGCTGTGAGGCAGCCCTGCTAATAACTGTGCCACCATGCCGTCCACTAGAGTTCCCTCTAAAATAGGCAATTGAGCCACTCAGTTGCACTCAAGAAGGCAGTTCTCCATCATTTTCCTAGGGCAATAAGTGCTGGCCTTGCCAGAAACATGCACAAGCTGTGAATGAATGGGGGGAAAAAAAACTCTTTTGGATTTTGCTTCCATCACTGTTTGTAAAAATAAAACCCTCAGACCTCTCCCTTCATTGTCCTGGTGATGATCTAGTTACCAACTAGCACAGTAATGGGAATAGTTTTTTTGCCCTATCTATCTGATCAACCTTTATGTGCTTTCTCCTTCACCTTGTTTGTTCTAATAAAAAACCTCAGGGAGGAAATCCTTTCTATGCACTGGAAATATTCAAGAACAACTCTCAAGGCTAAACGTACTCTTGGGGCACAGAAAATGAGTTAAATCACCAAATTCATTTTTGCTAATTTTTAAGCAAAATTTCGGAAAGATTCAAAATTATTCAGTGCAGTTTCAGTAAGTTTGGCTGCATAAAGAGTAACATACAACAGAGTAACAAATTGGAATGCTAATGGAGCGAAGCTCTTTGATATGAAGCCAAATAACCACTTATAGTGCCATATGAAGCGTAGAACAGATAAATCCATTTGTGGGATCTGTAATTTTGAGGAATGATTGATGTCAGCACAGGAGAAGTAAAGATCGCTTTATCAATCACAGCACGCAAACTGCTGGGGTTCCTGAGTGGAAGTATAAATCAATTAATAATTTGGGGTGGCACAGTGGTTAGCATTGCTGCCTCACAGCTCCAGGTTCAATTCCGGCCTCGGGTCACTGTCTGTGTGGAGTTTGCACGTTCTCCCTGTTTCTGCGTGGATTTCCTCCGGGTGCTCCGGTTTCCTCCCACAGTCCAAAGATGGGCGGGTTAGGTTGATTGGCCATGCTAAATTGACCATAGTGTCAGGGGGGGTTAGCGGGGTAAATATGTGGGGTTATGGGAATAGGGCCTGGGTGAGATTGTGGTCAGTGCCAATGCGATGGGTCTGCACTGAAGGCCTCCTTCTGCACTGTGGGGATTCTATGATAAGCTGGAGTACAGCACCAGTGAAAAGCACATATGCGGTGAATACAGAAGGATAAACATCGATCTTCACTGCCTGGGTAATACTTGTCGAAACAAATCATCCGATCCTTGTAGAATCTGCTCCATTTTCATTCCATTGATTTTGCTACACATGCTATATCAACGCAATTTGTTGCTAAAGCCTTAACAAAGCTTCTGGCAAAAGTGAAGGGGCATGATAAGTCTTGAGGAAATCTACCCTATATTGTGGAAAATTAATTGCTCTTCCTCCTCTAATGTGGTACTTGGTCTAACATTTATTGTGTAGAAAGAACTGAGTAATGCCATGCAATGCATCCTCCTCTTCTGCTCTCAGCTGAAGCCCTGCTGCTTAAATAGTTTTCTTTTACTGGACATTGTTAGCATAATATGTTTGTGACCTGAACCCCTAGGAAATGTTCATAAACATGTCTGCACTGGCAAATTCCCACTCAGTTGAATCTGGAATGGAATTGGTTCCTCCCATCTCCATAGGGCTTCCTTTCCCAACTACCCTTTCCCCACATAACAGGCACACGAAAACAGTGCCACCAAAAGGATGAGTTAACTAACATTGCGTGTCTGAGAGCTAGTTTACTGCAATCACTTCGACGTGATGAATGATTGACATTCACAGGGGAAGGAGTTGGTTCATCAAGACCCACCTTATCGGAAACTGCTCTGTTTATGTCTACATTCCAGCCAAAAGACTGACACTCCTGATTATTCAATGACTTCAAAGTCACTCCCAATAATATCAACATAAGCCATTCTGCTTAATGATTGCATTTACAACCTTACAATAACAAGGAACATCCATTACACACAATTTTAAATGGCTTTTGAAGGACAGGAATAAAATAATTAAGTTACGAAACAGTTGAGCTGAATGGAACAGGATAAAGCAAAGTAATCTGGATTATGAATTGGGATGTGGCACATTTTTCGATGTCAGTCTGTAATTATCACTGTGAAATACTGCCACGGCTTTGGGGCCAGTAGAATGTTTTCAGGCTGATCAGGCACATCCTCCCGTTCTGTGCAGTCACAGGGCCGAAGCTGGAGGGTGGCTCATTTTCCAATCTCGAGTCATGCACAAAATGCAGATTTCAGGGACACACTCTTCACAGAAACAGAACCCCTTTAAGATTAGGGAACTCTGTGGGTTAGCAAACATCATCAGGACAGCCTGGAACTGGACCCGCGAACAGTACAGAACATGGTTTGAACATGCACGTATGCACAGACATTACAGCGGGCAGTAGCTTGCTCTTTTAGTAACACACAGTGGCAATTTGCACCCTGCCTACAAAGTCTTTTAAGTTTGGCCAATGGTGTAGAATCGAGGATCCTGAATCAGCCTTGTGTTATACATAACACCTAACCTTTCATTTGCTAAAATCAGTGGATGACAAAAATTGGATGAGCCCTTTAATGCAGAAAATTCCATATCACCAATACTCTATTACAATTCGTTCTGAACATAATTGTGAACAAGAATACAAAGGAAGTAGTTTATATTGCACAATGTTTTACTGATTATAAAAATATTTGGTCTATAAAATGGTACAGTTTGAGATGTTTTAGAACAACACTTGTTTTATAATAAATGTTTTACACATTAGTCCAAAGTTAAAATGACCCTTATGATTTTCTATTATGGGCAATGGTAACCCACATTTCAAAGTTAAGGGGCCAATGTGAAAAGCTGCTTGTCAAACAGCAAGCCCAGTAAAATTATGCTCCCTGATTAAGTATTTTTGGCATTCCAGAATTGTTTATTATTTATTTGTTAGTCACAAGTAGACTTACATTAACACCGCAATGAAATTACTGTGAAAATCCCTTAGTTGCCACACTCTGGTGCCTGTTCGGGTACAGTGAGAAAGAATTTAGCGTGGCCAATGCACCTAACCACGTCTTTCACACTGTGGGAGGAAACTGGAGCACCCGGAGGAAACCCACGCGGACAACATGCAAACTCTGCACAGTGTCCTAAGCGGGGAATTGAACCTGGGTCCCTGGTACTGTGAGGCAGCAGTGCTAACCACTGTGCCACCCTGTTTCTGGTAGAAGGGGCTCTGTAATATCCTTTCATGTCCACACGATGAATGCACACGGCAATATGGGAGAACAAGTTCCACATCCTACTCAATAAATAGAGTGAAAATCAGTGGCACTTGCAAACCGCTGAGTGGCTGGTCATAGGGTAGCTTAGATGGATGCCTGACAGCTCGTTCTGTCTTCTATCTTCTGATATGGTGATGGTGTCTCATCAACAAAGGGACATGAAGAAAAGTATAAGAAGTTTGGAACAAGATTTGGTGGATGGGAAGAGATCACTTGACATAAGACCCATAAATGTTTGACACTGTTCATTAAATTGCCACTTAAGTGGAGTGGATTACAACAGAAATCACAGCAGCCAACAAAATGGCGCAAGTATTGACATGCATATTATTGCAGCAGATATATTCATGACCTGACATCAGCCTACCTAACAGGAAGTGATCACTCATATAGGTTCCTGTAAACCACTTGCATTGCACAATTGATTGAGCATTATGGTCAAGTCCCCAAACCTGTCCAACGCACAAAGATAATGTAATTGGAACCAATTTTTTAAAAAATTGCTTGCAATTATATAACACCTTTCACAACCTCAAGATGTCCCAAAGTACTTTAGTGCCAATTAATTATTTCTGTGAAATCACTGATGGAATGAAGGAAACACAGAAGCCAATTTACACACAGCAGGTTGTCACCGGCAGCTATGACTTCATGGTCAAATTATTTGTTTTAGTAGGTGTTGTATGAGGGATAAATCTTTGCCAGGATATCAGGGGGAAAAAAAAACATGAAATAATGCTACAGGATCTTTCACATCCACCTGAGGGAGCAGACAGAGCCTCAGTTTAATACCTTATCCAAATGATTGCCCCTTTGACAGTGCAGCACGACTTCAGTACTGCACTGGGGTGTCATTCTGGATTATAGGCTCAAGCCTCTGCAGTAGATCTATGAATGCACAACTTTGTGGCTCTGACACCGACAATTTGGAGTTATCGCCATGTATTTAGACATACATAGCCTCGTTAATATTGTGATCTGTTAATGAACTCAGTTGGCACTTTGCATAATGCTCACCAGTGGTAGTAAAACTTGTTAATAAGAAACCATCAGCTTCATACCTTTTCCATTGGCTTGAGTATACAAAAATTGAAAACATTGGCCGGACCTTTCTGGCTGTTCTGGATCTTCTGATCCTGCCGACAGCGCACACCCACTGCACGTTTCCCAGTGGCGAGGGGGGCATTGAACAGGAAACGTTGTTGAAGGTCCCACTGTCAGCCAATGGCAGGCCGCCTCCATGAAAAATCCTGCCCTTTATTTAACAACAAGCTCTAAACTGAATACTGGTGGTCCTGACCATCTAGTTTCATTTGTGGTATGTGAATCTTTCTGACAAGGCCAGCATATTTACTCATCTCAAATTGTCCTTGAGGATATGGTGTTGAGTCACCTCCATGAAGTGCAGCAGTCTGTGTGGTGAAGGTACACTCATAGCACTGTTGCCTAGAGGTTTCCAGGATTCTGACCCATCACCACTGATGGAACAGCGATCTATTTGAAAGTCAGGGTGATGTGTGACTTGGAGGGGAAATTGCAGGTTCCATCTGAATCCCTACAGTGCAGAAGGAGGCCATTCAGCTCATCGAATCGGCACCGACTCTCCAAAAGAGCATCCCACCCGGGCCCACTCCCCCAACCCTGTAGCCCTGCACATTTACCATGGCTAATCCCTAACCTATATATCTTTGGACACTAAGGGCCAATTTAGGTTGGCCAATCCACCTTTGGACCTTGGAAAGAAACCAGAGCACCCAGCGGAAATCCGCGCAGACACGGGGAGAACGTGCAAACTCCACACAGTCAGTCATCCAAGGCTGGAATTGAACCAAGGTCCCTGATGCTGTGAGGCAGCAGTATTAACCATTGTGCCACCCACTGCCTTTGTCCTTCCAGGTATGAAAGGTCACAGGTGCTATTACCCAAGTGGGCAGATGGGACCTCAGTTTAACACCTCACCTGAAAGGCAGTGCCTCTGACAATGCAGTACTCTCTCAATACAGCACTGGAATAGAGAATAACTGTTCACTTGTCAAGCATTTCATTCAACAATTTATCCTAGATGTGGTGAAACAGTTCAGTGGGGGGAGAAGTGGCTAATTAAGAAGCCTTGGTGAGTTGCACTGGAACCATGACACAGTGCATCTCTGGTGGAGGGAATCTATTTTTAAGGTGGATGAGGTGCCAATGAATTTAGCTTTTATTCTTTCACAGGATGTGGGCATCATTGGTAGGGCCACCATTTGTTGTCCATCCCTATTTGCCCTTTAACTGAGTGGCTTGCTGGGCCATTTCAGTGGGCAGTTCAGTCAACCATTTTGTTATGAGTCTGGAGTCACGTGTAGACCAGACCAGGTAAGGCTGGCAGATTTCCTTCCATATAAGAGCATTAGTGAACCAGATGGATGTTTAACATAAAATGACGAGTTTCACAGTCACCATTACTCACAATTCCAGATTTTTATTAATTGAATTTAAATTCAACCACTTGCTTTGGTAAGATTTGAACCTATGTCTCCAGAACATTATCCTGATCCTCCAGATTACTAATTCAGTGACATTATCACTATGACACCATCTCCTCAGGACTATTTTGTCCAGAATGATGTCAAGCTTCATGACTGTTGTTTGAGCTGCTCTCATCCAGATAAGTGGAGAGTATTCCATCACACTCTTAGTTTGTAGATGTCGGAAAGGCTTTGGGAAATCAAAAAGTTAGTCATATTCCACAGAAGACCCAGCGTCTTCTTATGACATTATTTATTTAGCTGATGTTACGTTTCTGTTCATTGTTAACCTGTTGATGGTAGGGGATTTGACAATGGGTAATGTCATTCAGAGTCAGGAAATGATTAGAATTTCTCTTGTTGATGATCACTGTGTGGCGTAAAAGTCACTTTAAACTTCTCCTCACTGAACTGTTTCACCACATCTAGGATAAATTGTTGAATAAAATGCTTGACAAGTGAACAGTTATTCTCTATTCCAGTGCTGTACTGAGAGAGTACTGCATCGTCAGAGGCACTGCCTTTCACGTGAGGCGAGGTGTTAAACTGCCCACTTGGGTAATGCAAAAGATCCTAGAAAGATATTTCAAATAGCAGCATGGGTGTTACCCCAGGTATCTTGACCAATACTTACCAATGAACATTGCAGGAACAGATGATTTAGTCATTATCACATTGTTCTTGTAAATTGGCCGCTGTGCTTCCCACATTGCAACAGCGGCTACATTTCGAAAGTACTTCATTGGCTGCAATGGTAGTGAAAATCACGATATAAATGTTGGTATTTCTCTCTATCTTTTAGGAGAGTAGAAAAGGTATTGTGGTTAGGTAGAGAACTGCCTGCTGTCACAATTTTGGTGCTTCTTGTTGAACTGTACAATACTTCCCAAAGGCAATTGTGGCAGATGACAATGTTGGCATAATTCAAATGACTAAAGAAGAAAAACCACAAATAATTGTATTTCTTACAAGAGCTGATTGGCAGCAGGTGGGTCACATGGGGCAGTTTATGCTTTATTGCAAGTAGCCAACAATGTTCAAATGTAATTATAAAACTAATTAGATTTTACCACTTATAATTGGGCAGAAAAATCTACATGAACAGTAGAGCACAAGGTTAAGAATGTAAACAATATGGAATCAGTATGAAAGATTTAGCAATGTAGAAAATAGGATGGGTTTATTTTGTTTATTCACCTCTGGCCTTGGACCTTACTTATTGATAGTCAATGGCATTTATTGCAGAGAAGGAAGCCATTCAACCTAATGGGGTGGATTTGAACTCAGGATGGGACCAGGATGAAAGTTGGCAGGATGCCCAGAGGAAGAGAAGGGAGTGTGTGGCTCGGAAGAGTTTCACTACAAGATGTGCCTCAAGCTAGAAGGAATGATATCAAAATTAGCAGGACAAAGTGAAAATTGGAACTGGAGCTTGACACCATCGAGGACCAGAAGGACATTTCCCGTCATATGCCAAGTTGGGTACAGGGTGCTGGTGTTGTCAATCAGATACTGGTGTGGGGATGGAGATTGAGGATAGAGGCAAGGGAGACCTAGCATTTCGTTTCAGAGTCTGGAGTGTGGCCTTACTAATGTCTTGTACAACTTCAACAAGACATCCCAACTCCTGTATTCAATGTTCTGACCAATGAAACCAAGCATGCCGAATGCCTTCTTCACCACCCTGTCCACCTGTGACTCCACTTTCAAGGGACTATGAACCTGTACCCCGAGATCTCTTTGTTCTATAACTCTCCCCAGTGCCCTACCATTAACTGAGTAGGTCCTGCCCCGATTCAATCAACCAAAATGCATCACCTCACATTTATCAAAATTAAACTCCATCTGCCATTCATCGGTCCACTGGCCCAATTGATCAAGATCCTATTGCAATCCTCGATCGTAGCCTAATAAGTTGAGGAGCCCACGCGGTGTACCTCCAGCCACTTGGAGTTTGTGTCCACCATGATTAAAAACATGGAACCCATAAAGAGGCTGGCAAAGTCCACATGCACCCATGGCCTGAAAGGCCACTCCCATGGGTGTTGGGAGCTTGAAGGTGGGAGTTTTTGGATTTTCCTGGCACGGGTCACATCGCTTCATCAAGTCTGTGATGTCAGAATCAAGACTGGGCCACCAGACGTAACTCCTGGGTGGCCATTGTGTACTTCCGTTAATATTGGATGTTGTCCTGGGGATGGAATGATTACTCAGGACCTGCAAAGAACAATCCCGTCCTCAACACTAAGTTCAGATTTCTTAATGAGGTAGGATTTAATTTCTTCAGAGGATCGACTTTGGAATCCACCGTGTAAGATTATGTGCCTTATTTTAGATAAGGGTGGATCTTTTTGGGTCCAGGCTTTCATCTGCCTTGCTGGCACTGGCAAGGACTCCAAAAAAGTTCAGAGTCATCTGAACCTCTTCCAATGTTCCTAAAGGAGCCAGGCTTGTGAGCAATGGGAGGCGACTCAGTGTGTCAGGATTAGCTATCCTGGTTCCAGGGCAATTCCAGAAGATATTCATAGGCCGCCAATAACAAGGCCTAGAGCTATATCCGAGCAAAGGTAATGGGGGAATTGCACTGTCCTCTTTGAATAGGCCCAATAAGGGTTTATGGTCAATAACCATTAAAAAATGTTGGCGGTAGACATATTGATCACACCAATACATCCGCCAACCCTTCCTTCTCAATTTGAGAATACCTTCGCACTGCATCTGAAAGGGTCCTGGAGGCATACGCAATAGGCTTTTCTGTCTCGTCTTTCCAATGATGTGACAGCACTGCACCAGCCCCATATGGGGAAGCATCACAATACAAGTTCTTCCATAGGGCTGAAATGGGCCAGTAAGTTGGATGATAATAACTGATGTTTAACTTTAGGAAAATCCTCTGCCTGAGGATCTTGCTAGGACAATCATTAGCATTTTCATTGCAGGGCATGCAAGGGGCAAAGAAGCCAAATTCGGGATAAATTTTCCATAATTTTTTTTATTGATTCGTGGGACATGGGCGTCACTGCCTGGCCAGCATTTATTGCCCATCCCTAGTTGTCCGAGTGCAGTTGAGAGTCAACTACTTTGCTGTGGCTCTGGAGTCACATGTCGGCCAGACCAGGTAAGGATGGCAAATTTCCTTCCCTAAAGTGAGCCAGATGGGTTTTTCCGACAATGGTTTCATGGTCACCAGTAAATTCTTAATTCCAGACTTTTTTTATTGAATTCAAATTCCACCATCTGCCGTGGCAGGATTTGAACTCGGGTCCTCAGAACATTAGCTGAGTTTCTGGATTAATAGTCTAGCGATAATACCACTAGGCCATCACCTCCCCTCAAAAGTAATTGACTAACCCCAGGAAGGATTTTAACTCAGTGATGTTCCTTGGGGTTGATGCTTCCTTGATGGCCTTTATCTACCTTCTACTGGATGTAACCATATGCTGTCTACTCAGTAACCTAAATAGGTTACTTTGGCCGCTTGGAAAAACACATTTCTCCCTCTTCAAGCGAACTCCCGCTCTAAAATGTCTCTGCAAGTCTTCTAGGTTGGCCAGGCGTTCCTGTTCTAAAGCCCTATGACAAAGATGTCACCTACGTATACTGCTACCTTGTGTAGCCCTTGAAGAATGTTCTCCATAACTTTTCAAAAGATGGCACATGCTGACAAGACCCAAAGGGCAAACAGGTATATTTGTAGAATCCATAGTGTGTGTTGTCATGTTTGCAGGAGGACTCATCCAATTCAAGCTGAAGATAGGCTTGGCTCATGTCCAATTTGGAGAATGTCTTGTCACCTGTTAACTTAGTGTACAGATCTTTGATTTGGGACATGGGATACCTATGAAGTTTGGAGATTCAACTGACTGTTAATTTATAATCCGCACACAGACAAACTGATTTGTCGGGCTTAAGAATAAGAATATGGGTGCAGCTCATTCTGCAAATTGTTGGGCCTTATTATATCCAAGCTTACAGGGTAACCTAATTCAATTTTCACCTTCCCTAGCTTGCAGTAAGGGGCTGGTTGGTCTTGCTCTGAAATACCTAGGTGTAGTGTCAGAGTCAATATAGATCTTAGCCATGGCTCCTTTGATTTTTCTCAGGCCCTCTTGAAAAACTCCAGAGTAACTACCTTTGTACAGTTTCCCCATGCCTTGCCTGAAGTTCTCCAACCAGTTCAGCCGGATCTGCTGGAGTCAATTTCTCCCCATAAGGCTTGGTCCATGCCCCTGTACAACAATGAGTAAGAGACCAGCCAATTGCTGCCTATGAGTTACTGAGATCCCTATGATGCCTTTTTTTTGTAGAGGTTCCCTCATGTACGCAGCTAGTCTGTCCTTCGTATCTTCCAAGCTCAGGTTTTGGAATCCCGATTGGAGGTGCCTATAGGTCTTCTCTGATAACAAAGGCTGCAGCTACCATGTCCACCTCCATCTTCAAGGGATTACCATTCACTAGTAATTCTACCACTATCGGGGCAACTTTCATTGTAATAATATGATTCAGTTGTAGTATTCCTGGCTGTGGAAGAGGAGATACCTGCATGGTATGCTTAGGAAACGTTTCTGCTTTCTTCCTAGGCAGCACATGTTTTGTCTGTTCCTGAAACTGAACCGTGCTTGCAATAATCCGTCACCTGGAAATTGCACCTTTCTGGATTAAATTCTTTAATACTCTTGAGGTTGTCATTATCTTTCCTTGACTGCGTGGTGGTGTCATTAGAGTTTCTATATCAAAAGGGGCCCTTAAAACACCTGGTTTACACAATCAGTCTCCATTCAGAAGAGGAATATGAGGTCCCTCCCCCTATTTGGAGGACATTGCTGCATGATAACCCTTATAGTTCCTGAGCCCCTTTTTCTGCATTCTCACAAGTCTATTTCAACAGCTATTTTTAAGTCCAAATTGGGTTCTGCCAACAGCTTCTTTTCAGTGGGCAGGTCATTTATGCCACATACCAATCTGTATTGGAACATTTCATTAAAAGGCAATCCAAATTCACCATATTCAGCTAATTACTGCAACCTAGCCAAGAACTCAGCGAGATTCCCAGTTCTCCCAGCCATGTTGAAGCAGTGGGCGGGATTTTACAGCCTTGCTCGTCCCGAAACAGTAAAATCCCGCCTGAGGTCAAAGGACTTTCCCATTGTCCACCCTTTGCCCATTCTTTTTCCCGTGGAGGGCGAGGAGGTAAAATTCCGGCCAATATCTCTGGTCTACCAGCTCATTAAAAGTTTTTGAGTTGGGGTGCATCCGGACAGGTCAGACTTCTTATCAGACTGAAAGTTGGGGCTCCACGTGCTGTTAATAATATCACTTCTTGTTTTTTTGTCTCCTTCAATGTCGTTAGTTTAGTTTTAGTTTATTTATTAGTGTCACAAGTAAGGCTTACATTAACACTGCAATGAAGTTACTGTGAAAATCCCCTAGTCGCCACACTCCGGTGTCTGTTCGGGTACACTGTGAGGCAACAGTGCGAAACACTGTGCCACCATGCCGCCCTGGGAGTAAAGCATGCACTCAGTATATTGGGCCCAGTCTTCCCTACTGGTGTCATAGGGTTCAGGTTTTCCAAAAGAGGCATAATAGCTTTTTCTTACCAGAGAAGATTCTTGTATATGGAGGTTGTCCAGAGGTAAAGAAGGAGAAAGAAAACTCTCCTCGTCACCAATGTAGTAGTTCAGCCAAACATCAGTTTCCCATCACCAACACCTTTTATTGTGCATCAAAGTAAAGGGCCACGCTTGCAGTGTACAGTCAGGTAGTCTTCACATTGGGACCTACAACAAGAATCTGGGTAGATTAACAGGCTTAAAAACCCCTGCTGACCACTTCCCATTGGGTGAGCCTCTGCTTGCTCAGTAAGGTAGCTTGGACTCCACAAAGCCCCCAGAGAGATCTACTGATGAGCCCCTTGGCCTCATAACACACCTGCACACTAAGGGGCTGAATATAGGAAGTCTCACTAGTTACCTATCAGTTATTCATGAGCATGTTAAAGGCCTAGAAATTGAGGTCATGATCATCTTACTTATTTAGAAATAATCAGTCAATAACTGGTAAGATAATAGGATAGGAAACTACCAAGTGTCGTGATGCCACAGCACGAATTGCCACTTCGCCCTTCTGTAAATTTGTCATCCCCTTCGTACTTTTGGAAAATGGGGGAGAGCCTTTAAAAACTTTCATTTTGACTTATTAAAAATAATGGAGATAGGGGAACAAAGGCTGCTGGACTAGCAGTCAAGAATCTTCCAACTGGATAGTAAAGGGTTGATTCGCTTTCCAATAGATACAGGAAGACAGTCTACCGCGAGGATGGGCATTTCAGATGAGAAGGGGTTGTGGATGTGAGGTGGTTACTGGTAGGGGGTCATATGGGAAACCTGCTGGAATACATTCAACCAAAGTTAGCAACAGCATGATGTCATAAATCTGACAATCATGTAAACCACATATTAATTTTACAAAATTAATTAAACTCTTGTAACCGAAGGAAAGATTGCAAAAACTGTGGGAAGATTCAAGTGCAAGAACAAATGTATTATAGAATAAAATATTTTTCATGTCATAGGATCTGTGAAATGCTGTTATCAAATTTTAAGGTAAAATACACTTGCATTGTCACCAGTTCAAAGACCTCTCTAACAACAAATACTCTGAATGAACACAGGAGAATAATTTATCATAAAATTAGGTGGCACGGTGGAACAGTGGTTAGCACTGTTGCCTCACAGCACCAGTGATCTGGGTTCAATTCTGGTCTCGGGTCACCGCCTGTGTGGAGTTTGCATGTTCTCCCCGTGTCTGCGGGGGTTTCCCCCGGGGGCTGCAATTTCCTTTCACACTCCAAAGATGTGCAGGTTAGGTTGATTGACCATGATAAACTGCCCCTTAGTGTCAGGGGGACTAGGAGGGTAAATAGGTGGGGTTGCGGGGATGGGACCTGGGTGGGATTGTTGTCGGCTCGATGGGCCAAATGGCCTCCTTCTGCACTGTAGGTTCTATGATAAAATTATAGAAATCACAGCACAGAAGAGCATGGTGCCAGTGATGACTGTTTAATGAAAACTATTTACTATAGTCCCAACTATTCTCAGCCTGTTCCCAAAACAATTTTCCCTCTCCATGACAGCAGATTCTCGGACCTCAGTCAGTAACTCAGGTCTTCAGAAAATTTGTCCCTTTCTAAACACTTCATTCTTTTGCACTATGAAAACTGAATTCAACATTTTGCAGAAATTTCTTTCAAATACAGACCTGGTAACTTCTTGCAGTGCTGCCCAGTTCCTTTCTCTCATCCTGTGGACAGGATCCAAAATCCTACAGGTAAATCTAAGTCTATACTCCATTTCCTAATTCTACTAATTCCCAGGTTCCACATCTCCATGGTGATACCAGAGCATCTCTAGAGACAATGCAAATCTCTGGCACACTCATTTCCTGGACAAATTTCAGGGAATCGAGCCCAGTTCGGCCAGATAAAAAGGACAATCCCTTAATGCTAACAAACCCTTGAAACAATAAAATTAAACCTTGCCTTGTGCTGCTAATGACTGTCAGATTAAATGTTTAAGAGGTGCAAGATCATTCATTTATGTCTTTCAAATAAAATGGATAATTGAATGGAATTATTATTGTCACGCATTGGAATACAGTGAAAAAATTGTTTCTTGGGGGCTATTACAGAAAAAACACACCATTCATAGAGCGCAGAGGGGACAGGGAAAGGATAGGATGCAGAACATAGTGTTACAGTTACCAATAGGGTGAAGAGAAGGATCAGCTTAATGTGTGATATGACCATTCAAAAGTCTGACGGCAGCAGGGAAGAAGCTGTTCTTGAGTTGATTGGTACGTGTTTTCAGACTTCTGAATCTTTTTCCTGACAGAAGAAGGTGGAAGAGAGTATGTCTGGGGTGCGTGTGCGCTTGATTATGTTGGCTGCTTTTCTAAGGCAGCATGAAGTGTAGATGGAGTCAATGGACAGGAATCTGGTTTGCGTGATGGACTGGGCTAAGTTCACAACTCTTTGGAGTTTTTTGCGGTCTTTGTAAGATTAGGAGCAATACCAAACTGTGATGCAACAGGAAAAGATGCTCTCTATGTTGCATCTGTGGAAATTGGTGACAGACATGCCAAATTTCCTTACCCGTCTGAGAAAGTAGAGGCGTTGGTGGGCTTTCTTATGTGGAGGGACCAGGACAGATTGTTGGTGATCCGAGCATCTAGAAACTTGAAGCTCTCGACTACCTCCACTTCATCACCTTTGATGTAGACAGGGGCATGTCCTCCACTACGTTTCCTGAAGTTGATGACTACATCTTTCACTTTGCTGACATTGAGGAAGAGATTATTGTCATCGCACCATTTCGCCAGATTCTCCATTTCTTTCCTGTACTTTGTCTCATCATCGTTTGAGATTTGACCCACCACTGTGGTGTCATTAGCAAACCAAAAAATGGAGTTGGAGCAGAATTTGGCCACTCAGTCATAAGTATATAAGGAGTATAGTAAGGGGCTGAAGACACAGCCTTGCGGGACACCGGTACTGAGGATAATCGTGGAGAAGGTGTCATTATCTATCCTTACTGATTGCAGTCTGTGGGTTAGGAAGTCTAGGATCCAATTGCAGAGGGAAGAACCAAGCCCCAGGCCACAGAGTTTGGAGATGAGTTTCGTTGGGATAATGGTGTTGGAGGTTGAGCTATAGTCTATAAAAATGAGTCTAACATCAGTGCCCTTGTTGTCCAGTTGCTCCAGGGTTGAGTGTCTGCTTTGGACCTGTTGTGTCATTAGGCAAACTGTAGTCGATCTAGGCAATCTGGGAGGCCAGAGTTGATGTATGCTATGACTAACCTTTCGAAGGATTCCATGATGATGGATGTCAGAGCCACCAGGGACAGCGATGATGGTCGTCTTACTGAAGCAGGTAGGGACCACAGATCAGGAGAGGTTAAAGATGTCTGCGAATACCCCTGACAGCCGGTCTGCACAGGATCTGAATGCTTGACCAGGTTCCCCATCCGGGCCAGTCGCTTTACGTGGGTTAACTTTCAAGAAGACCGAACTGACATCTGCGATGGTGGCCTCGGATGCTGGTTTGAACGAGGTTGCTGAGACTGATGACATTATCCTGCTGACCTCTTGCTCAAAACGAGCATAGAATGCGTTGAGCATCAGGAAGGGGTGCATTGTTGCTGGCAATACTACTTGTCTTCACATTGTAGCCTGTAATGTCGTGTCGACCTTGCCATAATCAGTGGGTGTTCGTGAGGCTAGCCTGGGACTCTATCTTGGTCCGGTATTGTCTCTTGGCATCCTTGATGGTTCTCCATAGGTTGCATCAGAATTTCTTGTACAGGTCAGGATCACCCAACTTGAACATCTCAAACCTGGACTTTAGTAAACAGTGGCTATCCCTCCGCATCCATGGTTTCCGATTGGGAAACACTTGGATTTGCTTCTTTGTCTCACAGTCTTCTACACATTTACTAATGAAGTTTGTTACTGTCGTGGCATACTCATTTAGGTTGGTCGCTGAGTTGTTGAATAGTGACCAGTCCATTGACTCAAAGCAATCCCGAAGGAGATCATCTGTTTCCTCAGACCAACATTGCGCCACTCGCTTCGTTGGATTCTTCTGCTTCAGTTTTTGCTTCTAAGTCAGGAGCAGAAGCATAGCTTCTGTGGTCTGATTTGACAAAGTGTGGATGGGGGATAGAGCAGTAGGCATGTTTGATGTTTGTGTAGCAGTGGTCGAAGATGTTTGATCCTCTGCTGGGAGAGGAGACGTGTTGATGGCATTCTGGTAGGACACTCTTGAGCTTGGCTTGGTTAAAGTCACATGGTGCCAGAGTGGTTGGCATTGCTGCCTCACAGCGCCAGGAGCCCGGGTTCAATTCTGGCCTCGGGTGACTGTGTGGAGTCTGCATGTACTCCCCGTGTCTGTGTGTGTTTCCTCCGGATGATCTGGTTTCAAAGAACAAAGAACAAAGAACAAAGAACAGTACAGCACAGGAAACAGGCCCTTCGGCCCTCCAAGCCTGTGCCGCTCCTTGGTCCAACTAGACCAATCGTTTGTATCCCTCCATTCCCAGGCTGCTCATGTGACTATCCAGGTAAGTCTTAAACGATGTCAGCGTGCCTGCCTCCACCACCCTACTTGGCAGCGCATTCCAGGCCCCCACCACCCTCTGTGTAAAAAACGTCCCTCTGATGTCTGAGTTATACTTCGCCCCTCTCAGCTTGAGCCCGTGACCCCTCGTGATCGTCACCTCCGACCTGGGAAAAAGCTTCCCACTGTTCACCCTATCTATACCCTTCATAATCTTGTATACCTCTATTAGATCTCCCCTCATTCTCCGTCTTTCCAAGGAGAACAACCCCAGTCTACCCAATCTCTCCTCATAGCTAAGACCCTCCATACCAGGCAACATCCTGGTAAACCTTCTCTGCACTCTCTCCAATGCCTCCACGTCCTTCTGGTAGTGCGGCGTCCAGAACTGGACGCAGTATTCCAAATGTGGCCTAACCAGCGTTCTATACAGCTGCATTATCAGACTCCAGCTTTTATACTCTATACCCCGTCCTATAAAGGCAAGCATACCATATGCCTTCTTCACCACCTTCTCCACCTGTGTTGCCACCTTCAAGGATTTGTGGACTTGCACACCTAGGTCCCTCTGTGTTTCTATACTCCTGATGACTCTGCCATTTATTGTATAACTCCTCCCTACATTATTTCTTCCAAAATGCATCACTTCGCATTTATCTGGATTAAATTCCATCTGCCACCTCTCCGCCCAATTTTCCAGCCTATCTATATCCTGCTGTATTGCCCGACAATGCTTGTGCGAGTTAGGTGGATTGACCATGCTAAATTACCACTTAGCGCCAGGGGGATTTGTGGGGTAAATACGTGGGGTTATAGGGATAGGGCCGGGGTGGGATTGTTGTCGGTATGGGCTCAATGGGCCGATTGGCCCCCTTCTGCATTGTAGGGATTCTATGACTTGGAGTCTGAATTTTATAAGCAATTTATAATTGTCATCTGATTGACTTTGGATGCTGACATTCAGCTGGATTTGCCTACTAGGTGCACCGACCTTGAAGAGGTAGGCCACCAGCGACTATAATCATATTACCCCATGTGCACTCAAGACCCCAGTCTAACCGTCAGCCATGCCAAGGAAGGGTGGTGATGCACATAATTCTTATGTATGAAAAAATAATTTCAAGACATGTAGCCCGACTTTTGATTTGTGTAATTAAACTATAATTTGAGGGTGGGCTAATATACAATTCGCAGACGTTAGTATTTACCTTCAGAGACCTGCATCGGAACGAAACCTGAAAATCACAGCTCCCTATATCTTCTCATTAATAGCTATTAAAGCTTGCTAATGAATTATGTTAATTGTATTTTAGCTAAGCCAAACACAAGATCGTTGCACAGACATGCCCTAACTTCAGTTCTGATCTGAAGACACACAAGGTTTGAGATTCTGGGTGGTCCAGTAATTCACACACTTGACTCCATACCAAAAAGTCATTTAATTCCCAGGACTGCCTTCTGGCTGAGTTCAGTCATGTTTAAGCTGAGTTGCTGGATGGTGTTCCATGTGAATGCAGCACAATCCATTATTGAGCAAAAAATAAGCTGACATCAATGAGCTCACCTTGTCTGAGTCATGACATTGCCTGACGGATCTTTCTGTGGCAGTAAGAGTTTCTCCTGAAAATGACAATTCCCATGATGTTGTGACTGCCAAAGTGTCGGTAGCTCATCAGTAGCTCAATCAAGTGGCCATTCTTCATGTGTGACCCTGAACATTGAATAAACAACTGATGTGACTATGGCAGGCTTCATCACCAAGCCAAATCTCTTATCTGATGCCCATGCAATTCATGTTTTTAAACAGCTGATCCCTAGAATTTGATTAGAAACTGGAAGCTTCATCTCTCCCCTGTTCGGCCTAAGGGCACCGAGGCCAACTGCAGCAACCGAGCTGATCAACTGGTTCAGCATAAAGCACAACTCTCGCTGCCACTTTTACAGTTGTTGTTCAATGGGATTGCTCTCATCTCTGAGTCAGCCGGTTAAGAGTTCAAGTCCCACTCGAAAAATGTTCACACTTCAATGTATTACTGAGGGAGTGCTGCACTGTCACACGTGCTGGCATGTTAACGTGACTCTTAATCTGATTTCTCAGGTGGGACTATTTGAAGATGAGTAAGTAGGTTCTCCACAGTATCCTGGCCAATATTTACCACTCAACCAATATCACTACAATAAATTTACTGGTCATTTATTATCTCACTGCCGTTTATAGAGGCTTGTTCATAAATTGTTGTTTTCAAACTTTACAACAGTGACCACACTTTGGAGTACTTTATTGGCTGTAGTGATTTTAGAGCATCCTGAAGTTGTGAAAGGCACTATGTAAATTCAAGTCCTTCTGTACTGTGCCACACTGAATTGCCTCAATGTATTTATTTATCACGCCATCAAGAGGGACTCAGCAGAGGACATTTTGAAGGCTAAATGTCATATTATTTAAGTTTACAAAGTAGACATGAAATGATCTAAATAAACAAAAGATTTATGCTCTCAACATTTTACTTGCTTCACCTCTAGATCAGTCTTAGACAAATTAATGGAAATATATTACCATAAACAGTCTATAGTTCCATTATCATTGTATCATGTGACTGCAATGTAGAATGAGGGCAACAGTAAGAAGTCTCACAGCACCCAGGTTAAAGTCCAACAGGTTTATTTGGTAGCACGAGCTTTCGAAGACATCTCCACATCATGAATGAGAGCAAGACAGATTGTTTTTCATTTAGTAATTCCTATGTTTCTATGCTGTGAAGATAATTTCATTTTTCATTTCTGGCAGGCATTTGCAAAACAAGATTTAATGATTTTTTTTACATGAAATATTCAGTAGCATTTTGTTAAATTACCCCAGAAACTTCTCTTAACAGGTTAAGCAGCTCATCCTTTCCCTTATGAAAAAACATGTTAAGTTCACACTTCCTATTTTCAACAGCTGAATGGTGTCAATGCAAATAATCAGGTTTTCCAAGCTATAGGGCAATGTTCAATATTCAGCAGCTTGAAAAGAGAGCACAAAGAGGTGAAACCGTTATCTGCAAGGGGTTTAAATATGTCCCTGCGAAAGTAATACATGATCACACTGAGTAATTATGCAATATAGAGACCCTCTTGATTTAGGTTACCACTATAATGCTTCCTTGCTCTCGTGAGTTTGTCCGTACAGGAAATTTGGAAGAGTCACACACAGCTTATGACAAAACAATGAACCTTAAGGTATCGTATTCAAGACTGTAAACAGCTGTGGCAAAGACTTGGCAGTTATTGCTATGGCATTAACCAAACCGTTGACAGGTTAAGAGTGAAACTCTATGACTCTATGACTCTGAGACAGTATACTTATGCTGAAGAGACATGTTGCCCAACCCCCTCTGCGCCTCACCTCCCCATTTTGTTTTGCACTCATCAGGACATATGCAAGAATGCCAAATTATTTACAATCGCAACAATATACTTAATGGAAAGCGCAATGCTTTTGCTAACCTGGCGCCTTTCAGAACCAACTAATGATATTTGGCACTGTGAGTGTGAATGTAAAGTCAAAATATTCTGCACTGTCTACTCCACATAATTTGATTTTAAATGCATTGTTTTTCCGAAGCCAGAATGTTGTCGTGTTTAGTGCTGTGGAGGTCTGTCTCTTGTATGTAATGATAAGGTTCATTGCCTGGGAAATGTGTATATGTGGAGTCAACATCCCCATATTTTTGCACTGAAAATGCTAATTTGTTAATTGTTCTTTTACCCAGAGTCTAGCCAATGTAACGACGATACTCTAAAGATCTTTAAGCAACCTTAAACCATCTCTTTAATGTAAATATAAAATCACATCTTTCCAAGTAAATCAGTGCCACGGTGTAAGATTATTTATACTCCTCAAAGATGTAAACCTCAAAAATGCCTACAAGAGCATATGGCAAGCTTTAGCAGACACTACATTTAGATTTTTTAGGTTCAGGAAAAGCCCATTAGTAAAACATGTTTGTACCCTTTCCTGTAGATTAACCCTACCTAACCACGTCAATCACTCCTCTGTAAAACGATAACTAACTAGGATGATGTGCGCTTCACATTTCTGATATGTCCGAGCCGCAGACAATATTCCACAGTTGGAGAGAAAACTTGTTAAGCTACATTTGTTATCTCCAGAAGCCAGATGCAGCAGCTGCTCTGCACTAATCATGAAAGAGGAAGGCCATTCAGCCCATCCTAATTCATCCACCCAGAAAGACACTGCTATCCCCCAATGCAGCATCTAATTGTTCCCATAATCATTCAAGGGTGTTTTCTTTCCACTACTATCTGGAGGTCTAATGCAAATGTTGGCCATTCTCAGTGTGAAGAACCTCATACATCAGGTCTAAATTCATCTTTCACCCATTTGAACTTATGTTCATTTGTCCCAAGGTCACAGTCTATCTTCTCAGAATTCCCTCCATTGCTCGAATTCCTCCCTTGTTTCTTGGCGATCCATGAATAGGAACATTACTCAAAATGAGGTCTGACCACAATTCTGTACAGTGTGATCACACCCTCTTATGATTCACATCCCACTGATTTTGCTATGTTGTTCAGTATTCTGTTGGCTTTGTTGACAACTGCTTTGCATTGCTTAGAAACATTGAGGATCCACATCTTTCAGACTTACTCTTAAATTTTCTTTCGAACAGGATTCATGAAATAAATACGTTGTCCATTTTTCTTTCCTGTCAGCAGCACATGCCATTTGTCTGCATTAAATTTCGTCTGGCAGAGTTTTGGTCACTTCCATATTTCGCTTAACTTATTGCCTATATTCAGCAGTGCCTCTTTCAATTCCATTGCCCTTTCTAGAATCATCTTCAAATCATGTTGCATTCAGACCGATTCCAAGGGGTAAGTTTTACCAGCAGGAAAATATCATACTATCAGACCCCTACAGTGCAGAAAGAAGCCATTTGGCCTTTCGAGTCTGCACCGACTCTCTGAAAGTGCATCCCACCCAACCCCTCCCCTCCTCCCTATCCCCGTAACAGTGTCGATTTACCATGGCTAATCCAACGAACCTATACATCTTTGGACACTAAGGGCAATTTAGCACGGCCAATCCACCTAACCTAGACACCTTTGGACTGTGGGAGGGAACCAGAACACGGGGAGGAAACCCATGCAGACACGGGAAGAACTTACAAACTCCACACAGTCACCCAAGGCTGGAATTGAACCGGGATCCCTGGTGCTGTGAGGGAGCAGTGATAACCACTGTGCCACCCCACAGGTCTGATGTTTTGCCACCACTATGCCATTTTGTCAGCAATGGGAAATGTGACAGGCAGGCTGCCTACAGGGATTTGTTCTATCTCAGCAGGCATTTTGCCAGCAGGAGGGCGGTGCATGAAACCATCCTTGTGGGCAGGGTTAATGGCCAACTTCTTGTGGACAATCTGTCTTCCCTCAGTGACGCATTCCATCCCCCAACTCTGATCACCAGAACCTGCATGGCAGTTCCTGGGGTGTCCAGACTCCAATTACCTGTCTGCAAGGCTGCAGATATCAATGTCTCCTGATCCATCAAGTGAAGCCACTGCAATGGCCATCATTAGCTGTAGTGCAGCTGAGACTGCTGGGATGTTGGCCCTGTGATTACACAAATAGCTCTTGGGGACTGTCACCATCCTGATACAAATGGCAACCTCAACTGCATCCATTCAATTTGCCAGTGGGAGAAGATACCTCATTGGGTCTTGCCACTGCCTGTGGAGGGGTCTCCCATTTTTGGGAGGCCTCAGCCATCCCAGTAATATTTAGCCTTTAGCCCCAAGTTATCAGTTTCTGATAGAAAGAGTAGTGGTCCTGACACTGATCCCTGCAACAAGCCACTTGGTGCTTCCCCTAATCTGAAATGTCTTCTCCACCACACAATTTCAATCTTCAGCCAACATCTTAACGACGGCCACATATTGGCCTGAATTTCTACAACAGCCAATTTGCACAGAGCAAGGTCTGATAACAGCCATGTGATAATGACCAGATAATTTGTTTTTTGTGATGTTGATGGAGGAGCAATATTGGCCAGTACACCAGGGATAACTCCCTTGCTCTTTTTAGAAATAATGCAAGAAACAGTTTTCCTTGATGTGGGTTGGAAGTGGTCCTGACACAGATCTGTTAGGGTGCTAACTTTTAGGGATTAGATTGTAAATTTCACCATGTAAATGATAGTCAGAGAGTTAAGAGTAGTTTGATTGTACTTTAAGGATGGAAGACTTTCTTGCTGTTCCTATAGAGGTGCACAATGAACAGTAAAATAAAAACTGTCTCCCATTCTCTCTTTAATTCCAAAATCTTGGCATTGAAAAATGTCATGGCTGCGTCCACAAGGCAGTTGCCAAAAGACATAAATATATTTGCAAAGTTTGGCTTAATCTATATCAGGAAACAGTATAATTCATACTGAAAGGCACTACTGCATGAAAATTTATACCACTAGTTGCAAGTCAGGACTTGCTAACAAGCTATTAAACAGTGACTCTATTTATTTGTGGAGATCAAAAGCTGACAGCTGTTAGGATGTTAGAAAACATCAGGAATACCTCTGGGTCTCAAACTGTCAGAAAGCCGGGGAAATGTGTGTATAACAATCATTTGAGATTCCACCAAAAATGATGTCAGCACACCCAATGCACATCATTTTATCTCCTCTGGAGCTGTTTATGGGATAAGTTTCAAAGGAAGATTATTTCCTCTTCGCCTGGTCCAGGCTGTGAGCCAATCCATGGGCATCAATTGCTCTCTGAAACCTTGCTGTAGTGAATATTCTTCATGAACGAGTCTGAATGAGCGTTTGCAGGCTATTTGTTCAAGATGTGGCATCTTTGCCTCACTTGATGTTCACATGCACACACACACACGTGCAAATCTATGCACATACAGGAACACAAAACATGTATACAAACACAGACACATAGCACACACAAACACAGGGCAGACAGGCACACAACACACACACAAACACAGGTAGACAGATACACAAAACACAGGCACACATGGACATACAAACTATATACACCCATTTTTCTTTTATTAGCCCAAGGAAATGAGATGAATCGTAGCACTCACGGGATCAGCAAATCCAGCACATCCTAAAGTTAAACCAAGGACCTTTCTGGTTGGTATGGTTCAGTTCGTTATTGGATAATGTGATAAAAAACATACTCACTGAACTGTTAGCACTACAGTTTACTGAATGTGGGTGGACATTACACGTATATGTACAAAGTGTTTGTTTAAAAAAAATTATAAAGCATTATATTGGCTATTGTTGGTGTGAAGAATAAAGTCTAAGCATTGAGAACAGGCACTGAATCTGGTCATTAAACTAAAAGCTTCATTTGTTTTCTGTGTTTAAAATATATCTTTGTTTCACTCAAGAAAATTGTAAAAATCTCTTGTTCAAATGAAATATGCACTGAAAGGGTGTGGAGGGCAAGAATTCTAATGGCAACAGAGGATGAGAAGTCAAACAGAAAGTGGAATTAGTTCCCAGTCAAAACTCCCTGAAACCCATACGCTTCATTGCAACAATGAATGGGCACCCTTCCTCTGTCCACCAAACTGCACAATGCCCACTTTTGATTTATTTTCACATCTATTGGGATAATGAAAAGTATGAGTCTTGCGCGCTACAGAGACGAAACATACTGTTCATAGAATACATAGGGGGAGAAGGAGAGAGTACAGAATATAGTGTTACAGTTTAACTAGGGTTCAGAGAAAGAGGTTTGGTGGCAGCAGGGAAGAAGTTGTTGTTGAGCTGGTTGCTACGTGATCTCAGACTTTTGTATCTTTTTCCCGATGGAAGAAGGTGGAAGAGAGTATGTCCAGGATGTGTGGGGTCCTTGATTATACTGGCTGCTTTCCTGAGGCAGCAGACAGAGTCAATGGATGGGAGGCTGGCTTGCATGATGGACTGGGCTACGTTCACAATGCTTTGTGGTTTTTTCTGGTCTTTGTCAAAGCAGGAGCCATACCAAGGTATGATACATCCAGAAAGGATGCTTTCTATGATGCATCTGTAAAAATTGGTGAGAGTCATAGTGGACATGTCTCCAATGGCAAACGCTCATTTCCTAAGCTTCCTGAAAAAGTAGAGGCATTGATAGGCTTTCTTAACTATAGCATCAGCGTGGACGGACCAGGACAGGTTGTTGGTGATCTGGACACCTAGAAACTTGGACACCTAAAAACTTGAAGCTCTTAACCATTTCCACTTCATCCCGTTGATGTAGACAAGGGCATGTTCTCTACTATGCTTTCTGAGATCTGTGACTATCTCCTTTGGTTTCACTGACATTGAGAGAAAGATTATTGTCATTGCACCATTTCACCAGATTCACACTTCACATTTAGGGATGAGCAACAAATGCTAGCCTAGCCCACATCCCTTGAAAGAAAAGAAAGATATTGCAGTCAATTTCTCACAGCAAGTCACCACAAAAACTATGAAACAGATGGCCAGTTAATCTGTTTTATTAATTTTGATTCAGGGATAAATATTGGCCAGGACACTGGGGCAACTCCCCTGCTCTTCTTCAATTGTGTTCGAGATCCTTTATGTCCACCTGCGAGTGAAGATGGAGCCTCGGTTTAATGACTGTTCCAAAAGATGGCACCTCTGACAGCGCAGCACTGCCTCAGTACAACATTGGGATTATCAACCTGGATTGTGTGCTCAAGTCTCTGGAGTGGCCCTGACCCCAGAACATTCTGATTCATAGGCCATGGATCCACTAACTGAGCTAAGTTACAACCTAGCAATTTCAATGATATTAATTTAAAATACGTAAAATATGATTCTCACACACTGACTTAGACAATTGGCATTTAGCCAGCTTTCTTGCTTTCCTTGTGAAGGATCTCTGTTTCTCACTTCTTCAGTGATGTTAGACTCTAGCATTTTCCCTAATCCTGATGTTAAATTAACAGCTCTGTAATTCTGTTTTCTTTCTCATTTTTAAACAGAGCGGGGTTACATTCGCCGTCCTCCAATTTGCCAGATTTGTTCCATAATTTTGGAAGGCGACAACCAACACATCCAATATATCCATGGCCACCTCCTACAGTACTGGATATAGATTATTAAGCCCTGGGAATTTACCAGCTTTCAATTCCGTTGATTTTTCCAGCATGGCTGATTGGCCAGGTTAAAAATTGTCCCTTAGAGTCCTGGGATGCGTAGGTTAGAGGGATTAGCGGGTAAAAATATGTGGGGGTAGGGCCTGGGTGGGATTGTGGTCGGTGCAGACTCGATGGGCCGAATGGCCTCCTTCTGCACTGTAGGGTTTCTATGACATTGCTTTCCCGCTCTAAGAGGACTCCAACAATCAGAGCCTGATGTTGTGCTGCATTGCCTGCGGATTGGCTCATGGAGCCTATCAGCAATTTCAGTGCTACCAGGCTCTGATTGCTGCCCCACAGCCATCTCCGAATATGGACCCTTCCTCCCCCCACCCCCCACCAACCAGCTAGGGGCCCACGCTGCACTGCTGTGTGTTTCAATGTAAAGCTGCCTCTATCTGTGCCAACTCCCAATTCCATTTGGTTTCTTTGTGCAGAAGGAGACACAGTTGAGGCAACATCATAGACCAGTGGTTCCCAACATTTTGTGTGTCACGGAACACCTCTAAATCTTTCTTCATGATGCTGTTTGAGAGAAATATTGACCAAAACACCAGACAGCACCTCCTACTTTTCTTCACAACAGTGCTATGGGATCTTCCACATGCACTTAGGAGCAGAGAGAGGGTTTTAATTTAGCATCTCCTATCAAGAGCTGGCAGTTCTGACAGTGCAGCACTACCACAGTACTGCCAACCTAGATTTTTGTGCTTAAGTTGCTGGAGTGGGATTTGAACTCACAATCTTCTCATTTTTGAGGCAAGAATGCTGTCCCTGAGACACTGTTGAGTTACCTTCATGAGTGAGGCCCTTGCCCTGCTCTGCCCCAATTTGCATGCAGTGGGCTGTGAAGGTGTAGTCAGTGGTAGCCTGGGCAACAGTTGCAGGAGGGGAGATCCCAATTGGGGCAGTTGGCTGCAATCTTGCATTTCCACCGTTCTCTGCTGCCTGAGTTTAGGTGGACCCGCAGAAGAGAATCACTGCCATCATCTCCCTGTGCAGCTGGTATAAGGTAGTCTACAAAACGTCTGTAAACTTTCAACAATCTGAGGTTTGGTCTCACTCGGTAGTGAGGGGGACTGAGGGAACCACTTCAGAGAGTATTTAAACTTTGAAATGTTGGCTTTATACTGAAGCTTTAATTATTCTAATTAGTAATTAAATATAATTTACCTTTGGGGGGGGGGGGGGGGGTGTCCTTTATTTGAAATGTGAGATGCATTCCTTGAACTGTAGGGTAATTGTCCCCTTAAGAACTTATGCTGCACTGTGTTTGATTAATAGACCTGTTGCATCACACTTTAATGCTTCTTTCCTGAGCCAAGATCATTGCCACACTTCAATAGGCTATCTACTGATGTATAATAGTGCACTTAATGCTGAACGCCATTGTCACATTATGTTAATCACTATAAGTGGTAACCCTGTTCTACATTTCCAGTCATTAATGAGATTATGCACTAATACAGTTTGTAGAAATCTTATAGTAGTGTAATTCAGCTATTGTACAGTACAGCTCAGCAAAAATAAGACATGTGTGGTTCATAGACCTCATCGGAACCCAAAGATTTGGGTTTGGGTTTCATTGTATGCCATCTGTAAATCCTTCATCCTGCCATCTAATTCCACCCCCTTTCCTGCTGGAGATAACTATAATAAATATTGCAGCAGCTGGCCAAAACCTTGGTCAAAGGTTTCAAGAATGCTGATAGAGAGGTAGACAAGTTAGGGCCCAAGCAGCTGAAGGCATGGCCAGTGATGCACTGATTAAAGTTGAGGATGCAGAAGGCCAGATTTATAGGGAGTGCAGATATCTTGGAGGACAGAACTGAAAAAGGATTATCTTTAGCCTGAAGTTCTGCCTCTAGACTTCCTTTCCTCTCCAGCAGACATTAGGTATTCTTGTGCTGCTGTTTAACTTGTCTCTGTTGGCACTTGGTCAAAAATACATTAACTAGAGTGACGTGACTAAAGTGAGGGAGCAATCACTTGTTAGATGTGCTGCCTTCAGGTGAAGTAACAGAACCTTTGAATGTTTGGTATTGGCTTAGTGGTAGCACTCTCACCTTCAGTGCACAGAATCTAAGCTGAAACTTCAGTGTAGTACTGATGGAGTGCTGCACAATCAAAACTAATATCTTTTGGAGAAAATGTTAAGTTAAAGCCCTGTCAGTTTTCTCAGTTGGAAGTAAAAGGTGCCACCATGGTACAAAATCCAAGATACAAGTGTCAATCTGTCCACTGTGAACGCAGAAGATGTATATACCACCGACCACAGGGTTGTCCATTGTCTAAGAATGTCATTTGGAGGATGGGATATGGGCCTCTGCTGTCTTCCTATGTGCATCCCCATTAAATCCATGGCGGGATGCCCGTGGACAGTCTTCCTGTTCCACCACCAATTGAGACCTTTAAGTGGGTAATTAATAGCTGACTGTCTGGAAGGACATTGGAAGAGGCAAAGAGAAAGGGAAAGCTCAGCTGGCCGAGAAGATGATACAAAAAAAACAGGTGAATAGTGCACCTTCTAAGTCTGCAGCAAACGTGGCAGAGACTGCCATGCTGGAGTGGGGCTCCTGAGCCACACCAGACAATGTTAAACACCGAGATGACGACCACCACCATCATCTCAAGGATGGAAGGCTGCCAAAAACCCTGCCAAATCCAGAAACTCATCACAACATCTTCAAAAACACACTAGAGTATCTTCAGACACTTTGCAAAATAACAGGAAGTTCATCAAAATCATCTTGCCTACAACTTGGGTACATGGGCCTTTTAATCATCCATTGTGTAGTTGAATGCTTGATCTGTTGTGTGCGCAAATTCATTAAGCGGACCCACATGCTCCACATTAGGGCAATTGGCGTCACATCAGCTGATTGTGTTTTCTGACAATGGCAGTGAGATATTTGTTTCCAGTGTTTGCAGGGGATGCTTATGCAAGGGTCCTTCTCAAGGTTGTGCACCATGTGGGACCACACCAGAAGCAGCTGGTAGCACTCTGCAGCCCGAGGACTGCATTCAGATTCAGGAGCACAACCTCCAGCGGCAGTGCTACTGTTCTGGATTTGGCACCAATGGCATGAGACACCCCATTAAATCCTTGTTGGCAATAAGGTAGAGGTGGACATTCAACAAGGTCCACAACATAAATGCGAGAGTTTCTCACCAAATAAAGGAAGGTTTGGGAGTCCATGGGCGGAATTTTCCCGTCCTGCCTGCCATGGGAACCGTAGGGGGCAGGACAGGACCATGCAAAGATCCGTTGGCCTTGGGCCGGATTTTCCGGACTTCAGGCGAGCGCGGCCGGAAAATCCCGCTCCATGTCTGGGACATTGCAAAAGAAAAACGTGTTCAGAGTAAATCTGCAGCTTCACATTGACACAGGTATTACTGGATTTCTGAAGATACAGGAATGCCCTCTAATGCTGTACACTGGTATTGTACGCTCTACATGCAGTATATCCCATCCCTTGAATGACTGAGAAACAAACCTCTGGGCTTATCTCTAATCACCAAATACCATCTTGCCCGAGGTAAATTAACTCAGCAGAAAACACACCCGGGACAGTCTCACCTTGTGTCTATCCGAATTTTAATCCTCCTCAATATTTTTTTGGGGGGAGTCTTTGGGTGAAAAGAAATTAAAATCTTACCACATTACTAAGATTATTTTGAAGTAGCCAGTCTGCTGTCAGGGAGGATTTGGCTGGTGCTCAGGGAAAGGTCAGACACAAGGTTTATTTACCATGGGTTGGCAGGTGCCAGCTCATGATTTCTTGCTTGAGTGATCAGTGTTGGGCTGTGCTGAAACCATGGGCATGGGGTTTTAGTCAGGTGATTAGTCTGGTAAAGAATTATTTTCTGAGCAATAATGTGGAGCTGATCACTGAGTGTGGTAGTTTCAGTGTGAAACAGCACCCTCTGATGGGCAATAGCATTTATATTGTCAATTGTTACTCTTAATGCGCAATAACAATTAGACTACTGGACCCTGATGATGCTTAACCCTGATTGGATGACGTCCCAATTTCAAAGGCCTTTTTTTGCAGCCAATAAAAACCCGGAAGTCCAAAGTTTGACATGGTCATGTCATTGACCCGACCCAAGTCAATTCTTGTCCAATATTTTCTTGTTGTTCTCTCCTACTTTAAGACGGCCCTTAAAATTTACCTCTTGGACCAAGCTGTTGATTGCCTGGCATAATCCCTACATGACACAGTGCCAATTTTTTGTTTGATTACCTTCCTGTGAAAAGGCTTGGGATTTTTCACTACCTTAGGAGCACTACATAAGTACAAGTTGTCGTAGTTGGATGACACTGTAACAAGCATTGGTTTCTTTCTTCAGATATCCAGCGGTCTGGTGGGAAACATCCAATTCCCCAGGAGTCTACTTGTGGCCTATGTCTAGTCATCTAAATTAAATGGATTTCTGTGGCTGTGCACAGAAAAGCATGCCTCGGTATTCCTTTGATGTTCCTGTTCCTTGGATGTCTGAAAACCCCCACATTGTCCAAAGGATTTGGTGTTGCAAACGGTCCTTGCAGATATCCAACTTCTGGTTCTTGTGAACTTGAAGCAACGGTCAAAAAAGCAAAACCTAAACCCTGTTTCTCCTCTTTCTATTATCTGTTTCAATGACCTTCCCATCGACTTTTTTTTTAAGATGTCTTTTGGGTTTGTTTGTACATCAAAGGATTGCAGAACTGAGGATTAAATCAGACTTCGTGATCAAATTAGACCAAAACATGCCCCGTTTAATGACTTTCATTTTAAGAATGATTACAGTTTGGGAAAGGGATTACAGAGTTGCACAGAGATCAGGTTTTCTGAATTCTGAAGTGAAGTAGGGATTATGTACATCTGAACTCGCTTTTGGCGGTTTAACATGAGTGCTGCAATGACAGAAATAGGAATTTCTGTCTGGTTTTGTTTTGTGCAAGTCACAATGATTTAAAACAGATGCTGCTCTCATGTTAAGTACAACATGGGAGGACCAGAGACACTAAAAGGGAGTGCCTGAACCCCTGCGTGGGAAGTCGGTGGGATGGGTGGGCTGTAGGTCCTGGGAGGCTCGATCTATCATAACTTGCTGGGTCTCATTTACATCTTGAGGTTAGCTACGTACCCAGAATGGGTCGCCAACCTCTGGCCCACGTAGATCAGACGGTTCAGAGACCAGAATTCAATTTAGGCGTTGTGGGGGAGAAGTGGGGGGAGTGGGGTGAGGCAGTGGGTTCAGAAAGGTTTTGTGGCTGCAAATGTGAGGGGAACCTGGGGAAATCTGCAGCCCAAACTATCCCTATGAGGTTTAAAATTGAAATGGGACCCCAATTTACACAAACTTAAGGGGATCGTCCCCGAGTCAGACTCAAGCCTCAGCTGCCTGAAAAGGAAATGGCATTAAGATAGCTATGGACCGATATTAAGCAACAATTGCATCCTTTTAACAATGGGTCTGTCCAGTTTCTGTGGGCAGACAGAGTTAAAATTCCCCTTAAATCTGCAAGAGCTAAGTAGAGTTGATGGTTTCAAAAATGTTTCTTCCTAGTGAGGGTATCAGCTATTAAAATGGTAATAGATTGAACCATAAAAGTCCACAATGCAGAGAGAGGCTACTTAGCCTACCATGTCTGTCTCAGATGTTAAAATAGCCTAAATTAATTTAGGTATTAAGCAGGTTTTCTGAATACAAATTGTTGTCATGTATTAATAGTCTTCTTTAAGGAAGAAAAGGACAGGAAAAGGACAGGAAACTCAATTGAGTTTGTGTCCTTATATGCCCTGTTTGTGAACAGAACTCCCACTTACCTCACGAAGGAGCAGCGCTCCGAAAGCTAGTGGCTTTTGCTACCAAATAAACCTGTTGGACTTTAACCTGGTGTTGTGAGACTTCTTACTGTGTCTTCTTACTGGACTTACCCAGTCCAACGCTGGCATCGCCACATCATTCTGCTGGAATCCCAGTGTGGATTTAGAGCATTGCGAAGCACGATGGGTCTGATCTTTATCATTTGGTGGATCGAACAGAAATACCACAAACAACACCAAGCTCTCTATACAGCCTTCATCTGTCTGATGAAAGTCTTTGACTGAAGTCAGCTGGGAGCTCTCTGGAAGATCCTGGGTCGCACTGGCTGTCCATGGAAATATGTCGAGTTTGTGCAGCTTCTTCATGATAAAATGTCCGCCACTGATTTCTGAAACTGACTGGAATTTGACTCCTTTCCCATCAGAACTGGCTTCAAGCAAGGTTGCGTGCCTGTGCCCATCCTTTTCTCCGTCTTCGGTGGCATGGTAACACAGTGGCTAGCACTGCTGCCTCACAGCGCCAGGGAGCCGGGTTCGATTCCCGGCTTGGGTCACTGTCTGTGTGGAGTTTGCACGTTCTCCCCATGTCTGCGTGGGTTTCCTCCGGGTGCTCCGGTTTCTTCCCACATTCTGAAAGACGTGCTGGTTAAGTGCATTGACCTGAACAGTCGCCGGAGTGTGGCGACTAGGGGAATTTCACAGTAACTTCATTGAGGTGTTAATGTAAGCCTTACTTGTGAATAAATAAACTTTAAACTTCACTTTATCTTGCTTGAAGCCATCCTTGATACCACCAAGAACGCCCTCCTACCCAGAGTTGGAACCAAGCACAGATACAACGGAAAGTTTCTCAACCTTCAGAGACTGAAAGCAAAGATCAAAATCTTGCACATGAACAGAACAGTCATCCAGCATGCAGATGACTGTGTTATCCTTGCACATACAGAAGACAACTGACAAGAGAAAGTGTATCAAGCCCTAGGGTCGTGTCTGAATGTTGATAAAACAAGCCAAAATTCGTGATTGCGCCAAGTCCTCCCAGCAGCATGGCTACAGGTCAACCCCTGGAGATAGCCAGCTACTTCCGCTATCTCAGTAGCCACATGCCCCAGGCAGCTACCACAGATCCAGTGCAGCAGTTCCTGCTTTGGGAAGTTGCACAAACAAGTCTTCACTAACCACCAGCGGCGGACGTGCACAAAGACACCCTGAAAGAAGATCGGTCACATCGTACATAGCTGGCAGCAGGTTCACCTTGCTCATGGACAGCAACCTCATCAGGACCAAGTATGGAGAGCATGTATCAACCATGTGACCTCAGCTATTGCGAAGAAAGTGCACCGGGCCTCTCACAATGGCAAGGCCTGCTTCACCAAGGTGTTGTTGGCTTTGAAGTGGGATAGATGACGAAGGCCAAAGACGCGAGAGAAAGAAGAAAGCTTGCAACCCCTCATTGACAATGGACTGACCAACTGACTGACTTACGATGTGGAACGTAGGCCGGAGTTCTCCAGCATTTCACACCGGCGAGGTTCTCTGGTCCCGCTGGCAGCGCACCATACAGGCGGGATTCCCGCTGGCATGGAGTGACGTTAATGGGAATGTCCATTGACAGCGGCAGGACCAGAGAATCCTGCCACCAGCCAACAACACGCCACCTCCCACCGACAGGAGACACACAGCTGCAAGGCTGGAGAGTAGATTTTAAGTATGGATTTCCCCCTCCCATCGCTGTATATTCCTTAACCTTTCCCTTCTCTTTTCTATTTCGCATTGATTTAACCCCTCTCTACCCCCCACCCCCCAACACTTTTTCTTTCTCTACTCTGGGACTTATGACAAGCATTCTCCTCACTTCTCCTCACAGGGTGGTCACTGTTTGCAGAGAACAGGTCCCTGCATGGATTGTATGTCGCTTCTAGCAAGTGTAAATGAGCCACATGACAAGCTCGACTGAATAACTTAAAATGCTTATTACTGCAGCTATTAATGCACGAGTAGCCATCAAACAGTACTTACTCAGCAATAACCTGATGCTAAATTTGGGTTCTGCCAGGGACAGTTAGCGCCTGACCTCATTACAGGCTTTATCTACAAATGGATTAAAGAGCTGAAAAGAGGTGAGGTGAGAGCGACTGCCCTTGACACCAGGCAACATTTGACTAAATGTAGCATCAAAGAGCACCAGCAAAATTTAAGTCAATGGGAATTGGGGAAACCTCGTTACTGGTTGGAGTCATATTGAGGACAAAAGAAGATGGTGATGGCTTTTTTTATTCACGTACAGGGTGTGGGCATCACTGGCTAGGTCAGCATTCATTGTCCATCTCGAATTGCCCGCGAGAAAATGGTGGTGAGCTACCTTCTTGAACTGCTGCAGTCCCTGTGAAATAGTGCAGTTAGGGAGAGAGTTGCAGGACTTTGGGCCAAAGACAGCAAAGGAAGGGCGAGGTATTTCCAAGTCAGGATGATAAGCAACTTGGATGCGAAGCTACAGGTGGTGGTGTCCCTTTGTGTCTGCTGCCCTTGTTCTTTAGATCAGGGTTTCCCAAACTTTTCCAGTCACAGAATCTTTTTGATCTCCCGAGAGTACTGACAGAACCCCTGAGAAACATTCTTCTGATGTTGAAAAATTGATTAGTCCCAATATATCGCTGCAGGAGTTCCTGTGTCCAAGACACAACTATCTTCAGCTGATTCATCAATGACCTTCCCTCAATTATAATTTGATTGATTATTGTCACATGTATTAGTATACAATACAAAGTATTGTTTCTTGAACACTATACACTCAAAGCATACCGTTCATAGAGAAGGAAATGAGAGTGCAGAACGTAGTGTTACAGTCATAGCTAGGGTGTAGAGAAAGATCAACTTAATGTGAGGTAGGTCCATTCAAAAGTCTGACAGCAGCAGGGAAGAAGCTGTCTTTGAGTCGGTTGATACATGACCTCAGACTTTTGTATTTTTTTCCCGACGGAAGAAGTTGGAAGAGACTATGACAGGGGTGCGTGGGGTCCTTAATTATGCTGGCTGCTTTGCCGAGGCAGCGGGAAGTATAGACAGAGTCAATGGATGGGAGGCTGGTTTGCGTGATGGATTGGGCTACATTCACGACCTTTTGTAGTTTCTTGCAGTCTTGGGCAGAGCAGGAGCCATACCAAGTTGTGATACAACCAGAAAGAATGCTTTCTATGGTGCATCTGTAAAAGTTGGTGAGAGTCGTAGCTGACATGCCAAATTTCCTTAGTCTCCTGAGAAAGTAGAGGCGTTGGTGGGCTTTCTTAACTATAGTGTAGGCATGGGGGGATCAGGAGAGGTTGTTGGTCATCTGGACACCTAAAAACCTAAAGCTTATGACCATTTCTACTTCATTCCCATTGGTGTAGACAGGGATATGTTCTCCACTACGTTTCCTGAAGCTGATGACAATCTCCTTCATTTTGTTGACATGGAGGGAGAGATTATTGTTGTCACACCAGTTCACCAGATTCTCTTTCTCATTCCTGTACTCTGTCTCGTCACTGTTTGCGATCCGACCCGCTACAGTGTGTCATCAGCAAACTTGAAAATCAAATTGGAGGGGAATTTGGCCACACAGTCGTAGGTGTTTAAGGAGTATAGTGAAGGGCTGAGGACACAGTCTTGTTGGGCACCGGTGTTGAGGATGATCGTGGAGGAGGTGTTGTTGCCCATCCTTACTGATTGTGGTCTGTGGGTTAGGAAGTTCAGGATCCAGTCGCAGAGGGAGGAGCTGAGCTCCAGGCCATGGAGTTTGGAGATAAGTTTCATAGGAATAATGGTGTTGAAGACCGAGCTGTAGTCAATAAATACGGTGGACAGAGTACCCTTCGTCGTCCAGTACTTCCCTGTAGCGGAGAAGCTACGACATCTCCTCCGGAGCCTTCAACGTGTCATTGATGAAGACGAACATCTCGCCAAGGCCATCCCCACACCCCCAAACAACCGCACAACCTCAAACAGACCATTGTCCGTAGCAAACTACCCAACCTTCAGGAGAACAGTGACCACGGCACCACACAACCCTGCCACAGCAGCCTCTGCAAGATGTGCCGGATCATCGATACGGATGCCATCATCTCACACGAGAACACCATCCACCAGGTACACGGTACATACTCTTGCAACTCAGCCAACGTTGTCTATCTGTTACGCTGCAGGAAAGGATGTCCCGAGGCATGGTACATTGGGGAAACCATGCAGACGCTACGACAACGGATGAATGGACACTGCTGGACAATCACCAGGCAAGACTGTTCTCTTCCTGTTGGGGAGCACTTCAGTGGTCACGGGCATTCAGCCTCTGATCTCCGGGTAAGCGTTCTCCAAGGCGGCCTTCACGACACACGACAGCGTAGAGTTGCTGAGCAGAGACTGATAGCCAGGTTCCGCACACATGAGGATGGCCTCAACCGGGACATTGGGTTCATGTCACACTATCTGTAACCCCCACAACCTGCCTGGATGTGCAAAATCTCACTAGCTATCCTGTCTGGAGACAATACACATCTCTTTAACCTGTGCTTAATGCTCCCTCCACTCATTGCCTGTACCTTTAAGACTGAATTAGCTGTAAAGACTCACATTCCAATCATTATTCATGTAAATTGAGTTTGTGTCTTTGTGCCCTGTTTGTGATCAGAACTCCCACCCACCTGACGAAGGAACAGCCTGTTCCGAAAGCTAGCGGCTTTTGCTACCAAATAAACCTGTTGCACTTTAACCTGGTGTTGTTAAACTTCTTACCTACAACTCTCAGTGGTTCTCCTGTATAAATCCTCAGTCTTGCTGAAGTCTTCATTAAGGACAGGGGTCGGAGTCCAATGACAATTTTGCTCAACACTGCTTCCCCGACCACGCGGACTGCTGTGCCTGTGTTGACCTCCATTAATGCTGGTCGTCCATTTAGTCTTAAGATTATTTCAATAGGCTTTGATTTGGTCATTGTTATGCAATTTAATTGAACCTTATCAGATGTAAGTGGGGCCTCCAGGCTGTGCATTCTTCTGGTTATCAGCCTATGTGTCGTTTTCCTAAATCTAGGTTCTGAGACTTTGTTTTACTGCTCTGATTCCGAATACCAGCAACAGTTATAATGTCTTGCCGGGTGGGATTCTGCAGGGACTGATGTCTGTCCGGTCCAAACTTGGCCTTGCTTTGGGGCGGTCCTGAGGGCAGATGTGGGTTTATTGGTTTCGAAATCCTTCCTGATGGCAGCTATATGATTGCCTGCCCCCAAGTGGTGGTCCCCTAACTTAGTTGCACTGGTGTGGATGTCCACTTCCGTTGGGGAATCCTTGTAACTCATGTGCCCCACTTGCCGCCTTTTCCAGTGACAAAGCCAGTTGTAGTGCTTGTTTGCAGTCCAGTTGGACCTCTGCCAGCAGGTGTTTTTGGATAGTCACATTATTTATCCCATATACCAACTGGTCTCTTAGCATCTCATTAAACGTTAACCTGAATTTGCAGGCTTCTGCCGGACGTCTCAACCTTGTCAAGAAACGCGTGACAGACTCCCCCATCTCCTGGATTGCCGAGTAAAACCAGTACCTTCTCAGGATCAGAGACGGCTTAGGGGTCATAATATTCTTTCACTAGATCCTCCAATTCCTGGAAGATTTTGGATCTGGGGCCTCCGGGAAAGTTAAGCTGCGCATAACGGCAAATACGGCCGGTCCACATGAGGTCAGAAGAATGACCCATTGTTTTTCAACTGACACTTCTGGTGGGATTTAATGGCCTCGCGCGTCTCAAAATTGTAAAATTCAGTTAGAGATCAACGGACTTTCCCATGCTCTGCCCCTCGCCTGCTGCGATTCCTGCGGTGGGCGAGCCGGTAAGATTCCAACCTATGTCATCTGCCATAAAAAAAATAACACATTTGTTCTACATATTGGGCCCAGTCCTCCACAGAAGGGTCAAAAGAATCCAGTTTCCCAAAGAGAGGCATGATGCCTGACAGTGGTTTACCCCAATGTGTCATGGCTGTTAGCGAGCAAGTTCCTTCGGGTCATTCTTTTTCTCTTGTCACCACTGAAATAAGTCAGCAGAGGTCGGTGTCCCTTCACCAGATTTCCTTTTATTTACAAGCTCTATTATAGTTCTATTATACTACAGGTTCTTAGTCAGCATCTGGAGTCCCAGGAGACCTGACAGGTCCCAGTTACATGTGCAGAAAAGACTCCCTGATTGGCAGGTAATAATGAGCTCAACCAGGGACATCTTTTTGTGTTCATATTCCAAGTGGCCAAACTCAATGGCATCGTTGAAGTCATTACAGGGAGTCTAAATGTAGACTGGGTGGCTGTTCTGCTGAACACCTACACTCAGTCCACAAGCAATGACCCCAACCTTCTATCAGTTGTTTGCCATTTTAGCTTAGCATCTTGCTCTCATGACTATCCTTGGCCTGCTGCAATGCTCCAGCAACACCCAGCATAAGCTATAGGAATCGGAGCTCATCTTCTGGTTGGGCACGCTTCATTCTTTGGGCGGCACGGTAGCACAGTGGTTAGCACTGCTGCTTCACAGCTCCAGGGTCCCGGGTTCGATTCCCGGCTCGGGTCACTGTCTGTGTGGAGTTTGCACATTCTCCTCGTGTCTGCGTGGGTTTCCTCCGGGTGCTCCGGTTTCCTCCCACAGTCCAAAGATGTGCAGGTTAGGTTGATTGGCCAGGTTAAAAATTGCCCCGTAGAGTCCTGAAATGCGTAGGTTAGAGGGATTAGCGGGTAAAATATGTGGGGGTAGGGCCTGGGTGGGATTGTGGTCGGTGCAGACTCGATGGGCCGAATGGCCTCCTTCTGCACTGTAGGGATTCTATGATTCTATGGGACTCAACATTGAGTTCAGCAACTTTAGATTGTGACCTTTCTTCTCCATCTTGAACCATATGTTTAAAAAAATATCCGAGACATTTATTGCCTTCAGCAATGTAATTACTGCTTCAGAAATATGACACAGAAGTTGCTTAACATCTATCCATCTGGAATAGTAATCTACTGCAGTCAATACCATTGATGTCTGTCTTAAAAGGTCTCAAGACAATCTTTCTGTGATTGTGATGGTAAAGGAAATTATATCAATGGTTGTCTCCTGATGATGAATAGCACAAATTATAGCTTGATATCATCTCTTCGAGCTAGAGACCATCAAACTTGATAGTCAGCTGCCAGATATTCACATTTGTTGTTGAGCGTGTCTTGTTTCCTCTAGGTGATACAGCACAGCTCATACTCTAGTGTCGTGTTCCCTCTCTGAGTGAATCAGGACATCAATCATGTGACATCTAACTCCATCCAACCCTTCTAAGATCCTTGACTTTGTACCCTGGAAGATTTCTGATGCTGATGCGGTGCCAAGGGGCAATTTGTTGAAGCAAAACCTCCCAGGTGGAGTAATGAAGGTTGTGAACAACTTAAGACTCTTCATTGAGGGGTAGATGCCAAAAAACATTATTTGCATCTAGCTTTGTGAAGTCTTTCCCAATTCAGCTAAGTTCTCATGCCCAGGTGACACAGGATGAACATTGCATTCAACTGCTTTGTTTAGCTGCATAAGATCTAAGGCAAATTCTGATACATCTGCTGAGTTTTGGCACTGGGATCATCCTCTAACACCAACTGGTTGGTGTCAAGGTGAAATAAACCCCTGCTTCAACATAAGAATGATGTGGAGATGCCGGCGTTGGACTGGGGTAAACACAGTAAGAAGTTTAACAACACCAGGTTAAAGTCCAACATGGACTTTAACCTGGCGTTGTTAAACTTCTTACTCAACATAAGAATACATTTTCTTCTTTACTTAGACAGGGATTGATGAGGAACTTTTCTAGGTGAAAATAAGCACAATGGCTTTGTTTCTGGATGTAGAGTTATAAATGATGTGCTTTCTTGAGCTTTTCTAGCCCTGCAAACAGCTGTGGTAATTTATTTTTGAAGTTTCTGGGTTGATCCTCTCAGCTTTCCAGTTCCTCTACTCTGCAAGTCAGATGCAAGTCGGTACAGGCCTTCGTGCTCAACAGTGAGCAACTCTGGTTCTGAAACACTGCTGCAATCATTGCAATGTTTCTGTGATTTCTTCCTCTTGACATTGGAGGGTTGCCTTAGTTCTGCTATGACCTAGACTTCTTTCCATCCCAGGCTGTACAGTTTTCTTGTATGATGGCTGAAGGGAGCATCTTTCCAACCATGGTTCAGCATCATAAAGAATTGAAAGTGCTGCATCTGTGTCTAACTTAAAAGTCTATCTTGTTTCTCCCTGCTAGGCTATCAGCACTCCAATAGTTCCCAATTGTTTCCTGGATCTCTCCAAAGAAAGACACCTCAATATCATGGATCTCACCTTCTTAATAGATCTTACCACTATCCGAAGGCTTCCCCTATGTGCATTGTATGTACAGACTCCTTGCTGGGAACAGTCTGGCCCATTCCTCCACATAAATGTAATTCAGCTTCTTTGGCAGGGCAGTTTGCACACCTATATTTTCCGCTGCCACACCAATTAGTTACAAAGAACAAAGAAAATTACTGCACAGGAACAGGCCCTTCAGCCCTCCAAGCCTGCACCGACCATGCTGCCCGAGTAAACAAAAACTGTCTACCCTTCCGGGGACCGTATCCTCCATTACCATCCTATTCATGTATTTGTCCAGATGCCCCTTAAAACTCACTATCGTATCTGCTTCCACTACCTCCCCCGGCAGCGAGTTCCAGGCACCACCCTCTGTGTAAAAAACTTGCCTCGTACATCTCCTTTAAACCTTGCCCCTCGCACCTTAACCTATGCCCCCTAGTAATTGACTCTTCCACCCTGGGAAAAAGCTTCTGACTGTTCACTCTGTCCATGCCCCTCATAATCTTGTAGACTTCTATCAGGTCGCCCCTCAACCTCCGTCGTTCCAGTGAGAACAAACCAAGTTTCTCCAACCTCTCCTCATAGCTAATGCCCTCCATACCAGGCAACATCTTGGTAAATCTTTTCTGTATCCTCTCCAAAGTCTCCACATCCTTCTGGTAGTGAACACTATATTCCAAGTGTGGCGTAACTAAGATTCTACAAAGCGGCAACAGGGGCTGTGGATGGATAGGCTGCCTTACTTTATTATGACAATTTTTGATACTTGTCCTACCTTAGTGAGTCAGCTGGTTATGAGGTAGGGCTCTCTCTGTCAGCTCAAACTACAGATCAATTCTGTTCCCTGATCTCAGCTTTTCTGCTCCGTTGGATTACTTTTTCTAAGGTTACATCACCTCTTGACTGAAAGTTGTCAGACATCTGCAAAGTCTATGCAGGTCATTTATGAATGCATCAACACTTTCCCCTTGACATTGCATATTTTTAAATTTAGCTGCTCAACAATAATATCCTCAGATTGATGCATGTTGCTGGTGCTTTGTTTCCTTCATTGCACATGGTTTTCTCCTCATCAATACCCTGCTTGATGAGGATATCATCAGCACAGTCACCCATTGCATATAAAGGTGCACTGACCTGCTCACAGTGAGGTATGATGTGGTACAATATCTGGCAAATCTGACTCCATTTTGGCCATACTTCTACCTGGTTGAGTTGTGTGACATTCCCAAAGTATTCAAGCTTTGGCAGAGACTTTTCCATCACTATTCTTCACGCTCTGCCACCTCTGTCCTTTGATAGCACCTTCCAAACATGTAACATCTACCACTTAGAAGGACAAAAGTAGCAGGTGAACATGAACATCACCACATACAAGTTCTCCAAGTCACATACCATCCTGACTTGGAACTACATCACCCTTCCTTCATGCTTAATGGTACAAAAACCTGGAATTCCCTTCCTAACATCCTGACCTGAAGGAGTGCCCACGTGTGAGTAGCAGCCGGCGCTGCAGCCCCAGAGCTGGGGATTCCTCCAGAGTGGCTTCCAGAGACCAGGAAACCACCTGAGAAGCCTGGGCCTACACCCGGAGGACTCTGAGAGCCCAGGAAAAGGCCGCGGGAGCCGGGACCTGCCCTCTGCTGGTACCCCAACAACCAGACCTGCATCCCTGAGGCTGGAGCCTTCGCCCTGCCAGCCTCCAACCCCTCTGAGCCAGAGAGCTGCGACCTCCTGCAGGTTCCAAGCACTCCCTCCCCTCCTCCCTTCTACAATCGCCCCACACTTCTAAAAATAAACTCTCACAGCCTAACAATCACTAACACTGCTCTTTTAAATTCATTTGCAGGTCTAAAGATCCTCCGACCTCTGAAGGAAGAGCCTGAATTGGCAGTGAGCCAGTGGACCCCGATACACGGACTCATCCACGACCGTGACCCCAGGAACATCATCCACTTACCGACCTTCAACCCATCCACGCCGGAGCATGGTCTGGATATCCACCAACCGGCAAAGCCAAAACGCAGCCAGACAGCGTCCCGGAACACCCGACCACGCAGACCCATCTACCGAGGCAGGAACTGCAAGCAAGGCAACAAATCCTCCATCTGCACACCGACCAGAGCGAAGAACCTCATTGGACATAACCATACCCTTAACATCGCAAACCACTCTCACCGTCTCCCAGTCCATCTCCAGTCAAGGGCACTTCGGTATCAACCAAACTCTTTTGGTTGCGGGGTGGATGCTGTGTTAATGCCTCAAAAAGGCTCGATACCCAAAAGAAAGATGTGGTCACAAAATTGGCACAGAGGTGAATACCTGTGGACTATCAATGTCGACTTACACTGGAGCTTTAAATTTGGTTTGAAGGGATCTCCACTTTTCACCCGCAGTATTTGTGGTGCATAGTTCAAGAAGGCAGCTCACCACCAACTTCTCAATGGCATTTAGGGATGGGCAATAAATGTTGGCTGAGCCAGTGATGCCCACAGTGATGCCCAAGGACTCAACTCTGAAGTGAACTCAAACGAGACTCCCTGGAGGAGGATAACTAACTGTGTTGGATACTTCAAGGCGTACAAGTCCAGGGCAGTATCAAATCAAGTTTACAATGTGTTCAGAGTTTGTAGGTCTTTTTTGAAACTTTTTCAATCGAACTGATCATACTTTAAATATCTAGAGAGCAGTAATCCTGTCCTTACTTACTCCCTAATCATTTATATTCTTTATTGTTGAGACAGGACTGCACACATGTTTCCAATATAATGAGTTGGATGAGTACTTATTGGAAAAGCTGCAAGAGCCAAGAAATGGTTGCAACTCAACATAACGTGGATTGCAACTACCAGGTCAGAGTAACTTTTAGAAACACAGACTCTCAGTCAGCTGAATTAAAACCAATATGATTAAATTAAACTATACGTAAAGATAAGCTCCTTCAAAACTCTGCTGCTTGTATTCCAATTTGCACTGGTTCATCCACACACCTCCAGGGGGCGATCTGACTAGCTTGTCCCGCTAGTCGATCGGCGTGGCGAGCCGGCAAGATCGCACAAGAGACGAAAAACTGGGTTCGCGCCTGGTTTCTCACCTCTCACAATATAACCGACCTCGAACTGCCAGCATAATCAGCCTCACGCCCGGGAAGGCAGAATGGGGCACCTACGCAATGGCGTCCCAAGAGCTCAGCAGCCGGCTTCACCGACAAGATTAGACTCCGCTCCCCCTACTGGCGAGAATTGCAATCTAGCTCTTTTTTTTGTACTAAGTGCCATAAGATTGGGATTCACAGCTCTCTGAAGAAACTGCAATTCCCTCCCATTTTCTCAGCACTGAGTTTTTTTCATAAGATCGTGCCCTGTGTTTCTATTCTTTGCTATTAGAAATAAGGTGTAGATTTAGGTGAGTTTAATTTAGTATTTCTGTGTAAGAAAGGGTTAAAACCCTAGTTAGATTCATGTTAAACAAAGGTATTTGCATTATGGGGGTTTGGATTTCATTTTACACCTTGTCTTTATTGTGATTAGAGTTTATGACATGCAAAGCAAACAAAGTGTACAGAAGGACTGGGCTGTTACTTAGCAACCATGGGTCACCTTGAAGTTTGAAAGACTTTTTGAGTTTTGAGTTCAGTTTTTAACTGGACCCAAGGCAGTTGGAGATATGTAGCTAGAGAGGAAACAGCTTTTACAGGTCTCCCAGAAGTAAAAGCAGAGAAACAAAACAATGGGGTAATGGGATAAAAGCAAGTCCCAACAACTAAAGAACAGATAGTTTTAAAAACCAGGGAATAAAAAGAGAAGTCATAGGAAAGCTGAAGTCAAAGGAAGTGAAAATTGAACAAAGGCACTGTTCAATGTTAAAGAAAGGGGCTCCCAGTTAAAGACAGAGCTGAAAAGTGTAGACCTGGTGAAGTTGGCTATCAAGAAGCCAAAAATGTGATATAATCCTAAGATTGGTGATATCGTATCTGTGAAGCAGTGGTGTTCTATTGGCATGACTGGGCACCTGGGTACTGCCACTCAAGGCAGAGGAATACTAAGAGAGTTGGAAATCCTGGCAGTGGATCCTTGCTGAAAACAGCTGGGTGAAAGCATTGTTTGGAAGAAGATTCTAAAACGTGTCTTTTTGAGAATGGAGTTTGGAAGCGCTCATGTAGAAGCCAGAATCCAATGAGGCCAGTTGGCTAACAGTGCAATAATCATCTGGGGGGATTTGAAGAGAAGTCCACAGAAGTTTGATTAGGGTGGCACCAGCCACTTGGGTTCAGAGTGTGGTATGTCTGACCACAGATGACCAATTGGTTTATAGGGACTGTGCACTTATTGAGAACATTATAAAATTATAAAATATATTTTATAATCTGTGTTATTCTTAAAATCTGCTTACATTTGTGAAGATATAGGTGGGTTGATGGACAATTGTATCACAGTCAAACGTTTAATTAGTGTTTTTTTTTCCTGTTGTTAAAAACTGATTGCATTCCTCTGACTCTGTTCATCCACATTTCTGGAAACAAGTAAAAGTTATGGTCTGTTGAGCCAAGGCCTTCCTGTCCAACATTAACTGGGATTAAAACAATGGGATTTGTGTGTTAAAAAACACTGTTTTAGTTAGGGTTTCACTCAGAACATTCAGAAAATTGAAGTTTATTTATTAATGTCAAAAGATGGCTTACATTAGCACTGCAATGAAGTTACTGTGAAAATCCCCTAGTCACCACACTCCTGCACCTGTTCGGGTACACTGAGGGAGAATTTAGCATGGCCAATGTCATGTTAACTTGCTCATCTTTGGACTGTGGGAGGAAACCCACACAGACACAAGGAGAACGTGCAAACTCCACACAGACAGTGACCTAAGCCAGGAATCAAACCTAGATCCCTAGCGCTGCGAGGCAGCAGTGCTAACCACTGTGCCACTTTGGAACTGAATTATATGTGCTGTGTTTCTGTAGCATATTGCCGAGCTGTAGTGCTTAGGACACTGGGAAGGCTGTGATCACCCCAGCAACTAACGAACAGATAGTTCTAGAAACCAGGGAATGAAAAGAGAAGTCGAGTGTTCAAAAGTGTGAAATAAATTTCAGACTTGGTATGAGTGCGTCAGCCCAGAGAGAATTAGAATGTGACCTCACTTTGCTGCAAGAAATAGGTGTGTGTTGCTGGTTTGTAAGGTATAAGGAGTGAATATCTATCCTGCATGAAAAGTGAGGGAGATACTGGAAAGCTGTTGGCTCCTGTGGAATTCCCCCCAATAACTAACCCCACCTGAAGAAGTGGAGGAATCTGAGAGGGAGAAACATTCAGAAAGAGTTACTCTGTCTGGTGCCAAGGAGAGGAAGAGTTAAGCGTTGCATTGCCTGTTGCCTGCCTTTAATTAGAGTCGCAATTTACTCGGTATATTTTTATTCTAATTAGTTTCCAGTTGGAAAAGATTGAGGAAAGACATTTGTCATCAAATCAGAATGGAAATGGTCAAAGCTGGACAAGTACAGGAAACTGAGGAGATGCTGACCCTTCCATTCACAGATGGTGAGCTTGAAATAACACTTGAAGAGTTTGGATTTCATCCAAAGAGAGAAACGTACATCCACGGTGCTGTTAGGGAAGAAGTTCCAGGATTTCGACCCAGCCACAGTGAAGGAACGCCGATATATTTCTAAGTCAAGTTGGTGAGTGACTTGGAGGGGAACCTCCGGGTGGTGGTGTTCCCATGTGTTTGCTGGCCTTGTGCTTCTAGGTAGTAGAAGCCAAGTATTTTGAAGGTCCGTCTTATGACACTTGGAAAGTTCCTGCACTGCAACCTTTAAATGGGACACACTGCTGCCACTGTGTGCTGGTGGTGGAGGGAATGAATGTTTGTGGAAGGGAATCACTCAAGTGGGCTGCTTTGTATTGGATGGTGTTGAGCTTCTTCAGTGTCATTGAAACTGTGCTCATCCAGTCAAGGGGAGGGTATTCCATCAGACTCCTGACTTGTGCCCTATAGATGGTGAACAGGCTTTTGGAGTGCCAGAAGGTGAGTTACTCATTGCAGGATTCGAAACCTCTGACCTGTTCTTGTAGGTACAATATTTATATGGCTGGTCCAGTTCAGTTTCTGGTCTATGGTAACCCGCAGGATGTTAACATTTGGGAATTCAGCGACAGTGATGCCATTTAATGATAAGGGGCGGTGGTTAGATTATCTCTTGTTGTCGGTGATCATTGACTTGTCACAGTTATAAGGTAAGGAGGGTGGCAATTTAGTTATGCACAGCAAGCTCCCACAAACAGTAACTTTGATTTGATTTATTATTGTCACATGTATTAGTATACAGTGAAAAGTATTGTTTCTTGCGCACTATACAGACAAAGCATACTGTACATAGAGAAGGAAAGGAGAGGGTGCAGAATGTAGTGTTATAATCATAGCTAGGATATATAGAAAGATCAACTTAATACGAGGTAGGTCCATTCAGAAATCTGATGGCAGCAGGGAAGAAGCTGTTATTCAGTCGGTTGCTACATGATCTCACGCTTCTGTATTTTTTTCCCGACAGAAGAAGGTGAAAGAGAGAATGTCCTGGATGTGTGGGGTCCTTGATTATGCTACTTGCTTTTCTGAGGCAGCGGGAAGTGTTGAAAGAGTCAATGAATGGGAGGCTGGTTTGCGTGAAGGACTGTCAGCAACAATGGAAAGGCCCGAGTGAGGTCAGCGGTTGCTTATTCAGAGAAGTGACTCATCTCACCTTGCATCAGTTTCTTAAACACTGTTTCCAATCGTGGCCATGGCCAGGGGAACCAAAGATAAGTACCAGACCTCACACCAAAAACAAGATATGGCGACATCTAATACTAACGATGGATTAGAAGGAGACGGTTTTCTATTGGATAAGGAAGGACAAAAAGCTAAACTATGATTGGTGGACGATGTATGTAAATTATGGATTAGAATGTTATTCGTTTCTCATTTGCTGTAATGAGCTATAACTGCAAATCATCTGTATGAATCGGCAGAACACCTAGCAGTGCATCCCACTGCACTCCTCGTGCACAAGTAATAAAGCTTGGAAGTTTGAGTACTCTTGGTGCCATGGTGTTGATTGTACCCAAGTCAATGACAAATGCACAAAAAAAATGTCATTTTGACTTTGTTTAATCAAAATGAGAATTTACCACATGTGATATGGACGGCATGGTGGCACAGTGGCACTGCTGCCTCACAGCACCAGGGACCCAGGCTCAATTCCCGTCTAAGTCACTGTCTGTGCGGAGATTGCACATTCTCCCCGTGTTTACGTGGGTTTCCTCCAGGTTCTCCAGTTTCCTCCCATAGTCCAAAGATGTGCAGGTTAGGTGGATTGCCCGTGCTAAATTGCCCCTTAGTGTCAGGAGGACTAGCTAGGGTAAATGCATGGGGTTATCATAGAAATCATAGAAATCATAGAAACCCTACAGTGCAGAAGGAGGCCATTCGGCCCATCGAGTCTGCACCAACCACAATCCCACCCAGGCCCTATCCCCACATATTTACCTGCTAATCCCTCTAACCTATGCATCTCAGGACTCTAAGGGGCAATTTTTAACCTGGCCAATCAACCTAACCCGCACATCTTTGGACTGTGGGAGGAAACCGGAGCACCCGGAGAAAACCCACGCAGACACGAGGAGAATGTGCAAACTCCACACAGACAGTGACCCGAGCCGGGAATTGAACCCAGGACCCTGGCGCTGTGAAGCAGCAGTGCTAACCACTGTGCTACCGTGCCGCCCAATAAGTAAAGTTTATTTATTGGTGTCACAAATAGGCTTACATTAACACTGCAATGAAGTTACTGTGAAAATCCCCTAGTCGCCACACTCCTGCGCCTGTTCGGGTACACTGAGGGAGAATTTAGCACGGCCAATCCACCTAACCAGCACGTCTTTCGGAGGAAACTGGAGCACCCGTAGGAAACACACGCAGACACGGGGAGAGCGTGCAAACTCCACACAGACAGTGACCCAGGCCGGGAATTGAACCTGGGTCCCTGGCGCTGTGAGGCAGCAGTGCTAACCACTGTGTCACCATGCCGCATGGGGGGGATAGGGCCTGGGTGGGATTGTGGTTGGTGCAGGTTCGATGGGCCGAATGGCTTCCTTCTGCACTGTAGGGATTCTATCCTATTCTTAGAAAATGAGCTTGAGGGTGGAACTACATCTACAAGTAACAAAAAGGACAATTGGACTGTAAACTTGAATGAAAGATTTGTTTCTGAGTTCAAAACTGGAAACTAGAAGAAAAAGAAACAAAAGTCTTGAGTTATGATACTGATATAATGTACGAAGCCCAGTCCATCACGCAAACCAGCCTCCCATCCGTTGACTCCATTTACACTTCCCGCTGCCTCGGAAAAGCAGCCAGCACCCCGGATATACTCACTTCCACCTTCTTCTGTTGGGAAACAGATATAAAAGTCTGAGGACATATACCAATCGACTCAAGAACAGTTTCTTCCCTGCTGCCATCAGACATTTGAATGGACCGACCTCGCATTAAGCTAAACTTTCTCTCGCTGCGACTGTAACACTTACACTCTGCACCCTCTCCTTTCCTTCTCTTTGTATAGCACGCAAGAAACAATACTTTTCACTGTATACTAATACATGTGACAATAATAAATCAAATCAAGTGTACAGATTCTGATAATGCTGTTACATTTAATACCTTTGATTTGGTTAAATCATTATAATTTGCAATATGATGTATAGTTGTGAAATGAGGAGTATACTTGAATGCTGTAATAAGTTATGTTGTTAGATATTTGTGATGTTAAGTTTGTGTGAGGTGGATGTAGCACCAATCTAACTAATACAGTGAATCCACCACCTTCCTCCTCCCCTATCTTTCTAAGTACAATATTTTTCAGTATTTAACTGACAATCTTGTTCTTTATGTAGTTATGGTTCCATTATCCTTGCTACGTTTGGCTTCTCTCTGCAAGTTTATGCCTCAGGTTTTCCCATCACAAAAACAGAAAATGCCCTTGATGCCAGGCAGGTCAGAAGATATTACACATCAACAGGGCAGCACACTGGCACAGTGGTTAGCACTGCTGTCTCACAGCGCCAGGGTCCAGGGTTCACGTAGTGTCACCGGGACTAGCAGGGTAAATATGCGGTGTCATGGGGATAGCGCCTGGGTGGAATTGTGGTCAGTGCAGACTCGATGGGCTAAAAGGCCTCCTTCTGGACTGTAGAGATTCTAGGATTCTATAACAGCATTGAAAACAGTATAGCAAGAGGGAAAGAGGCAAATCAAAATTACCAACACCCACCATGACCCTTCATACAGGAACCGACATGGGGTGAAAATTACACACCGCCAGCCTCAGCACAGGAAGTCAAAAGAGAAAATGCTGGAAAATCTCAGCAGATCTGGCAGCGTCTGTAAGGAGAGAAAAGAGCTGACGTTTTGAGTCCAGGTGACCCTTTGACAAAGCTTTGACAAAAGATCGTCTGGACTTGAAACATCAGCTCTTTTCTCTCCTTACAGATGCTGCCAGACCTGCTGAGATTTTCCAGCATTTTCTCTTTTGGTTTCAGATTCCAGCATCCGCAGTTATCCAGCATAGGAAGCGAACTCTTTGGAGCAGCTCGGTCCAAGACCTGATCGAAATTGGGTTGAGGAACAAATAATGGCCAGGACTACAGGAGAACTCAACCTGGAAAACCCAGCAATGAAAAGGAGACAGGAACTGGTGGGCCCCAGATGTGAGGACATTTCCTGCACAACATGTGGGCTGGGAGGAGCAAGAAAGCTTTCCCAATGCAGTCAGACTAACCTGCCACCTCGGCCTCTCTCTCTTCAATCAGCCCATGTTCCTAACCCCACCCACCTCTTGAAATCTCTGCCTGCAATCGACTATCCCACCTCTATCCTCCCCGTGTGATCTGCTAAGACCCCTGTAATGATTTTAGTGAGTTCCACGAGGTGGACCTTTTGGAATATGAGCTCCCTGATTGACGCAGTTAATGCTGTCCAATCTGGGAGCCGTACAGACGTATATAATTTGGAGTGTCTGGGTTACCGATACTCAGGGTGAATACAGGGCGGCACGATGGCACAGTGGTTGAGTAGTCAGGCCTGGGTACTGAAATTTATATACCACATTCTCAATTCTTCACACTTACACAGGACGACACGTTGGCACAGTGATTAGCACTGCTGCCTCACTGCACCAGAGACCCGGGTTCAATTCTTGGCTTGGGTCACTGTCTGTGCAGAGTCTGCACTTTCCTCCTGTGTCTGTGTGGATTTCCTCCGGGTGCTCCGGTTCCCTCCCACAGTCTGAAAGACGTGCTGGTTAGGTGCATTGGCCATGCTAAATTTCCCTCAGTGGACCCGAACAGGCGTCGGAGTGTGGCGACGAGGGGATTTTCGCAATAACTTCATTGCAGTGTTAATGTAAGCCTACTTGTGACAGTGATAAATAAATAATAAACACACTCTTTTTACTTTGGAGAATGGTGAGAGAAAGTGGTGGAAGGATTCTCCAGCTGATTATCAGCCCATTGAACTACATTATGAATGGGCCTTCCATAACCAACAAGTCCTAGTGTGGGACTTGAACCCAGCTGCCTGGTCCAGAGGTAGAGACATTATCACTGTGCCACAAGACCTCCAAGCTGTATTGAAACTGCTGGCCAGTGCCTCTAATCTAGATTACACCATCAGTTCTTTGCACTTGGTAGAGTCAAACGTAATAATAATGTTATTTCATGTAACTCCTATGTGTGGGATCTTCCGGCCATGTGTGCCCCAAGACCGGAATTTCCCTCCCCGGTTCAATAGACCTTTAAATGGTCCACCAAACTTTCTGTCAGGATGAACCCTTAGCTCTGACGGAGGGTCATCCAGGCTCAAAAAGTTGGTTCTATTCTCTCTCCACAGATGCTGTCAAACCTGCTGAGATTTTCTGGTACTTTCTGTTCTTGTTTCAGATTCCAGCATCCACAGTATTTTGATTTTATTATAATACTATCTGTGAGTTTACAGGGAACTAACTCTTTTCAAACTTTTATTCCTGCATTGTGGCTATATTTCTTTACTCTTATTCCTTCACATGACACACTTTGCAGATCCACTCATTTCTCTGCCTGTAGGGGCGGCACGGTAGCACAGTGGTTAGCACTACTGCTTCACAGCTCCAGGGTCCCGGGTTCGATTCCCGGCTCGGGTCACTGTCTGTGTGGAGTTTGCACATTCTCCTCGTGTCTGCGTGGGTTTCCTCCGGGTGCTCCGGTTTCCTCCCACAGTCCAAAGATGTGCGGGTTAGGTTGATTGGCTAGGTTAAAAATTGCCCCTTAGTGTCCTGGGATGTGTACGTTAGAGGGATTAGCGGGTAAATATGTGGGGGTAGGGCCTGGGTGGGATTGTGGTCGGTGCAGACTCGATGGGCCGAATGGCCTCCTTCTGCACTGTAGGGTTTCTATGATTCTATGATTTCAGACACCACACAAGGCTGTGTTCTCAGCCCCCTACTGTACGCCTTAGACACCTATGACTGTGTAGTCAAATTCCCCTCCAACTTGATTTTCAAGTTTGCTGACGACACCACCGTAGTGGGTCGGATCTCAAACAATGACAAGACAGAGTACAGGAATGAGATAGAGAATCTGGTGAACTGGTGCGGCAACAATAATCTCTCCCTCAATGTCAAAACAAAGGAGATTGTCATCGACTTCAGGAAGTGCAGTGGAGAACATGCCCCTGTCTACATCAACAGGGACAAAGTAGAAAGGTCGAGAGCTTCAAGTTTTTAGGTGTCCAGGTCACCAACAACCTGTCCTGGTCCCCCCCATGCTGACACTATAGTTAAGAAAGCCCACCGATGCTTCTACTTTCTCAGAAGACTCAGGAAATTTGGCATGTCAGTTCCGACTCTCACCAACTTTTACAGATGCACCATAGAAAGCATTCTTTCTGGTTGTATCACAGCTTGGTATGGTTCCTGCTCTGCCCAAGACCGCAAGAAACTACAAAAGGTTGCGAATGTAGTCCAATCCATCAGGCAAACCAGCCTCCCATCCATAGACTCTGTCTACACTTCCCACTGCCTCAGCAAAGCAGCCAACATAATAAAGGACCCCAGGAACCCCGGACGTTCTCTCTTCCACCTTCTTCCATCGGGAAAAAGATACAAAAGTCTGAGATCACGGACCAACCTCAAGAACAGGTTCTTCCCTGCTGCCATCAAGTTTTTGAATGGACTTACCTTGCATTAAGTTGATCTTTCTCTACACCCCAGCTATAACTGTGACACTACATTCTACACTCTCTCTTTTCCTTCTCTATGAACAGTATGCTTTGTCTGTATGGCGTGCAAGAAACAGTACCTTTCACTGTATGCTAATACATGTGACAATAATAAATCAAATCAAATCAAATCTCACATTACTATCTAATTAGCCAACATGCATACTCTCTCTAATAATGTATTTCACAAAGAGCTGCATATGTTTAAACCTATGCGGAAATCAGCCTAAGCAGAGGTTTGTATAAAGCGATTCTTGCATAATTAATATATTTTTTGAAATGCTGGGTGTAAGTATCACAATTCTGAAAGGAATTTGTTAATTTTTACTCACTTTTATGTTTGAGGGCAGCAGTTGGACAGGATCATACCCAGGCAACGATGTTAGAACATGGCGACTGGCTTTGCAACAGCAAAATTAACACAGCTTCTACTGCATGTCACTTGAAGAAAATATTTTAGTATTTATTCAGTTGGTTTCCCAGTGGTTATTACATTGAAATCCAGTTTTAATAATCACAGAAGCCACAAGTGAACAGCCGGGGCTGTTGCGAGCATTGTTACAGCGAGGACATCATCTCCAGCAGAGAGGTAGGAAGAGGGCGGCACGGTGGCACAGCGGTTAGCACTGCTGCCTCACAGCATTAGGGACCCAGAGTCGATTCTGGCCTCGGGTGACTGTCTGTGTGGCGCTTGCATGTTTCCCCATGTCCGTGTGGATTTCCTCCGGGTGCTCCGGTTTCTTCCCATAGTCCAAAGATGTGCAGGTTAGGCTGATTGGCCATGCTAAATTGCCGCTTAGTGTCCCAAGATGTGTAGGTTAGGGGGATTAGTGGGGTAAATATGTGGGTTACAGAGAAAGGGTCGCAGTGGAAGGCTCTATCAGAGAGTTGGTGCAGACTTGATGGGCTGAATGGCCTTCTTCTGTACTACTGTAGTGGTTCTATGAGGATGCAGCTTAAAGTCAACAGACAGATGATTAAAACGTGAAGGATTACATCTTCAAGGGCCTGTACAAATGGTGTGTATCTTTTCTCACTTATCTAAAGCATTGAGAATACACACAACAGTTGAGATGCGGAAAAACATATCTGCATCTTGATCGTGAACTGTGAGTGAGATTGAAGCGTTTTCTCTCCTCAGGTGAAATCCAAAGTCTTGCAGCATCCTCTGCGTTATTTCAAACTCTGTATCTGTAAGCTGAAGGGCTAGTGCTTCCAGAATCTCCTCAGCTTCATGCAGATTTTCTACTGGATCCATTCCCGTGGGAAAAAAGCTTTCCTCAATCCTTTCCAACTGGAAAACCAATCAAAATAAAAATAGTTCAGAACGATCTTTATCTCTGCGGCTTGAAACAGTTCCATGAAAGATCATTCTCGTATTTTATACCACGCAAACTACAGTATAAATTGCAGAATTAATTAAAGACAACCAACGGGTAACTCGGCATAACTAATTCCTCTCCTCAGCTACATCCAAGGACGGGATTTTATGGCCTCGCTCATCCCAAAACCCGTAAAATCCAGCCCAAGGTCAATGGACCTTCCCACGCTCCTCCTCTCGCACGCTCCGATTCCCGTGGCGGGAGGGATGGTAAAATTCCTGCCCTAGAGTTAGCTCATAGGTTTCATTCTAATTTTTTTTAATTCATTCGTGGGACATGGGCGTCGCCGGCTGGCCAGCATTTATTGTCCATTGTAGTTGATAATCTAACCACATTGCTGTGGCCCTGGAGTCACATGTAGGCCAGACTAGGTAAGGACACCAGATTTCCTTCCCTAAAGGGCACTAATGAACCAGGTGGGTTTTTACAATAAGCGACAATAGTTTCATGGTCATCACTAGATTCTTAATTCCAAATTTTGTTTTGTAGAATTCAAATTCCACCATCTGCCATGGCAGGATTTGAACCCGGGTCCACCAGAACATTAGCTGAGTTTCTGGATTAATAGTCTAGCAATAAAACCACTAGGCCATCGCCTCCCCTAAATCTAATTGTTTTTCCCTTTCAAATTTCTTGTTTCCTTCGGGTATGGAGCAGTGCTGGGGAACAATTTCACTGGTGCCAAGTACTTTCCAGCATCTCCCTCAGGTGTCCATTCTGAAAATCATAGAATCCTGCAGTGCAGAAAGAGGTCATTTGGCCCATCGAGTCTGCACCGACCACAATCCCACCCAGGCCCCATCCCCATAACCCCATGCATTAACCCTAGCTAGTTCCCCCTGACGCTAAAGGGGAATTTAGCATGACCAATCCATCTAACCCGCACATCTTTGGACTGTAGGAGGAAACCAGAGCATCTGAAGGGAACCCACGCAGACACGGGGAGAACGTGTAAACTCCACACAGACAGTGATCCAAGCCGGGAATCGAACCGGTGTCCCTGGTGCTGTGAGGCAGCAGTGCTAAGCACTGTGCGACCGTGCCCCATTCTTCTGTGGGATAGGTTCTTAACTTGCAATGTTATCAAGTCTGAATTTTATTTTGCACTCTTGTACACAAGGGGATGGAAATCTATGTTGAAGGCATCAGGTATAGCACGGCATTCGCTGACTGTACGGACTGAAGCACTGACCAAAACGGTTTTCTTATTACACACATCCTTTCAATTCATATGTTGGAACAGGAATTCACAATGAATTTGCACCATTAGTGCAATGTGTAACTAACAGTGCATTGTCCTCAGCTCAACTCAGCAAAAGTATCAATTTTGTGATCTTTAAACACTGGGGCAGAGCAAAGACACTAAATACAGGATCTCACTCTGGTGGAAAAGAGAACAAAGAACAAAGAAAATTACAGCACAGGAACAGACCCTTCGGCCCTCCAAGGCTGCACCGACCATGCTGCCCGACTGAACTAAAACCCCCGACCCTGTTGGACAACGGGTCTGAGGGTGAATATGCTCCTCAAAAGAGATCACAAATGTTGAAAGAGCATCTGTTAATAGGAAGAGATAGAAGCGGGATAGAGGGTGTAGAACAAAGAACAAAGAAAATTTCAGCACAGGAACAGGCCCTTCGGCCCTCCAAGCCTGCACCGACCATGTTGTCCGACTGAACTAAAACTCTCTACCCTTCCGGGGACCATATCCCTCAATTCCCATCCTATTCATATATTTGTCCGGACGTTCCTTAAAACTCACCATCGTATCTCCTTCCACTACCTCACCCGGCAGCGAGTTCCAGGCACCCACCACCCTCTATGTAAAAAACTTACCTCGTACATCTCCTTTAAATCTTGCCCCTCGCACCTTAAACCTATGCCCCCTAGTAATTGACTCTTCAACCCTGGGAAAAAGCTTCTGACTGTCCACTCTGCCCATGCCCCTCATAATCTTGTAGACTTCTATCAGATCGCCCCTCAACCTCTATCGTTCCAGTGAGAACAAACCAAGTTTCTCCAGCCTCTCCTCATAGCTAATGCCCTCCATACCAGGCAACATCCTGGTAAATCCTGGTAGTTTAACAAGGTTAAGGAATATGGCGCAGAGTGGGAACGCTACAAGGGGCAGAAGTCCATGTGATCAAAATTAATGAAAGATGCCAAACTTCAAGGGTTGCGTGGCTGGAAAGAATTTGGGTTATCCACAGAGGTGGAAGATAGGGGGCAGCCAGCCTGATCTCGTAGATGGTTATGCACAGAAAAGGTACCTCCTGACGGGAGTTTTAAAGCTAACACCAGGCTGGTGGCATGAGGTTTTGAAGAAAAATCTGGTGACCAGATATAAGGAGCAGGAAAGGTTTATTTGAAGATGTTCTTGGCTCCGTGAGCTACAAATTCTTGGGAACGTAATTCGATTGGTGTTAAAGCTGCTTTTTTTCAGGGGCACCATCCCAAAGGGAAGATCTTCCCCATCCTCTGAAAGAGGCGCCAAACACAGAGGAGACACTCTGGACATTTAATAAAAGAGTATACGGTTTAAATGGCATCTCCAGAGTGAGGTCAGTTTTGCTAAAGTTCAGTTGCCTTCAGTTGAAAGCAGACCCTGCAATGTTTTATTGGCACAATGGAGGGAAAGCTTCAGGCATCTTCATGAGGCATTTTGTAGACGGTTGTTTTGTAGGGTGGGGTAGCAAATTTGAAAAGATTGTCATTAATGGGCATGGAACAGAGTTCAAGATCGGAAGACATTTAAATACAGTGGAACCCTGATTTAACGCGAATTCGGATATAACGCGATGAATCATTGGACCCTTTTTTTTCCGCTAAGATTTAGCAAATTTAGCGCGACCCCGATTTAGCGCGACCCCGCTTTTTTCGTGATAGCATTTTATGTACCCCAACCATCGTGTTATAACAGGGCCGCACTGTACATCAGATTGAAAATCAGGCAGTGTGATCAAATGTCACTTTACATCGGCAATGCTTTTCGAGAATGTTAATCCCATTGCAACCTGTCAGCATAGGGCCTCACAAAAGGATGCAGCAAGGGCGGCACGGTGGCACAGTGGTTAGCACTGCTGCCTCACAGCGCCAGGGACCCGGCTTGGGTCACTGCCTGTGCGGAGTTTGCACGTTCTCACCGAGTCTGCATGGGTTTCCTCGGGTGCTCCGGTTTCCTTCCCCAGTCCAAAGATGTGCAGGTTAGGTCGATTGGCTATGCTAAACTGACCCTAGTTTCGGGGGGGATTAGCAGGGTAAATATGTGGGGTTACGGGGATAGGGTGGGATTGTTGTCAGTGCAGACTCGATGGGCCAAATGCTCTCCTTCTCGTACTGTTGGGATTCTATGATTCTATGAACTCCTAAAACTGAACAAGTGGTACTCAGAAGTCAAACTGGGCAACTGAATTGGTGAAGCAACTAATCAAAACCAGATGTCAGGTTTGATGTTTTAGAATTGAGCACTAAAATGAATGATCCCAACGCTGAAGAAATTATTTGAGCAAGGTTTACTTTAGAAAGGCGCTGTGTGTCGATGCAGGCTTGGTGCGTCAAAGGGCCTGTTCCTGCGCTGCACTGTTCTTTGATCTTTGTCCAAACAAGACAGTGACAACATTAGAAATCAGAAAATTGTGTTTTGAAATCCCCATGATGTTCGAGAAATGAAATGTTGTTTAGTGATGCGTCTGATGCAAATCAATGTGATGGGTTTTCAAACACAAGAGGATTTATAATATTTCTCATGGGGGGAGGGGAAATGGTAAATGTTGCTTTTTTTGCGTGGGAAGCTAAAAAGATATGAAGAGTTGTAAAAAGTACATTGACAAGGGAGACTCTCTCCCTTGTTGATGGGTGGATTCTTCATATCAAATAGGCTGACAGAAATGTCAAATGGAAAAGGGTATTCGGAAACAATAGCTCATACATTTCCTTTCTAACTATAGGACTCTGTCGCACATGGAGACAGGATTAACCCCGGAGGAGCTATTGACACCTTCAGACTAGGATTAGCCTGATGTTCCCAAATTTGGGGGTCGGCAATGTTGAGTTAAAACAAGAAACCGAGAAAAAGGACCATGATGTTCGGAGAGTTATTTTATCCTTTCCTCTCTCACTCAGCTGAATTAATAACAAAGTGTATTTCTTACCAGCTTTAGTTGTCTGGATATAATCTTCATCTCAACACTTGTAGCCAATAGGTTTAGAGTGTCAGCATTCAATTCTGAAAAAGAAGCATAATAATTCAGACATCCTGTGGCGTAGGCTGCACTGAGTTGCACTCGCACACTGGAACAACGATAGCAACAACCAGAATTTATATACCGCCTCTAACACAGTGAAATGACCCAAGGCACTTCCTAGGAGATTAATCAAAAGGAAATTGACACATAAGAATGTGCTGAAACAGAAGACCTAAAGCTTGGTCAAAGAGGCAGATTTGAAGCGACATTATAATGAATAAGCGTGAGGTGGAATGGCAGAGAGGTTTAGGGAGGAGATTCCAAAGCTAAGGGTCTAGGCGACTGAAGAAAGATCCACAAGTGGTAGAGCGATTAAAATCGAGGATGCACCGAGAGGCCAGAATTGGAGAAGCGCCGATGCCCGGGAGGAGGTTACACGTTTAATGAGGGGCCAGGCCATCGGCAGTCTTGAAAAGAAGGATGAAAATTGTAAACACGAGAAGTTGCAAGTCCAGGAGCCAATGTAGCCTCGCAAACACAGGGTCAATAGGTGAATGGGGACCTCGTGCAAGTTCAGATGCAGGCAGCAAGGTTCTGGATGAGGTCAAATTTTAAGTAGAATGACATTATTTAATCCTATTGGTTTTTATTCAGCTGCATGTGCCTAAAGGTTCCTCTGAAACTAATAGCTGCTGTTGATATTCTCACTGGCCACATCCAATGCCTGGCTTCTCCCCAACTACAAATTGAAATGTCCTGTTCCAGTAAGAACTTTGCATAAGCTTGGTTGTAGACACGTGTATCCGCCCCCCCAACCCCACCTCTATAATTAAGAACTTAAATGTTTAGTGAGCAGGCAGGGGCAGAAATACTGCTCTCTAGAAATTTCAAATAAGGCCAGATAGATTGAGAAAGTTTCTAGGGAGGCCAACAAACTCTGAACACATTGTAAGCTGGATTTGATAGAATAATAGAATCCCTACAGTGCAGAAGGTGGACATTTGGCCTACTGAGCCTTTACCCACAACAATCCCACCCAGGCCCTATCCCCATTTGAGTCGGTCCTGGACTTAACCTCCATGAAATATCAAACTGGTCCTTGTTAGTCAACCTCCAGCAGGGAGTCTTATTTGAGTTCACTTCAGAGTCAGGTCAAACTTGACCCAGGGTGACATGGTGGTTAGCATTGCTGCCTCACAGTGCCAGGGACCTGGGTTCGAATCCCAGCTTGGGTCACTGTCTGTGCGGAGTCTGATTCAAAGAATCTCCCACTCCGATTTCAGCAAGGGAAAGCTGAGGAGTTTCAAAATTCTTCACCCTCACTTGAGAGCCAGGGATATATTAAGCACAGTAGATACTGGCAATCAACCAACTGGATCTGTCGAGGTGTCTGTCAGCTGCTAAGCAGCTGACAGAAACAACAACATGGATTTATATAGCGCCTTAATGTGATAAAATAGCGAGAGACTTCACAGGAGTGTTATCAAAAACTGACACCAAGCCACATAAATGGATTCCAGAGCAAGTAACCAAAGAGGTGGTTTTAAGTAATGTCTTAAAGGAGGAGAGGAAAAACTCAAACCAGAGGGCACAACCTCAGGCTGAAGGGACGATCCTTTAAAACAGAGATGAGGAGGAATTTCTTCAGCCAGAGAGTGGTGAATCTGTGGGAACTCTTTGCCGCAGAAGGCAGTGGAGGCCGGGTCATTGAGCGTCTTTAAGACAGAGATAGATAGGTTCTTGATTAATAAGTGGATCAGGGGTTATGGGAAAAAGGCAGGAGAATGGGGATGAGAAAAATATCAGCCATGATTGAATGGCAGAGCAGACTCGATGGGCCAAATGGCCTAATTCTGCTCCTATGTCTTATAGACTTAGGTGTAGAGGCAGAGAGATTTCGAGAGAAAATGCCAGGGTTGAAGGCTGCAGGAGGCAGAGGGTCAACAAAAACAAAATCAGAAAATGCTGGAAAATCTCAGCAGGTCTAATAGCATCTGTCGGAACGTTGGCTTTATTCTCTCTCCACAGATGCTGCCAGACCTGCCGAGATTTTCCAGCATTTTCTGTTTTTGTTTCAGATTCCAGCCTCTGCAGTATTTTGCTTTTATAGGAGGCAGAAGACGATTTGTTAATTATGTTACGGATAAGTGTTAATGAAATACACTTTCTATCGTACCATTGAGTGCCTGGATGAAAATGGCTGCAGTGGTTATGATTCCGTTCTGATGGGGAGTCAAGGTGAGGGGCTGTCCCGGTGGATCAGCCGTCCAAATTCCCATCAGATCCAGCAGCTTCTCCACACACGCTCTGTTCTCATCTTCCATCAGCTTCAACACGTGGAGGTCGGGTTGGAGACTTTCACACATCTGGTCAAGCTGTGAACATGGGCGGCGGGGTGGAGGGGGGAGAGGGAGATGTTAGAAATAGATTAACGTTTTTTTCTATTAGGACAAGGGTTACTTTGTTGGGAATTAGAACACTTCCCAAATTCAGAAGTTCAATGCTGGTATCTTGCATCCTCTGATAAGAGATTACATAGAATCCCTACAGTCCAGAAGGAGGCCATTCGGCCCATCCAGCCCGCACTGACAACAATACCACCCAGGCCCTATGCCCATAACCCCATGTATTTATCATGCTAATCCCCCTGACACTAAGAGGCAATTTAGCATTACCAAACCACCTAACAGGCATATCTTTGGATATTACACGGCCTGAGGCAGAATAAAGTTTCTCAATTTTGCCTCATCGATGTGTTTTAACTCCATTGTTGCTGCCCCAGTGAGTAATTCTCACCTTTTTAGGAAATCTGTGTAAAATTGGTTTTGACAGTGGCAACTCACAAAAAGAATCGGCATAAAACTGTTCATAAATTGTCACTAATCTCACTCAAAGAGGCAGGAGGACATTGGGTGCGGTAGATGAGAAAGGAAAAGCACATTGGAATAACAGGAGCATTCTTCCAAACTGGAGCTGGAGTCTAAGATTGCAGAGAGAGTGGAATATGTATTGCTCTATTCCACACTGCAGTGCACCACAGCTCACACAACACTGACACTGAGAGAAACAAAGATTCCCCAGTACCAAGCATCTCTGAGCTCACAAATAGAAAGACAAAGCATAAATAAGTTCCTGCAACTCACTTGTTTTAAAGTCAATTTGAAAGGAACTAAATTAAATGATTTGAAGTCTCCTTTGAATTGGTGGATTGTTATGAATGTGCAATAGGTTGTCCAAGATCATTAGTGGACTAGGGTCTGGTTAGTTTAAATGGCTAGTGTGTGGTTCTGAATTGGAGCAACACTGCATGGTGGTACAGTGGTTAGCACTGCTGCCTCACAGTGCCAGGGACCCAGGTTCAATTCCTGGCTTGGGTCTGCGGAGTCTGAACATTCTCCCCTTGCCTTTGTGGGTTTCCTCCCACAGTCTGAAAGACGTGCTGGTTAGTTGCATTAGCCATGCTAAATTCTCCCTCAGTGTACTCAAACAGGCCCTGGAGTGTGGCGACTAGCGGATTTTCACAGTAACTTCACTGCAGTGTTAACGTAAGCCTTCTTGTGACAACAATAAATAAACTTTGAAACTGATTTCCAATTGAATTGTTGAGAAAATCAAGGTACAAACCATTATCTCAAGATCTGGAACATAATCAGAGGTGCGCAGAATCTCTCGGAAAGTGTCGAGGATCAACAGACTTATGTCTTTCGGCAGCTTAGCTAGTTCAGTGAGTGGAATGTCAGCTTTCCAGCGAGAGTTTGATCCTAATGAGGAAAAGGGATTATTACTGAGAATCGAGCGCTTTATAAAATTACAAAGATAATCAATAGTCAGTCAGATACAGTTCCATTCACCCAAAGGGAGAAAGTGAAGTTAGGTGCAAAAGTTAATGTAAATAACAGAGTGAGGTTTTTTTTTCAATAACAGATAACCTGATTAAAAGAGCAAAGACTAGAATAAGCTCCACCACATAGGGCAGATCTTCAGACCACTCATCTTACCTGACTCTGACGATTTCATCTCTGATCGTGGGAACGGGGTCATAATTAGTTCAATGAGATGGCCATTCACATCCTTAATCTGACTACAAGAGTTCACATTGCATGGGGACTTCAGTATCTCAGAGCACCATTCTCAGAATTGTTTGAAAGGGAGATCTTGAAGAGTTATGGACAAATATGAATTTCCGTGAGGGTTCCCTCGATCTCCCAGTGGAAGATCGGTGTAAATCCTGGAGGAATGGTGGGCTGACTCCTGTGAGGAATGGTAACCACCGTGGATTGCCACTCCATTCCTACTTCTTCTTACTCAGCAATCAAGCTCCACATTTCTGGCTCGGACTCCCGAACCAGACTTCTTCAGAAATGTTGAACATATCTGTCCTTCCTCATAGTACAGGATCCTCAGGAGAAGCCAAGCCTTTTTGGCTTAGCTGCCATATTTTGGTAAGTCTTCATTCATTAAGACATTGAAAATGTTTTGGCATTTCAGTGTTTTAGCGAGTGTCAGTGAGGTAGGTGGCACGGTGGTAGGTTGGTAGGTGGTTAGGCTGGCAGGCTGGCAAGTGGAAGGTTAGGGAAGGAGATAGGATAGTAAGATGGTGCAGTGAAGTCAGGTCAGGTCACGTCAGGGGAGTCGGAGGGTCGGGGGGAAATTGGTCAGGGGTGCAGTAGGGAGTCTGGAGGATCCATTGAAACCATAGAATCCCTACAGAGCAGAAAGAGGCCATTCGGTCCATGGAGTCTGCACCAACAACAATCCCACCCAGGCCCTATCCCCATGTCCCTACATATTTACCCACTAATCTCTCTAATCTATGCATCCCGGGACACTAAAGGGCAATTTAGCTTGGCCAATCAACCTAACCCGCACATTTTTGGACTGTGGGAGGAAAACGGAGCACCCGGAGGAAACCCACGCAGACACGGGGAGAACGTGCAAACTCCACACAGACAGTGACCTAAGCCGGGAATCGAACCCAGGTCCCCCGGCTGTGAAGCAGCAGTGCTAACCACTGTGCCACCGTGCCACCCCTATGAATCAAACATGGGGTGGGATTTTCAAGCTCGTTTCATTGGTCAGGGACAGAAAATCCCAGCCATGGCTTTTCCCTGGCTAACATTCCCCAGATAGGTAAATGAATCGGAATCCCCTCACGTCTTTGGCTCTAACTCAAGAGCTGGAGACATTTCCGGATGGTTCCAGATGCAGGGGAATTGCCCACTGGATTCAATGGAATGTTCAACCATTGAATAGATTCCATATCCATAGAATCCATAGAGTGTAGAAGAAGGTCATTCAACCCATCAAGTCTGCATCAGAGACATCAAGTCTCTGACAGAGTATCTTACCTAGGCCCACCCTCCACCCTATCCCCATAACCCCACACATTTACCATAGCTAATCCACCTAATCTACACATCTTTGTATGCTAAGGGGCAATTTAGCATGGCCAATCAACCTAACATCTTTGGACTGTGGGAAGAATCCAGAGCACCTGGAGGAAACCCACGCAGACACGGGGGGAACGTGCAAACCCCACACAGACAGTCACCCGACGTCCCTGGTGCTGTGGGGCAGCAGTGCTAACCACTGGGCTACTGTGCTGCCCTGGCCTTCCCGGGTATTCACAGGCAATTCCAACAGAATCCTTCCGTTGAGACTTCCAAAGGGTTTCGCAGTGCATCTTCCAGGAGCATCCGATCTCTAACCATCCGGAGACCAGAAAATCCGAGCAGTGCATTTTTATTAACATTATCAGGATAATTATGCATGTTAGAAATCTTTATGATGGTCCAAATTATGTGATAATATGATTAATAATTTGGGTTGATGATGGTATTTTGAGAAGTGAAGCTGGATTCAACGTGGTCCAGTAAATACTGCATTACTTCCACCATCCACCACTTCTCCATGTCTGACTTTGAACACTTCATCGTTTCATCAAATTCATTCTTCAAATGCATATAATGAAAATATAACAAAACTTACTCCAAATTCTAAATCAAAGAAAGGATTTAATAAAGAAACGTCATTACTCCAAACTTGGGGCCTTGCCCCAGGCCAATCCAAGCTCTCCACTCAATTCCCAACAGGTTCTTATTTATAGTGAGTCAGCTGGTCAGCTGACCATCACATCATTCTGTAATTGGTTCCATGGTTTACTGGGTCAGCTGACCCTTACAGCTCGTTACCATTGGTCACATTACATCCAATACACAGTTGTCATCGGTTACATTCTAACATCCATGACATGAAACATAAAACAAACCTACCGATGAAATTTGAAACGAACGTACCGGCAAGGAAACATAATAGTTTAGGTTCCTTCCAAATCATTTCTGAATAAACAGAAAAAAAGTTCAAATTTTGAGACAGTTGCAGTTTATCATTCATAGAAACATAGAAAACAGAAGCTGGAGTCAACCATTCAGCCCCTCGAGCCTACTCCACCATTCAATTCTTTGATTTGATTTGATTTGATTTGATTTATTATTGTCACATGTATTAGTATACAATGAAAAGTATTGTTTTTTGCGTGCATACCGTTCATAGAGAAGGAAAGGAGAGAGTGCAGTATGTAGTGTGACAGTCCTAGCTAGAGTGTAGAGAAAGATCAACTTAATGTGAGGGAGGTCCATTCATAAGTCTGATGGCAGCAGGGAAGAAGCTGTTCTTGAGTCGGTTGGTACGTGACCTCAGACTTTTGTATCTTTTTCCCGACGGAAGAAGGTGGAAGAGAGAATGTCCGGGGTAGGTGGGGTCCTCGATTATGCTGGCTGCTTTGTCGAGGCAGCGGGAAGTGTAGACAGAGTCAATGAATGGGAGGCTGGTTTGTGTGATGGATTGGGCTACATTCACATTTGTAGTTCCTTGCGGTCCTGGGCAGAGCAGGAGCCATACCAAGCTGTGATACAACTGGAAAGGATGCTTTCTATGGTGCCTCTGTAAAATATGATCATGGCTGATCCTCTAACTCAATGCCATACTCCAGCACTCTCCCCATACCCCTTAGCATCTTTGGAGTCTAGATTTGGATTGACACAGAACACAAGTGCAACATCAATGATCCTTTCCTTGTTTTACCCATTAATCATCACATTTATTTTCTCCCCTTCTCTACCATGAGTTGTCACTCTACTAATGACTGGAAAGGAAAAAACAAAGAGACAATTATCTTGAATTACACTGCAATAGTAAAGTGGCAACACTTAATTTTGTAAAACATCTTGGGATTTGGGTGTCATTGGGTCAGGTTGACATTTGCTGCCCATCCCATGATGCACTTAAATAGAACCTCTGCAGTCCATGTGGTGAAGATGTTCCCACAATATCCTTAGATAAGGAGATCCAGTGAGATCCTGGAAAATGTGGACCATTTTCCATATTAAGGGAGCCTCCTCTGAAAGAAAGGAGACATAGATGATAAAGTTCATCATCACCTCCCATATGCTAGCTCAGACTTCAGCCAACTGAGGAAAAGAGCATTTGAGGACGAGAATCTCAGACCGGAAAACAAGGTCATGGTTTATTGGCAGTTGTGAATTCCATGCTCCCATCTACTTCAGAAATTTGGACAACACACTTGGAGAAGGGAGACCAATGGTGCTTTTTCAGATCCTCGAAATCCAGTGGCAAGATAGGAGAACCAATACATGGAGATAGGACAAAAAATGAAAGATTATTGAATTACTCATTCACCAGGCAATTTGCTACTGGGAAGATCTCCTGACTGGCTCTTAGTTTTGCTTTTAGTTCTGATGAAAAATCATCCACCCTCGAAACGTTGGGGCAGCACGGTGGCACAGTGGTTAGCACTGCTGCCTCACAGTCCCAGGGACCTGGGTTCGATTCCCGGCTTGGGTCCCTGTCTGTGCGGAGTCTGCACGTTCTCCCCGTGTCTGCGTGGGTTTCCTCCGGGTGCTCCAGTTTCCTCCCACAATCTGAAAGACGTGCTGGTTAGGTGCATTGACCGGGACAGGCGCCGGGGTGTGCCGACTAGGGGAATTTCACAGTAGCTTCATTGCAGTGTTAATGTAAGACTTGTGACTAATAAATAAATTTTACTTTTACTTTCTGTTTTCTCTCCTTACAGATGCTGCCAGACCTGCTGAAATTTTCCAGCATTTTCTGTTTTAGTTTCTGATTCCAGCATCTGCAGTATTTTGCCTTTGTCTGAGTTTTCTTGTCTCTGTTTACTTACCCAAGGTGTCGTCCTGAGTGATCCTGAGTTTTGAGACCTTGAATGCAATAGTAGTTCCAGCGGGAAAGGATAATTTCTCGTTCATATTTGCCGCAACCCCTCCTTTAACCTAGTACAACAAAGAAAATTAGAATATTTAAAACTGAAACTGAATTCTCAGCAAAGTCAAAACCTTTTGAGAGGTCCTTCCTTAGGTAACAAGAGCTCACAGTTTTCAAGTTGTGGCCTCAAAAAAGTCCTATCCAATTGGAGCAAGCCTTGTTCATTCTTAAACTTAGAATCATAGAATCCTGCAGTGCAGGAGGAGGCCATTCGGCCCATCGAGACTGCACCAACCACAATCCCACCCAGGCCCTATCCCCATAACCCCATGCATTTAGCCTAGCTAGCCCCCCTTGCACTTGAAAGCTAACATACCATTTTCCTTCCAAATTGCTTGCCATTGCTGAAGATTGACTTATGGAATCATAGAATCCTACAGTGCAGAAGGAGGCCATTCGGCCCATCGAGTCTGCACCGACCACAATCCCACCCAGGCCCTATTCCCGTAACCCCACATATTTACCCTCCTAATCCCCCTGACACTAAGGGGCAATTTAGCATGGCCAATCAACCTAAGTCACGCATCTTTCGGAGTGTGGGAGGAAACAGGAGCACCCGGAGAAAACCCACGCAGATACGGGGAGAATGTGCAAACTCCACACAAACCCAAGCCGGGAATCGAACCCGGGTCCCTGACGCTGTGAGGCAGCAGTGCTAACCATTGTGCCACCATGCCGCCTTTAAGAATCTTCCTTTACTAAGATCCATTCGTTTGCCTGGAAACTAACAGGCAATTTTCTCAATTCAGCACAATGTTAAGGACAATGCAGTCAAAATATCCCACCATAAGCCACCTATATTTCAATTAATGTTGCAAATGAATTGGCTATTGCTCAGTGTTAGCTTGGTAATACTCACATGTATCATCTGAAGACGCACTTCCACTCCAGTTGTTGCCATGGATGTTGTAGTTAGAGAGCATTTTTGGTTTGTTTCAACCACTTCTGATATGACGTACAAAATATCACCCTTCAGCTGTTTCACAAAACAGTTTCCTCTGTTTACCTTCCTGAAGGGGAAAAAAATTAGAACTCATCCATTTTTTTAAAAAGTTTATTTATTAGTCACAAGAAAGGCTTACATTAACACTGCAATGAAGTTACTGTGAAGTTCCCCAAGTCGCCACACTCCAGCGCCTGTTCGGGTCAATGCACCTAAACAGCACGTCTTTCAGAATGTGGGAGGAAACCGGAGCACCCGGAGGAAACCCACGCAGACACGGGGAGAACGTGCAAACTCCACACAGACAGTGAATTGAACCCGGGTCCCTGACGCTGTGAGGTAACAGTGCTAACCACTGTGCCACCATGCCGCCAGGATATAAGAATGACCAGAAGAAGTGTTTTTGTTATGCAGAGATCATAGAATCCCTGCAGTGCAGAAAGAGGCCATTCGGCCCATCGAGTCTGCACCGACCACAATCCCACCCAGGCCCTACCCCCATATCCCAACACATTTATCCGCTAATCCCTCTAACCTACACATCTCAGGACACTAAGGGGCAATTTTAGCATGGCCAATCAACCTAACCCGCACATCTTTGGACTGTGGGAGGAAACCAGAGCACCCGGAGGAAACCCACGCAGACACGAGGAGAATGTGCAAACTCCACACAGACAGTGACCCAAGCCGGGAATTGAACCCGGGTCCCTGAAGCTGTGAGGCAGCAGTGCTAACCACTGCGCCACCATGCCGCCCTCAATTTTGTGAAAGACTGACAGAGGAAATGATTTTAACTTGTTGTCCATATCCATGGATACCTATGAATTACGTCAATGCTATTATTACGGGGATCGTTCTCTGTGTAATCCTGAGCATAGTGTACTTCAGTGTAAATACAATATGTTAGTAGAAAAAATGCAAATACACGACCAATTACAAAGATGCTGAGTGCATTGCCTCATACAGAGGGTGGCACGGTGGCACAGTGATTAGCACTGCTGCCTCACAGGGCCAGGGACTCGGGTTTGATTCCCGGCTCAGGTCACTGTGTGTGTGGAGTTTGCACATTCTCCCCATGTCTGCGTGGGTTTCCTCCGGGTGCTCCGGTTTCCTCCCACAGTCCAAAGATGTGCGGGTTCGGTGGATTGGCCATGCTAAATTGCCCCTTAGTGTCAGGGGGACTAGCTAGGGTAAACACGTGTGATTGTGGTTGGAGCAGCCTCGATGGGCCGAATGGCCTCCTTCTGCACTGTGGGGATTCTATGATTCAGGGCTTCAGAAAGGAAAATCAACTCTAACCCGTGTACAATAATATTCAATGTAGGGATGTGGAGTGTGATACCAGGGAGGTTATATTACTGGACTAATAATCCAGAGGCCAGACAAATTATATGGACTCATGGGTTCAAATCCCATCATGGCAGCTGGAATTTAATTTGAACTAATTAAACAAATGTCCAATAAAAAGCGAGTATTAGTAATGATGACCACAGAACTATGGGATAGTTCATAATGTTCTCGAACGAAATCTGTACGTCTGACGTGCAATTGACTGCTGGCCGACACCCCAACGTGAGAGATTTTTAACTGTCCTCTGAAATGGCCTAACAATCCAATTGGCCTTATTAAAGTAGACAGCTCAATGCCATCTACTCAAGGGCAGTTAGGGTTGTGCAATAAGTGCTATCCTTGCTAGCAATGCTCACATCCCAAGAATGAATAAAATAAAAGAGATAAAAGTTTACAAAATAAAGCACAACATTAAATTATGGTATAAAGCAACTGATGTTTCCAAAGATCATTATTAAGCCTATAGTTTCATATCCACTGTTAGTTATTATAGTGGACGACAATCTTGTAACTAAATGGTAATTTGATATATAATCTACTACCTGAGTTTGATAGGAACTGCTACTAAATATCCCTCACTGGTCCACAGCAGAGTTTAACTGCTTAACTGTCAAGTGCAAAAGTCTACATTGCCTATTGCCTTACTTTGGGTTGAGACATAGATACCTGGTTTGAACAACCTCATGCAATGTGTTTTCTGAGATTGTTCGCTTTACCATTTCTACGGCAGACATGATATCTGTCTTGGCTCCTGTTGCATGCACTCCAGCATCAATGGAGTAGCCACTTACACCGATGTCTCCAGAGGCTGAGATGGTACCTTGCTGAGAGTAGCAGCTAAAACTTGAGCTTTGTAATCCTGCAGAAACAAAATAAATCCACCACAAACATCATTTGTTCCTCTCTTTCTCCTCTTCCTGTAATTATACATGCATGGCGTTGGGTGTGGACATAACTAGGCTAATCTGAGAACGCATTTGCTGACAACACTCACTGTCCATTCACACATGGAGCTGGCCACTAGGGTGAGGTACTGGAAAATCCCAGTTAGTGTCCCCCAACGTGGAGTCAAGATCTTTAGGTGGTCAGGGATGGAGGGAGAAAATTGAAGGGAAACAGATTTGATCGGGGCAATTTTGACTTTAGGCTGCAGTATTAAACATAAGAAATAGAAGAAGGAATTTAGTACGGTCTCTTGAACCTGCTCAGTACATTCATAGCTGATCTTCTTCCCAAGTTCACTTTCCTGCCTGCTCCCCTTATCCCTTAATTTACTAAGAGACCAAAAATCTATTCTTCCCTGCCTTAATTTCATTTGATGTGATTTGTTATTGTCACAGGGCGGCACAGTGGCGCAGTGGTTGGCACTGCTGCCCCACAGTGCCAGGGACTTGGGTTCAATTACGGCCTCGGGTCACTGTCTGTGTGGAGTTTGCACGTTCTCCCCTTGTCTGCCTGGGTTTCCTCCGGGTGCTCCGGTTTCCTCCCACGCTCCAAAGATGTGCGGGTTAGGTGCATTGGCCATGCTAAATTGACCCTAGTGTCAGGGGATTAGCAGGGTAAGTGTGTGGGGTTACGGGAATAGGGCGTGGGTGGGATTGTGGTTGGTGCAGAGTCGATGGGTGGAATGGCCTCCTCTATGCTGTAGGGATTCTATGATTCTATGTATTGGGATACAGTGAAAAGTATCATTTCTTCCGTGCTACACAGACAAAGCATACCGTTTATAGAGTACATGAGAGAGAAGGAAAGGAGAGGGTGCAGAATATAGTGATACAATCATAGCTAGGGTCTAGAGAAAGATCAGCTTAATATAAGGTAGGTCCATTCAAAAGTCTCAATGAGCGTTCAAACCAGTGATAATGCCTCACCTACCAAGCATCTTGTTTTCATCAAGGTCAATTGAAACGTAATTGAGAGAGATGTTTAATGGGTGACTGGGTCAGCATGGTACATTTTATATAAATGTCAAAATGTCTCCCGACTTGTTCAATGAGACGTAGCAACTCCAGATAACATTTATGACAAATCAAAATCAACTTGAGATAAATACTTGTAGACTTGACATTGTCTTGGATGGTCAGGCATGAGGACTAGGAAGGCAGACTGAGGAGGGAGAGAAACCTTCTTCACTTTTACATACAGACATACTACAATGCAGGAACAGGTCTGAGAAATTACTGAGAATTTAACTTGATGTAGAAAATTTATATGCATTAAACAAGGAAGAATCACATATAGAATCATAGAATCCCTACGGTACAGAAGGGGACCTTTCGATCCATCGAGTCTGCACCGACAACAATCCCATCCAGGCCCTATCCCCGTAACCCCAGGTATTTACCCTAGCTAATCCCCCTGACACTGCACCACCGTATCAATTTACATTTGTTCCGCGGAATGATATACACTCTTCACAAAAATAAAGACTGCATTCTCTCCCTTTGACATTGCTGACTTCTTTTCCTGTTCTGTATTAATAGCAGTCTTGTATTCGGGAGACACGGTGGAAGAGCTATTCTATGCCAAGGTGGTGATAAGTCTCACAACACCAGGTTAAAGTCCAACAGGTTTATTTGGAATCACGAGCTTTCGGAGAGCTGCTCCTTCATCAGGTGAGCATCACTCACCTGCTGAAGGAGCAGCGCTCTGAAAGCTCGTGATTCCAAATAAACCTGTTGGACTTTAACCTGGTGTTGTGAGACTTCTTACTGTGCCCACCCCAGTCCAACGCCGGCATCTCCACATCATTGTGGTGATAATCCAGGAAAGTGATGATGCAACGCTGGCTCAACTACTCATTTAAAACTGAGTGGGAAAGTCAGAGAGCTCTTGTTCCAATGTGAACGTGCTGTAGACCCCAATGTCCCACAACACCAAACACTAATGGGGACCACCTAGACCCCACAGACTGACATAGTTAAACTTAAATAAATGGCAAGGTTACCAAAGTTTAAATCGCCGCCATCCTTCAATATATCAACCAGTCTGATGTGCGTCAAAATGTATTTGTTCTTTGTGAAAAAGAAAACTTTTCTCTTCTTCCTGACAATGTACAGGGGCTTGAGGATGTCAGAATAATAGGTGCTCGGTGCAGGGATCAGTGTGTTGCCATCAGGGTCAATCTCTTTCACAATTTTACAGGCTGCTTGTTGGAACATTATTGTAAAAATCTGCAAAGATACAAGAGAAATCATTTGCCATTAAATGTTGAAGCTGAAACAATAAGCATTACATGACTTTAACCACCTTCCCTTGATGGGCAATGGTAAATTCCACACCATCAACATCCTGGAGGTCACCATAGAGCAAAAACTTAACTGAAGCAGCCACGTGTGTCCACAAGGGGAGAGGTTGGGTATTCTGCAGCAAGTTACTCACCTCCCGACTCCTCAAAGCCTTTCCATCATTTACAAGGCGCAAGTCAGGAGCGTGATAGAGTACTCTTCACTTGCCTGGGTGAGTGCAGCAACATGTGAGGGCTCGCAGGTCCGACCCCTTGGTCGAACCGGTCCAACTCCTCCACGCCAACCCTCAGTATGCCTATGTGGCATATCCTGACAGGCGAGAGGACACTGTCTCCATTCGAGACCTGGCGCCCGCAGGGGACGTAGCAACTCCTGTCGCTCCCATACCCCCTGTCACGAATCCCCTACTACTCATTTCTTCCCCAGACGTGGCGCGGTCAGCACCGGGACCAGTGCATAACAGTTATACTCCCATGTACAGCTTGCCTGAGACTCGGAGATCGGCGCCACCACCGAAGGTTCCAGGATCCCCTGCACCATCGCCTCACCAGGGCCAACCGGCCCGGGAGTCCTTGAGGGGACAGCCGGACGCTGTTTTGGAGAGAACGCCACCGCAAGCACCTGCTCCGGTTTCGCAACCGGTGTTGAGGAGATCACAGCGACGGTGCGGTCCTCCAGACCGTCTGGACTTGTGAATTTTGTACATATATGACCTGTTTTTTGCACCCCGCCGGCCTTTGTTTTTGAAGGAGGGGTGAATGTGGTGAACCATCGTTGGTTACCACTGGGGGTTGTTCTTATGTTACTGTTGGGTTAGGGTGTTGTCACTGTGGGGGTTGTATAACGTTGTTGGGTTAGGGTGTTTACCTGTTGTAAATGTTATTATGGCACATCCCGGTGGGGCCCCGCCTCCGGAGGAGAGGTATAAGACCCTCTGCTCCGGCAGGACCCCTTCAGTCTGAACTGGTGTACTCGTGTTAGTTTGTTCCATTGTTTGATAATAAAAGCCTTCAATAACTGAAGCCTTGTTCCACGTGCTTGATTGTCGCGCATCAGTCATCCAGACTCGAAATATTGGTCGGAATTTTACCGGCACTCCTGCATTCACCGTTGGCCTCGGCTGGGATCTTACGAGCCTCGGGCGGGCGAGGCACTAAAATTGCAGCTGTTGGTTCTGTTCTCTCCCCACAGAGGCTGTCAGATCTGCTGAGATTTTTCGACATTTTCCTGTTCTTTGTTTCCGATCCCAGTATCCGCAGTATTTTGCCTTTACTTTTAAACATTTACTTATTCCCGCCACACAGTGGCAGCACTGTGCACCATCCAAAGATGCACTTCAGCAACTCATCAAAGCTCCATCCAGGCCACCATCTATAGGCGCGGTCTCAGCTGTAGAGAAGGACAGGGACAGCTGGTGCATTGCTACACTGTGATTTGGAGATTCCTCACACGCCGGCCTGATGTGCAAATCATCATTCCTTCACTGTCACTGAGTCAACTTCTGAACACTACCCCTATTAGTATCGTGGACATAGAGTGCAGCGGTTCAAGAAGACCACGAACTTCTCAAGGGCAATTAGCGATGGTCAGTAGATTCTGACCTTTCCAACAATAACCGCCCCCCCCCCCCCCCCATGAATGAATAAAAATGACTGGCAAATAATGATAGTAAGGAGTCTAACAACACCAGGTTAAAGTCCAACAGGTTTATTTGGTAGTAAATGCCACTAGCTTTCGGAACGCTGCTCCTTCGTCAGGTGAGTGGGGAGTTCTGCACTCTATGTCCACGATACTAAGAGGGGTAGTGTTCAGAAGTTGACTCAGTGACAGTAAAGGAATGATGATTTGCACATCAGGACGGCGTGTGAAGAATCTCCAAATCACAGTGTAGCAATCAGAACTCACCTGGCGAAGGAGCAGCGAGTGCTCCGAAAGCTAGTGGCGTTTGCTACCAAATAAACCTGTTGGACTTTAACCTGGTGTTGGTAGACTCGTTACTGTGCTTATCCCAGTCCAACGCCGGCATCTCCTAATAATGATAGTCCAAACTTTGTTATAACAGTTATACTGTTTACTGCCAAATCTGTTATTGTCTTTTATATATATTATGCAAGAAGATAGCATTAGGGTGAGGGTTACTGAGACAGGAGCACAAGGGAAGTTATCCTAGGTCACAAACACCACCCCTCCACCCAACCAGGGAAACCGAGACCCATTTTGTTCTTGTCCATTATGTCGTTCGGAGTTTGTGCTGTGTATTTATTGTTAAAAAACACACAGAATGAGAAAGTTCATTGTTTGCGCATCTTCGGAACCCCAATTGTTATAAAGAGTTTAAAGATTTGAGAGGGCAAAGATGAGGGGGAGAAATTGTATGCTTAAAATTCCACAGTGTTCTCAGACTCCAACATTCCAGTTGGTGGCAGAGCTCAGAACTCCCAGACTAAAACTGGGAACAACTTATCCAAACTTCACTGGTCATGATATGGACATGTGGGCAGGGTTCCGAAGTTCGGCTGGATTTAGGAACAGGTCTGGTTCAGGAACTTTAGGATTAGGAGCAGGACGGGGCTTAGACAAGCAAGCACGGTTTCGAGAAAGGGGTGTCAAGGAACTGGGGATGGGGTTCTGGTTCAGAGACTTGAGGAAGCGCTGGATTCTCAGACCACAGATCCAAAGAATCCCTTCAGTGTAGAAGGAGGCCATTTGGCCCATTGAGTTCATGCTGACTCACTAAAAGAGCATCTTACTCAGGCCCACCAACCCCCCCTCCATCCGTGCCCCCACCACCACCCTATCTCCATAACCCCACGCATTTACCTACACATATTCGGACACTGAGGGGCAATTTAGTGCGGCCAATCCACCATCTTTAAGTTTTAACTCCTGGAATTGAGACTTTACCCCCAGAATCTTTGCCAAAAGGCCAGCATAACTGAAAGAGCCAGGCTTTACCTCGGATGGGGCTCAGTGGGGAGTACTCTCGCCTCTGAATCAGCAGGTTATGGGTTCAAGTCCCAGTCTGGGGGCCAGCATGTTATGAAGGGTGGGGGTGGGGGAGGGGGGATGGTAGCAGACTGTTTAACCCCCCAAATCAAAGTCAGCAGGAAGCTGACATCCTGCACACCAGCCCACCCTGCAGCATGACACACTGTGATTGGGTTAAATTGCCCGCCAGGAGGGTTTCCACCCCTCACTGGGACTGGCCGGTCGCTCCAGCAATCCCGGCAATGCCAAGAGCTCAACAGTGGGCACTGCCAGGACTGCAAGCAGTCCAGAAAGAAGGCCCAATGAACCCTGCAGCAAAGTAAGTCCAGGATATTGGGTGGGGAGGGAGGATTCAGCCAATCTAGGGATGGGAGCTGGGGGATGAGGCAAGCGGGGGAGGATGAAATTTGGCTAAGAGGAGGGTAGGAGGAAAGGAGGAGTGCTATCTTTGGAGGCTGCCCCAGGCTGCACAAATAGCACTCCCGCGGATGGTTACCCCACCCTCCTGCTTGTACCTTTGGAACCTTTTTACCTACTGCCCATGCCAGCCCTGTTATGGTTAGGCAGCATGTTGTCAGGGTAAACTGGCTTATTAACAGGCCCAATTGATCCTTAATTATTTATTTAAATACATCAGGTAGGCTGCAAATTATAGCCCACCTACATGCCCATAAAACCCGCACCCTATTGGCAACATGCCTGGCAGGGGCATGTAAAATCCAGTCCTGAGGCCTGAGCACAAAATCAAGGCTGAATCTCCAATGTAGAATTGAGAGTGAAGTGTTGGCCTATTGAAGTCCTTTAGATAAGGTTTTTTTTTAATTCATTCGCGGGACATGGGTGTCGCTGGCGGGCCAGCATTTATTGCCCATCCCTACTTGCCTAAGGGCAGGTGAGAGTCAACCACATTGCTGTGGCTCTGGAGTCACATGTAGGCCGGACCAGGTAAGGACGGCAGATTTCCTTCCCTGAAGGACATTAGGGGAACCAAATGGGTTTTTCTGACAATCGACAATGGTTTCATGGCCATCCGTAGATTCTTAAGATAAGATATCAAACCAAGGCTTCATCTGCCCTCTCAGATGACGTATTATTTGAAGAAAAGCAGGGAAATTCTCCTCAATGTCCTGGTGAATATTTATCCCTCAATCAGCACCTCAAGAATGAGATTATTTAGAACATAGAACATAGAACATAGAACATAGAACATTACAGCGCAGAACAGGCCCTTCGGCCCACGATGTTGCACCGACCAGTTAAAAAAAAAACTGTGACCCTCCAACCTAAACCAATTTCTTTTCGTCCATGAACCTATCTACGGATCTCTTAAACGCCCCCAAACTAGGCGCATTTACTACTGATGCTGGCAGGGCATTCCAATCCCTCACCACCCTCTGGGTAAAGAACCTACCCCTGACATCGGTTCTATAACTACCCCCCCTCAATTTAAAGCCATGCCCCCTCGTGCTGGATTTCTCCATCAGAGGAAAAAGGCTATCACTATCCACCCTATCTAAACCTCTAATCATCTTATATGTTTCAATAAGATCCCCTCTTAGCCGCCGCCTTTCCAGCGAAAACAATCCCAAATCCCTCAGCCTCTCCTCATAGGATCTCCCCTCCATACCAGGCAACATCCTGGTAAACCTCCTCTGCACCCTCTCCAAAGCCTCCACATCCTTCCTGTAATGTGGGGACCAGAACTGCACACAGTACTCCAAGTGCGGCCGCACCAGAGTTGTGTACAGTTGCAACATAACGCTACGACTCCTAAATTCAATCCCCCTACCAATAAACGCCAAGACACCATATGCCTTCTTAACAACCTTATCTACTTGATTCCCAACTTTCAGGGATCTATGCACACATACACCTAGATCCCTCTGCTCCTCCACACTATTCAAAGTCCTCCCGTTAGCCCTATACTCAACACATCTGTTATTCCTACCAAAGTGAATTACCTCACACTTCTCCGCATTAAACTCCATCCGCCACCTCTCGGCCCAACTTTGCAACCTGTCTAAGTCTTCCTGCAAACTACGACACCCTTCCTCACTGTCTACCACACCACCGACTTTGGTGTCATCAGCAAATTTGCTAATCCACCCAACTATACCCTCATCCAGATCATTAATAAATATTACAAACAGCAGTGGCCCCAAAACAGATCCCTGAGGTACACCACTTGTAACCGCACTCCATGATGAATATTTACTATCAACCACCACCCTCTGTTTCCTATCCGCTAGCCAATTCCTGATCCAATTTCCTAGATCACCCCCAATCCCATACATCTGCATTTTCTGCAGAAGCCTACCATGGTGAACCTTATCAAACGCCTTACTAAAATCCATATATACCACGTCCACTGCCTTGATCATTATCACACTGCTGTTGTGGGATCTTCCTGTGCACAATTTTGAATTTCCTACAGTGGTGACAATATCTTTTGTAAAAAGTACCTCATTGGCTGTACGGCATTTTAAGATGTCCAGTGGCCAAGCAACAGGCTAGCTAAAGTCAAATTGTAATTTTATTTTTCACTCAAAACCCATCCACTCGCACAGTTAAAATTTACAGGGTTACCTGTTGGACAGGGAAGGTTCTGCTAAAGGTTATCACAGAGAGTAGAGAGATTGGTGGGGAGGTTACAATGAAGAGCGGGGTTGGGTCAGGGGGTAGGTGGAAAGGGTGTCAGTTGGAATCATAGAATCATGGAATCATATAGTGCAGAAGGAGGCCATTTGGCCCATCACATCGGCACTGACCACATCCCACCCAGGCCTATCCCCATAACCCCATGCATTTACCCTAATCCCCCGACACTAAGGAGCAATTTAGCATGGCCAATCCACCGAGCCCACACATCTTTGGACAGTGGGAGGAAACTGGAGCAGCCGGAGGAAACCCATGTAGACACGGAGATAATGTGCAAACTCCACACAGACAGTGACCCAAGCTGGGAATCGAACCCTGGTCCCTGGCGCTGTGAGGCAGCAGTGCTAACCACTGTGCCATTGTGACGCCCAGTTAGCGGGTGGAATTTTACATCCACTCTTGCCCATGGGGTTTTTTTGGTCCTGCCAAAGTCAACGGACTTTGGGACGGCTCTCCACATTTCTCACCCCAGTGGGTGGGGTGGGGTATCAATCTCTGCCCATAGCCAGAGTCAAATCAATGTTGGGTCAGTGATGACGGTGGGCGATGGAAATTGAGGGGTACTTGTTGATGTGGCATTTGGATATATCAACGGGATGGTGGAGGGGCTATAGGTTTGCTTGTTGGACTTGGAGCGAACACCCTGCATCTCCTGGCCCACAGCAGCATCGAGGCTCTTACCTCTTGATGATCCAACTCTTCTCGACTCCTTATCTTGTCAGTCTCCTCGAAGGTTTTCAAAGTCTGACACAGATCTCACTCCTTATCTTGCCTCTTATAAAAGCAGAATTGGACGGGGGTGGAGACACATTGAGTTCTTCTTGGAAACGTTTGCAAAACTGACGTCCGGTTTTCCCTATGTGACCACAGTGATTAGATTTCATTACATACTTCATTAACTGTACAGTGCTTCCAGATTCTCAGAATGTTGTGAAATTCACAATTTCTCAGAATCCAAAGATGTGCAGATTAGGGGAATTGGCTATGACAAATTGCCCTTTAGTGTACCAAGATGTGTAGTTTAGCGGGTAAATGTGTGAGGTTGTAGGATTCGGTGGGGTGGTGGGCTTGAGTAAGATGCTCTATCAGAGAGTCGGTGCAAACTTAATGGGCCGAATGGCCTCCTTCGATACTGTAGGGTTCTAAGGAAATAGAGACCATCTGTTCAGATGCCTCTGATGCTTTCATCTTCCTCTAGGCCACCAACCCAAATTTCCCCAAGTCTCCCTCCACCCACCTTATCCCTCTATCCACGCAGCTCTTGAGTTTCTCTTCCTTCTCCCCCCAATGGCCTCTCCATACTTTTCCCATCTTCCAGGCCCACTTTCTTCTCTGTCTGTGCCATCCCGGTAAACATCCAACCACCCAACTTTCCCCCTGCCCTTCATGTTAACATGATGTGGAGATGCCGGCGTTGGACTGGGGTAAGCACAGTAAGAAGTCTCACAACACCAGGTTAAAGTCCAACAGGTTTATTTGGTAGCAAATACCATAAGCTTTCGGAGCACAGCTCCTTCGAAGGAGCTGTGCTCCGAAAGCTTATGGTATTTGCTACCAAATAAACCTGTTGGACTTTAACCTGGTGTTGTGAGACTTCTTCATGTTAACATACATGTCTGGTGGTTCCCTTTCCTTTCAGAACTGTTGTCATCAGCACATCCTCAAAGTCACCAACTCTGTACAGGCTTCCACGCCTCTGTTTGAAAGTACTTGAATGTGACATTATCTTCCAAATGTATGTCCAGTTCTGCCACTTTCTCTGTTGAATTCACTTTTTACCAACTTAGACATCTCTAACTAAAGTCACAAACTGCATCCTCTATGGCTCGCACTGTTGTGTATTACCTTTTCTCATTCTTTTCAACCTGTCTGAGATCGTTGACCTGGTCGACCCCATAGTTTTCCTCCAGTCCTTCCCCTCAGTGGGACTGAGCCCCACTTCAAACTCGTCTCCCACTGTAGCTGCAGCATCTCCAGCAATGGCTTCTCTTCTAACAACTATCACCTTTAAGGGCGGCACGGTAGCACAGTGGTTAGCGCTGCTGCTTCACAGCTCCAGGGACCTGGGTTCGATTCCCGGCTTGGGTCACTGTCTGTGTGGAGTTTGCACATTCTCCTCGTGTCTTGCGTGGGTTTCCTCCGGGTGCTCCGGTTTCCTCCCACAGTCCAAAGATGTGCGGGTTAGGTTGATTGGTCATGCTAAAATTGCCCCTTAGTGTCCTGAGATGCGTAGGTTGGAAGGATTAATGGGTAAATATGTAGGGATATGGGGGTAGGGCCTGGGTGGGATTGTGGTCGGTGCAGACTCGATGGGCCGAATGGCCTCTTTCTGTACTGTAGGGTTTCTATGATTTCTATGACATCCATGGCCTCCTCCTCTTCTCATCTACCTGCTGCCCCTTGATGAGTAGCCATCAGTTCAGCTTCCAATTATAAATTCATGAAATCCAGCTCTGCCTTTCTGTCACCTTTCTCAACCCCTCCGCCAAATCTGTCTTGCCATGCTGGTTGTCAAACTTGGATGAGTTGCAATTTCCTTCAGATTAAAAATGGATAAGTGCAAGAGATCTGTTCTTTTTCTTAACTCTTTCATGGAATGTGGGTTTTGCTGGCTAGACAAGCATTGATGTGGAGATGCCGGCGTTGGACTGGGGTGAACACAGTAAGAAGTCTCACAGCACCAGGTTAAAGTCCAACAGGTTTATTTGGTAGCAAATACCATAAGCTTTCGGAGCACTGCTCCTTCGTCAGAAGGAGTGGAAATGTGCTCTCAAACAGTGCAAACAGACAAAATCAAGTTGCAGAATACTGATTAGAATGCGAATCCTACAACCAGCTAGGTCTTAAAGATACAGACAATGTGGGTGGAGGAAACATTAAACACAGGTTAAAGAGATGTGTATTGTCTCCAGACAGAACAGCTAGTGAAATTCTGCAAGCCCAGGAGGCAAGCTGTGGGGGTTACTGATAGTGTGACATAAATCCAACATCCCAGTTTAGGCCGTCCTCATGTGTGCGGAACTTGGCTATCAGTTTCTGCTCAGCGACTCTGCGCTGTCGTGTGTCGTGAAGGCCGCCTTGGAGAACGCTTACCTGAAGATTCAAGGCTGAATGCCCGTGACTGCTGAAGTGCTCCCCCACAGGAAGAGAACAGTCTTGCCTGGTGATTGTCGAGCGGTGTTCATTCATCCGTTGTCGTAGCGTCTGCATGGTTTCCCCAATGTACCATGCCTCGGGACATCCTTTCCTGCAGCGTATCAGATAGACAACGTTGGCCGCGTTGCAAGAGTAGGTACCGTGTACCTGGTAGATGGGGGGAGACAATACACATCTCTTTAACCTGTGTTTAATGTTCCCTCCACCCACATTGTCTGTACCTTTAAGACCTGGCTGGCTGTAAGATTCGCATTCTAATCAGTATTCTGCAACTTGATTTTGTCTGTTTGCACTGTTTGAGAGCACATTTCCACTCCATCTGACGAAGGAGCAGCGCTCCGAAAGCTTATGGTATTTGCTACCAAATAAACCTGTTGGACTTTAACCTGGTGTTGTGAGACTTCTTACTGTAGACAAGCATTGTCCAGCCCTAATTGCCCTTGAGAAGATTGTGGTGAGCTGCCTTCTTGAACCATTTCAGTCTATGTGGTGTAGGTACACCTGTGTTATAGATCTGGTTGAAGTGTGTAGTCGGACAAGTTGACAATGGACTTCCCTGCAGTGGTACTGTCTTCTACTGTGGTACCGGGGGACAACTTGCCTGGTCTTGCAGAATTTCACTGGCTGTCCTGTCTGGAGACTATACACATCTCTTTGACGTGTCTTGGTGTTCTCTCCACTCACATTGTTTGTACCTTTAAGACTTGATTAGTTGTAAGTATTCGCATTCCAACCATTGTTCTGTAAATTGAGTTTGTGTCTTTATATGCCCTGTTTGTGAACAGAATTCCCACTCACCTGAAGAAGGAGCTTAAGGCTCCGAAAGCTTTTGGCTTTTGCTACAAAATAAACCTGTTGGACTTTAACCTGGTGCTGTTAAACTTCTTACTGTGTAGGTACACCCACAGTGCTGTTGGGGAAGTTGTTCCAGGATTTTGACCCAGTGACAGCAAAGAAATAGTGATATATTTGCCAAGTCAGGTGTGTGGCTTGGAAGAAAACCTCCAGGTCGTGGCGTACCCGTGGGTCTTCTATCCTTGTCCTTCTAGATGGTAGGGGTCGTGGGCTTGGAAGGTGCTTTCTGAAGAGACTCTGTGAGTTCCTGCAATGCAGCTTGTGGATGGTACACACGGCTGTCACCTATGCGTTGGTGTTGGAGGGAGTAAATGTTTATGGATGGGGTGCCAATGAGGTGGGCTGCTACAAAGCAGATGGTGTCGAGCTTCTTGAGTGTTGTCAGAGCTACACTCACCCAGGCAAGTGGAGAGTATTCCATCACACTCCTGACTTGTTACTTGCAGATGGCGGACAGGCTTTGGGGAATCAGGAGCTGAGTTACTCGCCGCAGGATTCCTAGCCATTGGCCTGCTGTAGTAGCCACAGTATTTATGTGGCTAGTCCAGTTCGTTTCCTGGTCAATGGTAACCCCCAGGATGTTGATAGCTGGGGATTCCGAGTGCTCCGGTTTCCTCCCACAGTCTAAAGATGTGCGGCTTAGGTGGATTGGCCATGCTAAATTGCCCCTTAGTGTCAGGGGGACTAGCTAGGGTAAATGAATGGGGTTATGGGGATAGGGCTGGGTGGGATTGTGGTCGGTGCAGAGTTGATGGGCTGAATGGCCTCCTTCTGCATTGTAGGGATTCTATGATTCTATGATGGCAATGCCATTGAATGTCAAGGGGTGATGGTTAGATTCTCTCTTGTGGAGATGGCCATTGCTGGCATGTGTGTGACACTAATGTTACTTGCCACTTGTCAGCCCAAGCTGGGAAATTGCCCAGGTCTTGCTGCATTTGGACAGGGACTGCTTCAGAGGAGTTGCGAATGGTGCTGAACTTTGTGCAATCATTACGGAACATTCCCACTTCTGATTTAATCCCATTCTAATGAAAGCAAGCCTTTGTCTTGTGTCAGCTTTGGTCAGTTGGTAGCACCTTCATCTCTCAATGACAAAGTTCTGGGTTCAAACCAACCCAAGGGATTGAGCAGAAATTCAAGTTTAACACCCCAGTGCTTCACTGGGGGATATATCGCAATAAGAAGTTTAACAACACCAGGTTAAAGTCCAACAGGTTTATTTGGTAGCAAAAGCCACACAAGCTTTCGGAGCTGCAAGCCCCTTCTTCAGGTGCTTGCAGCTCCGAAAGCTTGTGTGGCTTTTGCTACCAAATAAACCTGTTGGACTTTAACCTGGTGTTGTTAAACTTCTTACTGTGTTTACCCCAGTCCAACGCCGGCATCTCCACATCACATATATCGCAAAGCAGACTATCTGGTTATTGTCGCACTGCTGTTGTGGAAATTGCTGAGTGTGTGTTGGCTGCCGTATCCTGCATTACAACAATGACTGCACTTCAATAAAGTACTTCATTGGGTGATAAATAATCATAGAATCCCAACTGTGCAGAAGGAGGCCATTCAGCCCATCACAATCTGCACTGACTACAATCCCACCCAGCCCCTATCCCCGTAGCCCCACATATTTACCTGCTGGTCCCCCTGACACTAAATGGCAATTTAGCATGGCCAATCAACATAACCCGCACATCTTTGGACTGTGGGAGGAAACCGGAGCACCCGGAGGAAACCCATGCAGACACAGGGAGAATGTGCAAACTCCATGTGGTGAACCATTGTTGGTTACCACCAGGAGTGCTGAGCCATGGTCTGGCCAGTACTATGAGTCTGTAGATATGTTACTGTTGGGGTTAGGGTTGGGCTGTTCTACCTGTTAATATAGTTGTTATGGTACACCCCAGTCGGCTCCGCCTCCTGGGAGAGGTATAAAGGTCACTGATGTGCCTGGTGACCCTTTAGTCTGGGATCGCATACTGTATATGGTAGCTCTGTTATTGTTGGCAATAAAAGCCTTTATTTCCTGAGTACATCACGCCTCCCGTGTGATTTATCGCGCATCAATTTTATTGCCAACAAGCAAATTTTTTTTTTGGAAAAAAAACGACAAAGAAAACATGGAGCAAATGCTTAAACCCGAACGGCTTATGTTGGACCCACGTGCGGCGGGAGCATCGAACACTTTCGACCACTGGTTGAAGTGTTTCCAGGATTACCTCGACGCCTCCACAGCGGTCACCGACGACGCCGACAGACTCCGGGTCCTCCACGCGAGGGTAAGCGACGCTGTATACTTAGCGATCCGTGGGGCCACCGACTACAAAGGGGCCCTCGAGCTTCTCAAGAAGCGATACAACAAACCGCCAAATGAGATGCATGCTCGATACCTTCTAGCCACTCGACGGCGGCAGCCCGGCGAAACGACGGAACAGTACGCGTGCGAGCTTCAACAGCTAGCCAGAGCCTGCAACTGCAAGGCAGTGTCGGCAGACCAGTACATGAACGACCTAGCTCGAGATGCGTTCGTGGCGGGAATCGGCTCGTCGTACATCCGCCTTCGGCTGTTGGAGCAAGGTAACCTCGACCTCACTAAATCTATAGAGTTAGCTGACGCTCTGGAAACGGCCTCCAAAAGTCTGGCGATGTACCCTGACGACCACGTGGAGACAGCCTGGCAGGGGCAGTCACAGACCCCACTTCATTCAGTGGGACCGAAAAACTGCGCGATTGCGTTCCCAGCCTCGGACCCGATGACGGCAGCAGCTCCAGGTGGCCCGCGGTGTTACTCCTGTGGGGGGGTGAAACACCCTCGGCAGCGATATCCAGCTAAAGCGGTGTTGTGCTCCGCCTGCGGCAAGAAGGGGCACTATTCCAAGGTATGCCGGTCCAAACTTCCATCCAAGAACAGCAGTGCGGCGTGTGATTCCCCGGAGCCGGCCTCCTTGTCTTCTGCATCTTCAAGGTCTTCTGCCACGTGCGATTCCAGGACGTCGCCATTCCGAACGACGGAGTCGCAAGACACGTGTGACCTGCAGGGGCCGCAGGTTTTGGCGCCATCGTCCACGTGCGACCTATGGGGGCAGCCATTTTGGTCGGCACCGACCACGAATGACCAGCAGGGGTCGTCATCAACCATCTCAGCTGCCTGCAGTTGCGCCCACGAACCAACGGTGGCGTCGATCATCCTGGACCAGGCCAAGCCTCACAGACTCGACAAGTCCATGATGGACATACAGGTAAACAAACGCCCGATTTATTGTTTGTTTGACAGCGGGAGCACGGAGAGCTTCATTCATCCAGACACCGTGAAGCGGTGTGGTCTCCAGATTCGGACTGTCAAGCAGACAATTTCGATGGCGTCAAGGTCCCGGTCTGTCACTGTGCTAGGGAGTTGAGTGGTCAATCTGACGGTGCAGGACACAGTTTACGAGAACTTCAAGCTCCTTGTGTTATCGCACCTTTGCGCGCCAATACTCCTAGGACTAGATTTTATGGTCCACTTGAAGAGTGTATCCCTGCAGTACGGTGGGCCACTCCCTCCACTTTCAGTGGGAGACCCGCAGCCTCTAAATTGCCTAACGCGCTCCACATGTAGTCTCTCAACGCTTAGGATTACCACACCCTCCCTATTCCAGAATCTCGTGCCAGGCTGCAAGCCCATTGCAACAAAGAACAGGCGTTACAGCGCTGAGGATCCGATCTTCATTCGATCTGAAGTTCAGCGGCCCCTCAAGGAAGGGATCATCCAACCTAGCACTAGTCCTTGGAGAGCGCAAGTCGTGGTGGTTAAGAATGGGAACAAACCCCGGATGGTCATAGACTATAGTCAGACCATTAACAGATACACGCAGCTGGATGCGTATCCCCTCCCGCGCATATCTGACATGGTCAATCAGATTGCGCAGTACCGGGTGTTCTCCACCATCGACTTAAAATCTGCTTACCACCAGCTCCCCATTCGCCCAGAGGACCGACAATACACGGCCTTTGAGGCGGATGGTCGCCTGTACCATTTTTTAAGGGTTCCTTTTGGTGTCACGAATGGGGTCTCGGTCTTCCAGCGTGCTATGGACCGAATGGTGGACAAGAACGGACTGCGGGCTACCTTCCCGTACCTGGATAACGTCACCATCTGCGGCCATGACCAGCAGGACCACGATGCCAACCTTCTTAGATTCTTACGCACTGCATCTCGCCTGAATCTGACCTACAACAGGGAGAAGTGTGTATTTCGCACGCGCCGCCTAGTTATCCTCGGATACGTGGTGGAAAGCGGGGTCCTTGGCCCTGATCCAGACCATATGCGTCCTCTCCTTGAACTTCCCCTGCCCACTAGCGTCAAAGCACTGAGAAGATGCTTAGGCTTCTTCTCATACTATGCACAGTGGGTTCCCAATTACGCGGACAAAGCCCGTCCGCTCATCAAGTCTACCTCTTTTCCCCTAGCAACAGAGGCTCGCTTAGCCTTTGCAAGAATAAAAGCCGACATCGCGAAAGCCACAATGCACGCTATCGATGAGTCCATCCCCTTCCAGGTGGAGAGTGATGCATCTGATTTCGCCCTGGCCGCCACACTTAACCAGGCGGGCAGGTCCGTCGCCTTTTTTTCTCGCACCCTCCAAGGCCCTGAAATTCGACATTCGGAAAAGGAGGCCCAGGCCATTGTGGAGGCCGTCCGGCATTGGCGCCATTACTTGGCGGGAAAATGGTTCACTCTGCTCACGGACCAGCGGTCCGTGGCGTTCATGTTCAACAACACGTTACGGGGTAAGATCAAGAATGATAAGATCTTGAGGTGGAGAATCGAACTCTCCACCTACAATTATGATATCATGTATCGTCCAGGGAAGCTCAACGAGCCCTCGGATGCCCTGTCGCGTGGAACATGCGCTAGTATGCAGGAGAATCGATTGCAGGCTCTCCACAATGACCTCTGCCATCCGGGGGTCACTCGGCTCTTCCACTTCATAAAAGCCCGGAATCTACCCTACTCGGTGGAGGATGTCAGGTCCATAACCAGAAGCTGCCGGGTATGCGCGGAATGCAAACCGCACTTCTACCGACCTGACAGGGCACAACTCGTTAAGGCCACTCATCCCTTCGAAAGACTGAGTGTGAACTTTAAGGGCCCCCTTCCCTCGACAGATCGGAACGTGTACTTCCTCAATGTGGTTGATGAGTACTCACGATTCCCTTTTGTCATTCCCTGTTCTGATATGACTGCTGCCACGGTTATCAAGGCATTTCGTGATCTGTTCACCCTGTTCGGTTACCCCTGTTACATCCACAGAGATAGGGGCTCGTCGTTCATGAGCGATGACTTGAGGCAATACCTGCTCTCATATGGGATTGCCTCTAGTAGAACCACGAGCTACAACCCAAGGGGTAACGGACAGGTCGAACGAGAGAATGCTACAGTCTGGAAGGCTGTCTTACTGGCGTTGAGGTCTAAAGGTCTTCCAGTCTCCCGTTGGCAAGAGGTACTCCCTGATGTGCTCCACTCCATACGCTCACTCCTGTGTACGGCAACCAACGCTACTCCTCATGAGAGAATGTTTTCATTCCCTAAGAAGTCTTCCTCTGGGACCTCATTACCATCTTGGTTGACGTACTCAGGACCTGTCCTCCCGCGGCGACATGTTAGGACCCACAAGTCCGACCCTTTGGTTGAACAGGTCCATCTCCTCCACGCCAACCCTCAGTATACCTACGTGGCATATCCTGACGGGCGAGAGGACACGGTCTTGATTCGAGATCTGGCGCCAGCAGGGGGCTTGGAAACCCCTGTCGCTCCCACACCTACTGTTAGGGACCCCCCCATCCATTATTTCCCCTCCTGACACGGCGCGGGCAGTATCGGGACCACCACTTAACCCTCTTACTCCTGTGTACAGCTTGCCTGAGTCCAGGAGATGGTCGCCACTTCAAGGCGTGCCTGAGTTCAGAGGATTGTCACCACCTCGTGGTCTACCGGCCCGTGAGGCTCTGGAGGAGTCGCTGGACACCGCCTTGGAGAGAACGTCACCGCGATTGCCTGAACCGGTGTCGTCGCCGGTGTTGAGGAGGTCACAACGACGGTGCAGTCCCCCAGACCGCTTGAACTTATAGACAAATGAACAATTGTTCTGTGTTTTGTACCCCGCCGGCCTTTGTTTTCAAAGGAGGGGTGAATGTGGTGAACCATTGTTGGTTCCCACCAGGTAGTGCTGAGCCATGGTCTGGCCAGTATTATGAGTCTGTATATATGTTACTGTTGGGGTTAGGGTTGGGCTGTTCTACTTGTTAATATAGTTGTTATGGTACACCCCAGTCGGCTCCGCCTCCTGGGAGAGGTATAAAGGTCACTGCTGTGCCTGGTGACCCTTTAGTCTGGGATCGTATACTGTATATGGTAGCTCTGTTATTGTTGGCAATAAAAGCCTTTATTTCCCGAGTACATCACGCCTCTCGTGTGTTATATCGCGCATCACTCCACACAGACAGTGACCTAAGCCGGGAATCGAACCCGGGTCCCTGGAGCTGTGAGGCAGCAGCGCTAACCACTGTGCCACCATGCCGCCATGTGGAAACATTTGGTGGTCGTGGAAGGTGCTGTATACATGCAAGTCTTCCTCAGTTCATTTTAGAGTAACAAGGGCGAGAGACAGAGAACCAGAGTTCAAGGTGGAGAGGGAGGAAGGTGCTGAGTAAAGGTATTTGAGATAAGTTTGGAGGACTAACCTTGGACATTTACTTCAGCGGGGTTCGGGTGCAGGGGTGTAAGAGTTGTGGTCCAGGGAGTTTTAACTCCAGGGCCTGTGTGTTTTTATACTGACAGGTTCCTTGACTAAAAGTCAAGTGGGGGCATCCTGCAGCAATAGGCAGCTGCCCGGGAATAGATTTGATTTGATTTGATTTGATTTATTATTGTCACATGTATTGGCATACAGTGAAAAGTATTGTTTCTTGCGCGCGAGACAGGCAAAACATTCCATTCATAGAGAAGGAAAGGAGAGGGTGCAGAATGTAGTGTTACAGTCATAGCTAGGGTGTAGAGAAAGATCAACTTAATGCAAGGTAGGTCCATTCAAAAGTCTGACAGCAGCAGGGAAGAAGCTGTTCTTGAATCGGTTGGTACGTGACCTCCCGAAGGAAGAAGGTGGAAGAGAGAATGTCCGGGATGCGTGGGGTCCTTAATTATGCTGGCTGCTTAGCTAAGGCAGCGGGAAGTGTAGACAGAGTCAATGGATGGGAGGCTGGTTTGCGTGATGGACTGGGCTTCATTCACGACCATTTGTAGTTCTGAATAGGTCGGTTTGGTGCTGATGAGGTTGGATGTTGTTGAGGTCAACATTGCTTGAAAGAAGAAATTCTGCTAAAATATGAGATATATCTTTGAACACCAGTTAGGGAATGGGCAAGTTGGGTTTGTGTTCCTGATTTTAAAAATATCTAAGGAACAGAATGTTTCCCTTAAAGTAACCCTGACCATCAATTTTCAGTAAGCGAGTTGCTTAATACACCCCAAAGAATTGCACGAGTCACTGAACCATATCCTCCTTTTTGTTTGGGAACAATTGATCACTGACTTTAGGAGGATGGAACTTCTCTCGAATATAAAAATATAAAACGGCTTTTGTCTGTCGATGAATAGTAACATCTTCCTTGTAAAACCTTTGGTGATAACACTGTCAAAAATAAAAGACAGAGGCAGAAAAAGCCCAAAGGTGTTTAAATTCAATTGGAAATTCTGATGAAAGACCATTAACCTGAAACATTGGGAGGGGGATTCACTGACCTGGTCAGACAGCCATCGAAAATCCTGATGATCCGCTGAATGGGGAAAAAATCAGGATTCCTGCTGGGCATGAGGGCTGTTAGGAATCACCTGACCCTTCCCGATTGGGTTCCTTCACATGGCGCCTGGCAACCTGATTTTGAAGGAAACCCTCTAATTCTAACACTGTGAAGCGGGCTTCACGGTGCTTTCATGCCCCACCCACTCCCTAATTCACCTGCCTCTCCAGAGGGTAATTCACCAGGTGGGCTTTGGTGCTGGTAATGACTAGCATACACCTGGTGTGCTGGACCCTCAAGGGTGTTCAAGGAGTTAGGTCCATTGGCCATTTGCCTCTCTGTCACTGACAAGTTGCAGAGTAAAGTAGTCCAAGGGGAAAGAGCATCTGTCTTGCCACATACCATTCATTCAGTGCTGAAGGAGCAGGGAGACCGTAATGCTGAAATAGTGAAGAAGATTAATGACATCTGAACTCATGTGAACTTTGAAGTCCTGAGCTTAAGGTCCCCCCCTAAAATGGTGCTTCCCCCTCTCACTGACCAGGGGAGCACCACCAACCCCTCAGCAACGAGGGGCACCCTCCCCCCACCACTCAAATAACCCCCCGCCCTCCGCCATATCACACAGGCATGAGGGTGACCCAACCCAACCCCCCCCGCCACCTCAGGAACCCCCTCCAGCTCCCCCATTTAGTCCCACCTTCAGGCCACATGCCTTGGCAGTGCCAATGGCACACTGCACCCTAACACCCTAGTACTGGAGCCTTGGGCTCTGAGGGGGTTCAAGGAGGTACGTCCAGTGCCCATGTGCCCTCTACCACTGTTGCTAGAGGACACATGGGCACTGCAGAAGAAATGTCCCCCAAGAGTTCTGGGGGTTGGGTGGCTCTGGCTGAGGGCAATGGGTTGACCTCACCACTCTCTCCCCCGGGATGTGGGTCTCGTGGCTGGATTGCTCCTTCCGGCCCTGGCAGACCTGAAGATCACCCCGGCATGGTGATTTCAGGCAGCCCTGTGATCAATATTGTCTTGCTGCCTATTGGCTGTGAAACGTTGAAGTGACCAGGTCACTTTAACCTCTGTGCCCCCTGGAAAGCTGGCTTTTAAATCACAGCAGCACTTCCATTCTGCAGCAAGGATTTTTCACCCTCTCTGTCAGAAGCTGCAGGTGTGAACAGACTTCTTTGAAGTCCTCTGACAGAGAAGAGATATCCATTTCACTGGTAGTGATGGTTCCCTTCATCACATCTATTCACTCAGCCTCAGAGTATTCACATAGCTTTTATTTGAAGACTCTGAGCCTCCCCAGAAAGCTGAAACCTTTGACACCCTCTCAATTCCATTGAAAACCTTTGATTTTCTCTTTCAATTTAATCATGCAGTGCTTTGAAATAGGCTTTGATTGATAACTCAATAGATTTCGACTCAGTCTCCAATTGGCTGTGTTTTCTTATCTTTCCCTTCATGCTTGAATGTATCTCAAGTGCCTCCATTGTTTCTAACTGCAATATTTACAAAGACTCTAAGCTTGATTGACAGCTGTGGTTTCTGCAAAGCGAATGTGGTCTGCAATAGAGATAATGAAATCCCTTGGGATTTAAAGCACCAGGCTAGGGTGTCAGTGCCAGGGTGCAGTGTCTCATTGGCACTGCCAAGGCATGTGGCCTGAAGGTGGGACTGAGTGAGGGTCTGGGGGAGCGGTTGGCCTCAATTACTTTCTGTGCTAGTGAATTCCACACATTCACCACTCTCTGAGTGAAGAAATTTTTCCTCACCTTCGCCATAAAAGTTTTACCCCCTTATCCTCAAGCTATGACCTCTAGTTCTGGACTCCCCCACCATCGGGAACATTCTTTCTGAATCTACCCTTTCCAGTCCTGTTAGAATTTTATAAGTTTCTATGAGATCCCCTCTCACTCTTCTAAACTCCAGTGAATATACTCCTAACTGACTTAGTCTCTCCTCATATGACAGACCTGCCATCCCAGGAATTGGCTTGGTAAACCTTCGCTGTACTGCCTCTATAGCAAGAACATCCTTCGTCAGATAAGGACGCCAAAAGTGCACGCAGTACTCCAGATGTGGCCTCACCAATGCCCTATACAATTGCAGCAAAACATCCCTATCCCTATACTCAAATCCTCTCGCTATGAAGGCCAACATACCATGTGCCTTCTTTACTGCCTGCTGTACCTGCGCGCTTACTCTCAGCGGCTGATGCACGAGGACACCAAAGGTCTCACTGAGTAACCACCTCTCGCAATTTACACCCATTCAAATAATAATCTGTCTTCCTATTATTGCAGATTCTCCCAGTGACAGCACGAGTCACTCCTGCTTTCACACAGACAGGAGAACGTAGCCTGCAAACTGGCGAATCATAGCCATTGTCTTCATTTCGCCACAAGCCTGTCCTGCTGATCCACGATTTTCTGTTTTAATTTTGGATTCCAGCATCTGCAGTATTTTGCTTCTGTGTTCATCAAGAGCTCCGAAGTTGTGTTTCTAAACTAGAGTCTAGAACTAGAGGGCATAGGTTTAAGGTGAGAGGGGAGAGATACAAAAGGGTCCAGAGGGACAATGTTTTCACACAGAGGGTGGTGAGTGTCTGGAACAAGCTTCCAGAGGCAGGAGTAGAGGCGGGTACAATTTTATCTTTTAAAAAGCGTTTAGACAGTTTACATGGGTAAGATGGGTACAGAGGGATATGGTTCAAACGCGAGTAATTGGGACTAGCTCAGGGGTTTAAAAAAAAAAGGCAGCATGGACAAGTTGGGCCAAAGGGCCTGTTTCCATGCTGTAAACCTCTATGACTCAAGAACTACCCCATAAACGTTACCGTACAAAGCTAAAATCTATCCACTTTATTTTTCTCTTCTGAATGACACTGAAGGAATGTTGGACAACAGTAACCGTTTAATTGGCTTGTCTCAAGATTCTTGCCACTGAATTAGTGAGTTGGACACTAGAGGGCATAAATTGATCAGAATGACCTGAGAGAGAGGTTCGGAGAAGCTTTACGGGGGGCTGGAATAGCTTTACCAGAAAGTGACACATGGCAGAATCCAGAACAGATTTCGAAGTGGAAATGGGTAAATATTCGAAAAAGAACATTTTTTTTGAAAAGTCGAAGGGGAATAGATGGGGGGATTTTCTTTTTTTTATTCATTCATGGGACATGGGCATCGCTGGCTGGCCAGCATTTATTGCCCATCCCTAATTGCCCTTGAGAAGGTGGTGGTGAGCTTCCTCCTTGAATCGCTGCAGTCCAGATGTCGTGGATTGACCCACAATGCCGTTAAGGAGGAAATTCCAGGATGTTGACTCAGCGGGTGTCAAATGTGGAATGTGGAGCTTTCCTTCAGAGATCTGGTCAAGGGTGACCTCCTGTTATAAAATTCCGTGGCTGGGAAATTCAACTGAAAGTAGAAGAGATTTCTGCTACACACCTGCCCAAGGAATGTTGGCAGACAGGGAAAAGCTCCTTCAGCTCTTGGTCTTTTTGTCTGTCCATCCATCAATCCTTTGTCAAAACATTGCCCTCTGAATTATCCTCCATGGGCTGTTAGTTCATGATGTGAAAAGAACCTGTGCAACACAAGTAAAATCATTGTAATGCACAATGGAATTGGCAAGAATTACCAATGGGGCTTCAAGGCATGAAAACCCTGGCTGTGATTCTCCCATCCCGCTGCGGGCCGGGAGAGTCTCGCGTCAGCCAATTTGCAGGGTTCGCGCACATGTTCGCGCCCCGCTAGCGTCTCCCAGTGCCGGATCTCCGGTGGTGTCCGATCGGTGGGGAGAGACAAAGACCATTTAAATGGTCATTTGCATAGAATCTAATTGTGACGAGTGGGCCCCGGATTGAAGTCTCAGGGTCCACTCGCATCTCCCACCGCCAGAATGGTTCACTCCAGTGGGGTTTAGAGTAGCTCCCCACCAACAGAGAACTAGCGGCCTGACCCCGCTGAAGTGAGGGGGGGGGGGGAGCAATCAGGGCCCCCTCAGAGGGTCGGGCGGCAGGGGGATTCCCTTTGGGCATTGGCACCCTGGCAGTGCCAGTCTGTGCCCACTGGCACAGCCGAAGGGGCAAAGTGCCAATGCCCAGGGAGACTGCGGGGGGGGGGGGGGGGGGGGGGGATGGTTATCGGGGCAGACCGGGAGGGGGAGGTGTTTGGGGCTAGCCTGGGAATGGTCAGGGGTCCAGTGATCGGACTTTGGGGTGCGAAGAGCTGGTGTCATGGGGGTCGCTGGCCAGCAATCGGGAGGCCATCAGTGCAGGGACCCACTGCGCATGCAGCGATCTCGGCGCTGACAGAGCGACACATGCACAATAGCCCGCTCAGCGCTATGCTTATTTCAGCCTCTGCAGCGGGAACAGGCTCCGCCCCCTGGTTTTTAATGAGATTCACGCTGGCGGCCTGTGCAGTGCACAGAGGGTGGGAGATCCTTCTCCGAACTCCCACTGAAAACACAGCGTGAATTACTCCGGTTTTCATGCAAATTCAACCCTTTGATTTTTTTGGGAGAATTCCAGGCCATATGTCCAGACATGATTACTGCAAGACTGTCAATGTGGTTGTTTGTGTATTTAAGCTTGTTTCTTAAGCATCAGCAATATTGCTGGCACTTTCGATCGGAACAGCAGAACTGGTTCTCGTTTCCCCATTCGGAACTGGATTTAGCTAACAGAGTTAACCAGTGTTACTGGGACTTCTTTGTATTGAATGAGGTGTGATAACCCTCAGGACTCAGGTGGGAATCTCTGATTGACCTCCCTGTGGGGCTCGTGGAATACGAGTTCCCGTGGTAACAGGCAATTGCCTAACCAGGTGGAACTTGTATCCCGAGCCCTTGATAAGGGGGACCCCTGAACGGGTCCAGTCTTCTATTGTCCCTGATGGGACTCGTGTATACGCACCACAGGATTGATGCTTAGCTTTTGCTTTGATAAATAAAACATCATTCCTTTCCTTCCTGAGTTATGACATGAGGTTTTCCAATTCAATTGGTTGATTTTTAAAAAATACTGGGAATGTACCACATACACACATTCTTCAAAACCAATCATATAAGGTTCTGCTCCGAATGAGTGGTAAAAAATTAGCACAAACTATCTGTCTGTAGGTGTGCCAGTGGTTCAGATTATAGCGCTCCCCCATGATAGGAAATGGAACTGCAAATAGTTTGCCCAGCAAAGATCATACACTAAGAGCGACATTTAATGCAAAATAAGTGCCAAATGAGTGAAGAAAATTGGGGAGTTTCAGACCTGTTTTTTTTTGGACGATTTTGAAAATGCAATCTTATGGCACTTAGGTGATGGGGCTTTGGAGCCTGAGCTTGCAGGGGAAGCTGGCTGCTGAGTCCTAGGGGCGCCATTGTGCGGGCACCCCGATCTCTCAGTGTACTGCCACCCTCCTTCACCCTCCTCACGGACATTGGACCCCTCCCCCCACCAATCGCCCCGGTCTGCAGCCTTCCCTCCCTCTCCGATCGCCCCCCCCGGGAGAATTCCCTCCCTCCCCGATCATCGCCCCAACCCACCCCCCCCCCCCCCCACCCCCACCACCATCAGTAGAGTTCCCACCCACCTAAATTGCCCCCTGATGGAGTTCCCTTCCCTCCCTTCCACCTGATCCCACCCCCACCCCCCCAGGAGAGCTCCCTTCTCTCCCTCCCACCCCGATCGCCGCCCGGCAGATTTCCACTCTTCCCTCCCGTCCTGGCAGAGTTTCCCCTTCCCTCCCATTTCGGTGGAGACCCCCCCCCTTCCCACCAATGCGGAGCTCCCATTCCTTCCCCTCCCCTCCTCACCCCCAGTCATAGCGGCACCCCACAGATTCTGCCCTCACCCAGGCCCCACCCCCTTGGCACTGCCCCCGGCACAGTTATGGTGCCTGGACGGCACTGCCAGGGTGTTCAGTGGTAGGTGCCAGGGTGTCTGGCGGGTACTGCAAGGCTGGCACTGCCCTATGGGCACTACCCAACTCTGCCCCCGACCACCCAGAGGCTTCAATGGCCTCCGATCCCCCCCGCCAAGGCCACCACGTCTGGTGCCCGATGATGGAGACCAGCTAAGCATGCATTAATATCTGAATTGGCTTCACACCCAGTTTCGCTGGCAAAGCGGGGCCGGTGCGATCGGGGGAGGCACAAATTGGGCGTTTCTCGTTTCTCACCTCCCGTCCGATCTTACCACCTCGCCTCGCCGAAGGTTGGGTGGGATGAGGTCGTAAGATCGCGCCCTAACAGCTTCTTCATTGAAAGGTCACAAGGGTAGGTTTGTCAAGAGCTTCCGCTCCATTCTCTTATCAATCTACCCCAGAATGCAGCAAAGTCCTGTCACATCAAGCATTCCCCTTTTCACCACATCATCCTCCAACAGGAAATACTGTGTACTCTGACCTGGCTCAGAGAATTCGAAGCCTAACAGGTTATCATGACACAAGGGAGACAATGGCAGAGTCCGAGACAGTTCGGGCATTCTCTAACAAACCCAGATACGATTTTACGCAAAAGGATAGCCAGGAAAACTTGGAAATTAAAGATACCAGTAGAATTTGTCCGATCTGGCCTTGTGTAACTAAAATGGAACTCCAGTATTATCAATGCAAGTATTACTGATTTTTACTGGGGTGTGAACATTTGGAACTGGTCTTCCCTTCGAGTTAGCTCAATCTCTGAGCCACTGTTACTCCTGGTTGAGTTGGACCTCATATGCAGCATTGATATTCCTTGTGCATCAAGTCATTGCACTTCATTGCTCCAAACTAGATCCAAACATTCATCACATGTTTATTTGAGGATAGTTTCAAGCCTGTGATAAATCTGATTATTGGATAATAGATTACTAGAATCATAGAATCCCTACAGTGCAGAAGGAGGCCATTCGGCCCATCAAGTCTGCACTAACCACAATCACACCCAGGCCCTATTCCCGTAACCCCACATATTTACCCTGCTAATCCCCTGAAACTAGGGTCAATTTAGCATGGCCAATCAACCTAACCCGCACATCTTTGGATTATGGAAGGAAACCGCACCACCCGGAGGAAACCCACGCAGACACGTGGAGAATGTGCAAACTCCACACAGACAGTACCCCGAGGCCGGAATTTAACCTGATCACTGGCACTGTGAGGCAGAAGTGCTAACCACTGTGCTACCGTGTCGCCCTAAACTCTACTAGTTTAGAGTGGGGAAACAAGTTTCTTTATTTTTGAGGCAGATTTATCATACTTCCATTGCTCAATGCAAACAGCTTATATTTATCAAGTGCCTTCAACGCGGAAAGAAACAATCAAAATTAATTGGTGCTAAGGCACACCGTGAATTTGCTGTCGACTAAATGTCTTTGTGTTCGACTATAATGCCAAATTCAAAATAAAAAACAACACTTTCCATTGACAATTGGGTGACACGGTGGCACAGCGGTTAGCATTGCTGCCTCAAAGCTCCAGGGACCCATGTTCAATTCCGGTCTCAGGTGACTCTTCAGGGAAAGAAATTGCGGCCTCAGAGGCCAGTGTCCCTTCATCAGATTCTCTTTATTTACAAACTTATCCCCACTCCTAAGAGTGCTTCTGGTACAAAGTCAGAGACCTTGTCAGTAGACCCGATCAACACTCTATATATATATGCATCTATATATATATAGTGATACTCCCTGATTGGGCAGGCAATCACTACCTCAATTAGGGAGCTCATAGTCCATGAGGCCCACCTCATGGGCTTCGTTGAGGTGTCCTTAGACAGACCCACAATAATGTGGCTGACTCTTAACTGTCTTCTGAAATGGTCTGTTCAAGGGCAATTACGGTGGACAACAAAATGCTGCCCTTGGGGTGGCAGAGTGGTTAACACTGCTGCCTCACAGCACCAGAGACTCAGGTTCGATTCCCAGCTTGGGTCACTGTCTGTGTGGAGTCTGCACGTTCTCCCCGTGTCTGCGTGGGTTTCCTCCGGGTGCTCCGGTTTCCTCCCACACTCCAGAAGACGTGCTGTTAGGGTGCATCGGCCGTGCTAAATTCTCCCTCAGTGTACCCGAACAGGTGCCGGAGTGTGGATTTTCACAGTACCTTCATCATAGTGTTAATGTGAGCCTTACTTGTGATACTAATATATAAACTTTAAAACTTAAAACTTTTGTCAGTGACGCCCCATCACATGAAAGAATAAGCAAAGTTTGAACAAGTTTGGACAAGTTTGGAACTCTGGGCTGTAGTTACCGCAACCCACCGCTAGGGGCACTGTTCACGGTCCTATGACGTCTATCTGACTGCGCCGGAAGTGACGCAGTCATTCCGCGCGGCGGGGGCCGAGCGGAGGGAGGGAAGGGGAAGATGGCGGCACTGCAGGGCTTTCCCGTCTCTGTCGCTTACAGTCACAGCGGCTCTGCCGACACGGCGGCCGGCCCGCAGCCCCCGCCGCACGCCGAGCGGAGTAAAGAAGAGGCGACAGGTACAGACCAGGCCCCAGGCCGGTAAAGCCCCGCGGGGAGGGAGGGGGACAGGGAACGGGACATGGGGGGGGAGGAGGGGAGAGCCGGCAATGGAGCTAAAGCGGAGACATTGGCGGGAGTCGGGCCTCAGACTGGGGCTGGATTACCCGCCCCCCGGCTTTGAGAACCCCTCACTTCCACTGACTCCTGGGGACCCTCTCCATTCAGCCCTGTGTGAGAACAGGCCCCACTTAAAGAAGCTGAGTGAATAAATCTGAATGGGGGCAAACCGCAGCATCTCAGATCCTGGCTGATTAAACCAATAGATGCAGGGTTGTTTTGTTGGGGGTGGCAGGGTAGGGATCGGTTGAGTTGTCTTCATGCTAGAGACAAACCTCTACCCTGAATTTCCAATATTGTTCAACGATAGCCTCCCCGGGCACGCACACCTTGCCGTCAAGGTGGTACAGTGGTTAGCACTGCTGCCTCACAGCGCCAGGGACCTGAGTTTGATTCTGGCCTCGGGTGACTGAGCAGAGTTTGCATGTTCTCCCCGTGTCTGCGCGGGTTTCCTCCGGGTGCTCCGGTTTCCTCCCACAGTCCAAAGATGTGCGGGTTAGGTGGATCGATCGTGGTAAATTGCCCCTTAGTGTCAGGGGGGCCAACAGGATAAATATGTGGGATTACGGGAATAGGGACTGAGTGGGAGTGTTGTTGGTGTAGGATCGATGGGCCAAATGGCCGCCTCCTGTACAGTAAGGATTCTGTGAGTATGTTCTCCTTGCATTTGACTGACAACCTGGTGACAGTGCAACTCAATCTCTGACTAAAACTTTTTCAACCATCGCTGTCACTACCTGAGTCATAACAGTCCTTTTAAAGATCTATGAGGGTGAATGTACTCTTATTTGTGTCTGACTATTAGCATTCATTTCTGGCTTGTGTGAATGATGTTTTCCATAATAATGAAGACATGGTGCTGCTTGCAAGAAAGTCGGAGTTAACTCTATTTGACCGATGAGGCTGCAGATAAGTGTGTAAGAAATGGGAACTGAAATTCCATCACGTGTAAATTGGAGGTTCAGATCTGATCACTGCCCTATTAATATGTTTATAGTATAGATTCAGAGAATTATGGCGCAGAGGAATCCATTCAGCCCATCATATCTCTGCTGGCTGAAAAAGATTGAACCAACTTGATCCAAATCTCCACCATCTGTAGCCTTGAACGTTATGGTACTCCAAGTATACATCCAAATATGGGGCAGCACAGTGGTGAGCACTGCTGTCTCACAGCGCCAGGGACCCGGTTTTGATTCCTGGCTTGGGTCACTTTCTGTGTGGAGTTTGCACGTTCTCCCCATGCCTGCATGGGTTTCCTTCGGGTGCTCCGGTTTCCTGCCACAGTCTGATAAACATGCTGGTTAGGTGCATTGACCCGAGCAGGCGTCGTAGTGTGGTGATGAGGAGAATTTCACAGTAACTTCATTGTGTTGATATAAGCCTTACTTGTGACTAATAAATAAACTTACTTAAATGTTATAAATCCAGTGAGGTTTCCTGCCTCCGCTACTATTTCAAGCAGAAGTTCCAGACCCCCGCTGCCCTCTGTGTCAAAAGATTTCTTTTCAATTCCCCTCTAGTCTTTCTACTGATTACATTAATTCTTCGCCCTAGTTTTTGACCTCTTTGGTAAGGGTTTTTGTGACTGGAAGTCATTTTCCAGTGAGGTTCCACAGGACTCGTTAGGTTCCTTGCCTCTTGTGATACTAGAAATCAATCATAGAAACCCTACAGTGCAGAAAGAGGCCATTTGGCCCATCGAGTCTGCACCGACCACAATCCCACCCAGGCCCCTACATATTAACCCGCTAATCCCTCAAACCTACACATCTCAGTACACTAAGGGGCAATTTTAGCATGGCCAATCAACCTAACCCGCACATCTTTGGACTGTGGGAGGAAACCGGAGCACCCGGAGGAAACCCACGCAGACACGAGGAGAATGTGCAAACTCCACACAGACAGTGACCCAAGCCGGGAATCGAACCCAGGTCCCTGGAGCTGTGAAGCAGCAGTGCTAACCACTGTGCTACCGTGCCGCAGACTCATGACTTGTGCTTAAATGTTGGTAGGCAAGGTAGTGAGGGAGAAAGCTGTACTGCATGAAGGTATTAATGAATTGCTGAACTCATAGAATCCCTACAGTGCAGAAGGAGACCATTTGGCCCATCGAGTCTGCACCGACCACAATCCCACCCAGGCCCTATTCCCGTAACCCCAGATCAGGTAAATTTAGCATGGCCAATCAACCTAACCCGCAGATCTTTGGACTGTGGGAAGAAGCCGGAGCACCTGGAGGAAACCCATGCAGGCACGGGGAGAATGTGCCAACTCCACACAGACAGTGACCCAAGGCCAGAATTGAACCTGGAACCTTGGCGCTGTGAGGCAGCAGTGCTAACCACTGTGCCGCACTAACTCGGCAGAAAAGTGACAAATAAAAGTCAATCCAGAGAGACTTCAGATAATGCATATGGGGAGGGGAAACAAGGCAAAGGGAAAACAATGAATGGTGGATTATTGAGAAGTACAGAGGAACAGAGGTGACTTGGTGCTCACATCCACAGGTGTCTGAATGTAGTAGGACTGTTAGATAGGTGGTCAAGATACATTATTAGCAAAGGTACAAAATATAAGAGCTGGGGAAATTATGTTAGAATTATATAAAATGCTGGTTAGAATACTGCATGCAATCCTGATCACTGCACTACACGAAGGATGTGACTGAACTAGAGAGGGTACAGAGGAGATGTGTCAATCCGTAGTTGGCCCTCTGCATGACGTTATTGACACGTGCAGTATTTTAACGCATGCAAGTTGCTGCTGTTATTGCTCGGACAGGAGAATTTCAATTGAGGAAATATATAATTTTCTTGAAGCTGAGGAGTGATTTAATTGAACTGTATAAAATTCAATACAAAAGATAGGAAGGAAATAGCATACCAGAGAGTAAGTATTAGGTGTATATCCAAAGCATTGTATACAAATTATCCGAGTCTGTTACAAGGGAAAGTACCAAAAGCACAATCGAAAAGAGGATGATTTTTGAGTGGCTTTGTAAGGAAGAGCCCGATGTGCTTTTGGAAGAATTCTGAAGAGCAGTGGCTAAAAAACTGGCCCTGGTGATGGAATGGGGGGAATGCAGCAGCAATATAATCTCTGATAACTACTTACTTGTGGTGGCACGGTAGCACAGTAGTTAGCACTGCTGCTTCGCAGCGCCAGGGACCCGTGTTCGATTCCCAGCTTGGGTCACTGTCTGTGTGGAGTTTGCACGTTCTCCTCGTGTCTGCGTGGGTTTCCTCCGGGTGCTCCGATTTCCTCCCACATTCTGAAAGACGTGCTGGTTAGGTGCATTGACCTGAGCAGGCGCCGGACTGTGGTGACTAGGGGAATTTCACAGTAACTTCATTGCAGTGTTAATGTAAGCCTTACTTGTGACTAATAAATAAACTTCTAGAAAAAACTTTTAGGTTTGCTCTTCAGTTTGACGGTATCTCAATCCCTTGGTGTGAAGGGATTAGGGTGGCACAGTGGTTAGCACTACTGCCTCAGCGTCAGGGACCCGGCTTCAATTTTGAACTGTTTTTTGAATTTGTACATTATCTCTGTGTCTGCATGGGTTTCCTCTGGGTGCTCTGGTTTCCCCCCATACTCCAAAGATGTGCAGATTAGGTAGATTAGCCATGATAAATGTGTGGTGTTATGGGGCAGGGTGGAGGAGCGGGCCTGGGTGGAATGCTCTTTTGGAGAGTCAGTGCAGACTCGATGGGCCGAATAGCTTCTTCCTGCACTGTAGTGATTCTATGGGTTTTGCCTTATGTGTAAAGATATCAACTTGACCAGAATGGAAATTAGAGGCATTGAGGGAGTGAAAAGAATTTATCTTCGGAAATGGTGCATTTAAATTTGCCTTTGTTTCTCACTGAGAATTTATACGCAAAAGGTGAATATTCATTATTTTTATTAGAAATCGTCAGCTATCAACAGAGAAAATAGGAATGGTCACTTGTGATGGGAAATATTTGAGGAAACTTGAGCAACATGAAAAGGAAGGGTCAGGCATGAATCAGCGAGGAACATGGAAAATACAACCGAGTCTTGCTGATGGTCAAGATGCCTTTGTGCTGGGTTCAGGGCATCTGTGATCAGAAACATGTTGAATATCTTTAGGAAAAGGGTACATAGAAGCAATCAAATCGCAGCAGTGTGAAAGGAAATTTTAGAAAAAGAGTGAAGTGAGGCAGTTTTACGAATAATATTGCTGGTTTAAAATGAAAATATATTGATAGCTAACCTTTAAAAGCAAACTCTGCTTCATACAGGAAGGAGGTAAGGGTAATATATTGTTAAATGAGGGCTGTAGTTTGACTGCAGTGTCTGTAGATAAAAGCAAAATACTGCAGACAAAAACAGAAAATGCTGGAAAGTCTCAGCAGGTCTGACAGCGTCTGTGGGCAGAGAATAGAGTCAACGTTTCAAGTCTAGATGGCCCTTCGTCAGAGCTCTGACGAAGAGTTATCCAGACTCGAAACGTTGGCTCTATTCTCTGCCCACAGCTGCTGTCAAACCTGCTGAGATTTTCCAGTGTCGGTAGAGTTTGATGTGCAATAAACAGATCTGAGTTGTACGATCAACTATACTTTGGATTCATTTTGTCATCAAATGGACTCTTACCTGTACACAATTCCATTTTCAAACTGTTCATTTTTAATATCATGAGTAAATAGATGAATATTTAATTTTAGCAACTTGCTTAATTCAGCAGGAGTACTTGAGGCTTTGTCAGAAAGTCAAGGGTTAAAGCCCTGCAGTAATGAGAGAGTGCTGCATTGTTAGATGTGCTGTCTTTCATTTGAACCAAGGTCTGTGATTATGCTGACAAAAGACCCCATGACATTATTTAAAGAAGCAAAGGTAAGTTCCTCTATCGCCATGGTCAGCATTTATCCTTCAACCACCTTGAGTAACTGCCCATTTATCTCATTACTGTTCGAGCCCTCAATGGTTACATTTGCCGAGTTAATTGCAGTGATTGCGTTTCAAAAGTAACTTGTTGATTTTTAAGTACTTTATGATGGTTTGAGGATTTGTAGTGTATATATAAATGCAAGTTCTTTAGTTTCATTGTAAACACATGAAAACAAGCAGCCCATTCTACAGGCATACGTAGGAGCATGTGAATTCGGAGCAGAAGTAGACCTTTTGGCCCCTGGAGCCTGCTCCACCATTCAATAAGATAATGGCTGATCTGATTGTGGCCCCAATTCCACATTCCACCAACCTCTGATAATCTTTGACTCCTTTGTCAGTCAAGAATTGACTTGCTGCCTTAAAAATATTCAATGACCCTCCACACTCCACCAATGCCTCCACCACACTCTGGGGAGGAAAGTTCCAAAGACTCTCAATGCTCTGAGAGAAAAAATACCCCCTCCTCTCCATCTTAAATGGGAGACTCGTTATTGTTGAACTGTCTAGATTGTTGTTCTAGTCTCCTCAACAAGGGGAAACATGCTTACAGCATCCACCTTAACAAGGCCCTTCAAGATCTTGCATGTTTCAATAAGATCACCTGTAATTCTTCTAAATGCCAATGGTACAAGCCAATCTGTCCATCCTTTCCTCATAAGTCAGCTGAGTGAATCTTCTCTGAACTGCTTCTGACACATTTATATCTTTCCTTAGAAGAAGGAGACAGTACTCCAGATGTGGTCTCACCAAAGCCCTGTACAACTGTTAACAAAAATCCCTACTTTTATATTCCATTCCCCTTGCAATAAACAACATTCTATTTCTTTCCCTAATCACTTGCTGTATCTGCATACTAATCTTTTGTGATTCATGTACCAGGACGTTCAGATCCCTCTGTAACACAGAGCTCTGCAATCTCTATTTGTTTAAATAATATGCTGCTTCCCTCTTCTTCCTGTCAAAGTGGGCAAGTTCACATTTTCCTACGTTATACTCCATCTGCCAAATTTTTGCCCACTCATTTAACATAGCTGTGTCAATTTGCAGATTCCTTATGTCCGCTTCACAACTTACTTTCCAACCTACCTTTGTGTTATCAGCAAATTTAGCAACCGTACGTTGGATCCTGTCGTCCGGGTCATTGATAGAAATTGTAAATAGTTGAGGCCCCAGCATTGATCTCTGTGGCATCGCAATCGTCATAGATTACCAACCCGGAAATGATCCATTTATGCCTACTCTTGGTTTACTGTTAGCTACCAATCCTCTATCCATGCCAATATGTTACTCCTTACACCATGAAGTCATATTTTGTGGAGTAACTTTTAATGTAACGTCTTTTCAATGCCTTCTGCAAATCTAAGTACCCCACATCTAGGGGTTCCCCTTTATCCATGTTACTTTTTAGTTCAGGGGTCTCCAAACTTTTCAGTACGAGGGCCACATCGTATATTTTACACATTTTTGAGGGCTAAAGAAAAAATATTAATTTTATAAATGAATTGGCGATGATTAAGCCTGTGAGATCGAATGAAATTCACTGTTGAAACAACAGGTTTCAGAACGCAAGACATATCCACATATTTTCCTCACAATGCTTGTTGATGGATAATGCAATGCAGAAACATGGGCTTTGAGAATCCACCAACCTCACAAGCTTTTGTGATTTGTCCAACCAAACCTTTCTTCAGCCCAGACATGTTCTTTCCTCCATCAATTGTCACGCATTGCAGTTTATTCCACTCCAGATTATATTCTAACAGTTTTTTGCAATTCTTTGAAGATGTCTTCTCCAGTTACTGTGCTGTGCATGCTATGCACTGATGCTAATTCTTGTGTCACATTAAACTCACTGTCGACGCCACGGATGAATACCTGGAGTTGTGATGTGTCACACACATCAGTCGATTCATCAAGTGCGAGAGAATACAACTGAAAATGTCTTGCTTTGTCTGCAATTTGATTAAATATATTGCTTCCTATATCCTCAATTCTACGAGCAAGAGTATTTGGCGCAAGACTGATGATTTTGAACAGATTTGCTTTTCTGGGCATAACTCTTCCACTGCTTCCATTATACACTCTTTGATGAGATCTCCATCGGTGAATGGCTTTCCTCTTTTACAGTAAGGAGTCTAACAGCACCAGGTTGAAGTCCAACAGGTTTATTTGGTAGCAAACACCACTAGTTTGCTACCAAATAAACCTGTTGGACTTTAACCTGGTGTTGTTAGACTCCTTACTGTGTTTACCCCAGTCCAACGCCGGCATTTCCACATCATTTCCTCTTTTAGCCAACACATAAGCTAGTTTGTAACTGGCCCTGGTTAAAGCTTCATTTTCAGTTCTCTTCTGCATAAAAAAAGCTTGTTGGGAAAGCAACCTGCGTTGCATTGATTCAAATTTTTCCGAACGCTGTGTTCCTGTGAATTGGGAATAACTTGGTTCATGTTTGGTCTCATAGTGCCGACGGACATTGTACTCCTTCAAAACTGCAACAGTTTCGTTGCATGTGACACACAAGGCTTTATCACCTGCTTGTACAAAGAAGTACTTTACACCCCATTCTTCATTAAACAGGCGGCACTCACTGTCCACTTTTCATTTTTCCTTCCATAACTGAATTGGTCTGAATTTGCGCCATCATTGTCATTGTTCTCGCTCATTTCAGACAATAGGCCGGTAAAGAGGGCGGGGACTCCCATGGGTCCATCAGACACCGCGCGGAGCGGCAGCAAATGTCTGGCCTGTGGCTTCCGTCCCCGCGTCCGGATTCTGAGTCAGCGGCGGGGTTCCGGACGCGGGAGTGTTTTCGGCAGCGGGAATCCCGTCCTGCCCCGCTGGCTGCGGGCCAGATGTTAGCCCACTGCAGGCCGGATGTGGCCAGCGGGCCGTAGTTTGGAGACCCCTGTTTTAGTTCATCAGAACTCAAGTAAGTTAGTTGAAATGATTCCCCTTTCGCTAAACTATGTTGACTGCGCAAGATCATACTGAAACTTTCAAATTGCCCTGCTTTGTCCTCTTACATAATAGATTCCAACATTTTCCATATAGTAGATGTTAACTTAACTGGCCAGTAGTTTCCTGCTTTCTGTCTCCCCCCACTTTCTTGTATAGAGGAGTCACATTAGCTTTTTCCAATCTGATGGGACCAATCCAGAATCTAAGGAATTTTGGAAAATTAAAACCAATGGATTGACCATCTTAGCAGCTAAGTGCCTTCTAGAAATCTAAGTACCCCACATCTACATATTCCCCTTTATCCACACTACTTGTTACTTCATCAGAATGCCAATAAATTAGTCGTAATGATTTCCCTTTCACTAAACCATGTTGACTCTGGGATTGCGCTGAGATTTTCAAATTGCCTTGTTTTGTCCTCTTAAGTAATAGGTTCCATAATAGATTTACTAATAGATTTTTCCGACAGTAGATGTTAACTAACTGGCCAGTAGCTTGCTGCTTTCTGACTCCAGGATGAAGCCCACCAAGACCTGGGAACTTATCAGCTTTTAGTTCTAATCATTTTCTTTGTACCCTTTATCCAGTGATTATAATTGATTTAAGTTCTTCCTCCCCTTTCACCTCTTGGTTCACAATTATTTCTGGTTTGGTAATGTGTATTAAACATAATATAATAGAAGATATTCCTGACAATCAAATTAGGTAATTTAGTTATGGATTTTTCTTTCTCAACTTTTTAGCTGCATGGTTAACAAGCTGAGAGTTTTGTAATAGTGGTCACAGGCTAGCGCTGGGATTCTGTATTCAGTAACTTGCCTTCAGCTATATAAAGCTTTAGTTAAACCACATTTGGAATATTGCGTGCAGTTCTGGTTGCCACACTACCAGAAGAATTTGGATGCTTTGAAGAGGGTGCGAAGATGTTTCACCAGGATGTTGCCTTGTCTGGAGGGTTTTGGGTATGAGAAGAGGTTGGATAAACTCTAATTATTTTCATGGAAAGACTTGAGGCTGAGGGGAAACCTGATAGAGGTCTACAAAATTATCAGATAGTCAGATGCTTTTTTCCATGGTGAAAGGGTCAACTACAAGAGGGCACAGGTTTAAGGTGAGTGGGAGTATGTTTAGGGGAGACGGGTGCGGGAAGTTTTTCACACAGAGGGTAGTGGGTGCCTGGAACGCACTGCCAGGGGAGGTGGTGGAAGCACACATTAACAACGTTCTATATCTTGATAGACACGTGAGCGGGAGGCAACCAGAGGGATAGCAACTGCGTATTGGAGCAAGCTTGATTGGCCAAGGCCTAATCCTGTGCTATATTGTTCTTAGAGAATCTAGCTGATGCTGAATGAAGATTTGGGAGGAAATAAAAGGAAACTGCTCATATTTCTAGAATTTGATTGCAGAATAGCATTACCATCATCCTGGACGAAATCGTCTTCTCGTCATCTGAGCAGATGGTAAATTATGCAACATAGAATGTTGCAAAGAGAACAAAATAGATGTAACCGGACACAATAAATAGCTGTTGGCCATATTGAATATTACGGCAAGATCCTTTTGCATCAATATAGCAACCAGCTTAGCCCCTCTTAGCATTAAGCCTCCTCCGCTGAGAATAATCCGATAGTTGTAAATCTTTGTTGTGTGGCGTTAGCTTGTAAAAATCTGAACTTGGGAGAAGCGGTGAGATTAGATGTATTGAAACCACCAAATTAAATGGAACTAAAATCTAAGTGCGATAAAATGTTTTCAGGATTAAACTCTAAATCAGGTTGTTAGATATTACAAACTGAGATTCAAATTACCCCGGGTTATTTGATTGGAAGATGCCAGTGTGCTGTTTTATTTGCTACCGTTATATTACACGAAATGTTAAAAGGATCAGATGGTGAGTATTTGCTTTGCACAATCCAGGGTGCGGTTTAAACAAAAACTGACCCCACCACACCAGGTTTTACAAAGGGACAGAGCGAGATAGGTAGATCTGCCATTTATTCCAGCACTTATGGAGGAAATGACTAACGCTTGTAACTGCGATTCCACACCTCGGGTCATGGAGCATTCTGATTATAAATGTTGTCATTCCTGTCCTTGGAGAACGAGGGATTCTAACAGCGGAGAGAATCCCAAGGGGCTGAAGCCTCTTTGTTGAAATCCCTTATTCCCTTAGTGAGGTGTTGCCAGCGTTTCACTGTTCCTCGTGTTTTCCGTTTACTCATGTTAAACAAAAACAACCAGAGGACCTGTTTGATCCTCTTTCTTCACGTGAGAAGCTTTCGCAGTTTGGATGGAGCCTTGACTGGATATCAGGCTCCTTTGGAGAAGAGGAAATGAAAGTAGCATCAATGCATTTTTTAAAAAATCTTTGAGAGCTAGGGTTGATTGAAAAAAAATTCTGAGCATGAATCAAGAATGGACAAGTATTTCGCAATAACTATAAGAATGCAGCTATTGAAATAGTGCTAATCTGTACTGATTTGCCTTGCTTACTTTTACAATTTGGCTGGTGCTGCAAATAGTTGTGACTTTCTAGTCCAGTAGTTCCCAATCAGTGTGCCATGAAGCAACACCAGCCCCCACCAAGTGTGCCATGAAAAAAGATTCAAAATTCATGCAATTTAACTAAAGCTAACCTTCGTCTTCAGCTCTGTTTTAAGGTTTAAATTTATTTAATTACTGTCGCAAGTAGACTGACATTAACACTGCAATGAAGTTACTGTGAAAATCCCCTAGTCGCCACACTCCGGCGCCTGTTCGGGTACACTGAGGGGGAATTTAGCACGACCAATGCACCCTAACCAGCACGTCTTTGGGACCATGGGAGGAAATCGGAGCACCCGGAGGAAACCCACGCAGACACGAGGAGAACGCGCAGACTCTGCACAGACAGTGACCCAAGCCAAGAATCGAACCCCGGGTCCCTGGTGCTGTGAGGCAGCAGCGCTAACCACTGTGCCACCGTGCCGTCCTATGTGGTTGGCATATTCAAGGCCCAACCAGACCTGGACACCTCGCGCATGCACCGGCTGGGAAGGAGCCGCACATGCGAGGTTTAAGATATTTTATATTGGGTTAGGCCCATGCACATGATCAACGGGACTTGGAGCTGAAGATAAAGGTCCCATGTATCTACACAAAACTTGGAGAAGCAAGAGAGAGGGAGAGGGTTTTAAAAAAGAAATAGACGAAAGGATAGGGAAAAGTTAAAAATGACGTTTCCAGTATGGAAAGAAGGCAGAGAAACTAGGAGGTTTGCCTCAAAATGTTTTTATAATATAGAGGTGTGTCGTGGCATGTAAAAAGGTGGGAACCTCTGTTCTAATCTACTATTTGGTGTGTGCTTGTATCTTAGATGCTCAAAATTGTCTATAGGAATTCAGCAAAGTATGAAGCATTTCAACTGCAAATATTAATTTGTACCATGGGAAAATTTAATTTAGTGTGTACCGACAGAGAGCATTCTGAGATGTGTACTTAATAACTGGCATGTTCTCCCAAGAGTGTCATATTAATTTTCTTTTTGCTTGTTTTGCAGAAGCTGAAAAGTTGAGTAAAATGAACTCCTTGCTGGAGAAACTGCACGCGAAATATAGCCAGACACGACCCTGGACTGAGACAGCAAAGCTTGTGCGGCAAGCCATGGTAAGATTGCAGGGGCGGCACGGTAGCACAGTGGTTAGCACTGCTGCTTCACAGCTCCAGGGACCTGGGTTCGATTCCCGGCTTGGGTCACTGTCTGTGTGGAATTTGCACATTCTCCTCGTGTCTGCGTGGGTTTCCTCCCACAGTCCAAAGATGTGTGGGTTTGGTTGATTGGCTGTGCTAAAATTGTCCTTAGTGTCCCGGGATGCGTAGGTTAGAGGGATTAGTGGGTAAAAATGTAGGGATATAGGGGTAGGGCCTGGGTGGGATTGTGGTCGGTGCAGACTCGATGGGCCGAATGGCCTCTTCCTGTGTTGTAGGGTTTCTAAGATCAGGCAAGAATCAATATGCTGTTCTGAGGTTTAGATCGCAGCTGGCAAAAATGCCACAGTTTTTAAGAGAGTTGTGTTTAAGTGCGTTCACCCAGCTCTTTAGTGCCTCAGGTTAAAAATGCATTTCCCATTGTGAAGCTGAATCATTCATTCAGCAGTCTGAGATAGCTGATCACTGTTTGCGTGACAGTGGATGGTTCAGTTGGCAACGGTATCCCTGGATCACATTCAACCAAGATCTTACTCTTTCCACCCAGTGATCGCTCAAAGATCCCGAGTCAACACCTTGGTAGCGAATAGATGAGAATTTATTTTAGGCACAGAATCTGATAATACCTAGGTGTACTATTCGTCATCATGATCCATATTATCTACCGATAAACGGGGCGGCACGGTGGCACAGTGGTTAGCACTGCTGCCTCACAGCGCCAGGCACCCGGGTTCGATTCCCGGCTTGGGTCACTGTCTGTGTGTGGAGTTTGCACGTTCTCCCCGTGTCTGCGTGGGTTTCCTCCGGGTGCTCCGGTTTCCTCCCTCATTTTGAAAGACGTGCTGGTCAGGTGCATTAACCCGAACAGGCTCCGGAGTGTGGCGAAGAGGGGAATTTTGCAGTAACTTCATTGCAGTGTTGATGTAAGCCTACTTGTGACTAATAATTAAACTTTAACTTTTAACTTTGAACGTATATCCTAGCCTGCCTTCTTTCCATCTTACAATTAACAGCCATTCTAATTGATGTATTGTCTTTATATAAAGGAGAAACGTGGCATAATGAACACAGGAGGCCACCAGCATCTTATTGCCTGCTTGGAGACTCTGCAGAAAGCATTAAAAGGTGAGTAAAGATTGCCACAAGCTGATACAGGTGATACACGTGATCATTGTTAAGGGCTGTCGGGTCGATAAAGAATTTCAGCATGAACACGAGTTTACTATGAATGCAATGGAAAATAGGCCATTTGGCTCATCAATCATGTTCTTTCCACAGACCCATGTGCAGTCTTCTCTTGCTCTATGGTTACCTCTATGCAATGCATTTATTAGCCTGTGAAAACATTGCATGTAATCTTTACGACTTTAAGTTATGCAGAATTTTAAGACAGCCAGTAGTTTCCAGCAGAGGCTATTCGAAACCAACTAGGGCAGGAACTCCCATCTCATTTTCTCTTCTGTAGATTAAGGTCGCGAGAATCAATTGTGCAATTCTTAACTGAAATGAGTTAGCTTAGCACAAACCAGAGATTCTCCCTGGGTCTGTCGCTTATTGTTATGTGGTGTCATTATTCATATGGCCCACTAAGGGGACCCATTTTCACTCCTTTCAGTCATCGATAATGATCAATGCAATATAAAAAAACTAACATGTTTTAGTATTTGTATGTGCAGCCATGGATGAAAGCTTTGTTCTCTGTGCATGTATATATTGGATGGGCCCAGGTTATTTTTAGATCTATATCTCATAAGGAAATTGTTTCTTATACACTTGTCTCTTTGAGACTCAGCTGTTTTAGAACTCCACTATGATCTGCAACTTGTCCAAAACTTTATCCCCCATGATCTTCCAAGGTCCAAGGCAGAACATTCCCTGCCCTCGCTGGCCTTGTCTGGTGCCCCTGTCCCCAGCACGTTCAACTTTAAAAACTATGTCGATAACTCCCTCCACTGCTTACCCGATTCTCCCTCTGCAGGTTCCCCAAGCCCTGCTATCCTTCACATTCTAAAATGGCCTTCTATTCATCCCCTTTTCCCTTTTACACACTATTTGTAGAACTTGATGTGGAGTAGCCGGAGTTGCTGATGAAAGAGCGGCGCTCCAAAAGCTCGTGCTACCAAATAAACCTGTTGGACTTCAACCTGGTGTTGTGAGACTACTTACTATTTGTAGAACCATCAACCACGGTGGCACAGTGGTTAGCACTGCTGCCTCACAGCGCCAGGGACCCTGGCGCTGTGAGGCAGCAGTGCTAACCACTGTGCCAGTGGAGTCTACATGTTCTCCCTGTGTCCGGTGCTCTGGTTTCCTTCCACAGTCCAAAGATGTGCAGGTGAGATGGATTGGCCATGCTAAATTGCCCCTTAGTGTCAGGGCTACTAGCTAGGGTAACAGCATGGGGTTATGGCGATAGGGCCTGGGTGACATTGTGGTCGGTGCAGACCCGATGAGCCGAATGGCCTCCTTCTGCACTGTAGGATTCTATGATCTATAACCCCACAGCCCTATTCTCTGAACTCCCTCCTGCAACTTCTGTAGCTCTTTCTCCACCATCAAAAGTCATCTCAAAGCCCAGTTTTTCCAGCAAGTTGATCTGCTGTCTCTACGGCATGGGGTGGCATGATGGCACAGTGGTTAACACTGCTGCCTCACAGCGCCAGGGACCTGGGTTCGATTCCCGACTTGGGTCACCGTCTGTGTGGAGTTTGCACATTCTCCCTGTGTCTGCCTGGGTTTCCTCCGGGTGCCCCGGTTTCCTCCCACAGTCCAAAGATTAGGTGAATTGGCCATGCTAAATTCTCCCTCAGTGTATCCGAGCAGGCACCAGAGTGTGGCGACTAGGGGATTTTCACAGTACCTTCACCGCAGTGTGAATGTAAGCCTACTTGTGACTAATAAATAAACTTTAAAAACTCAAACTTGCTTTAAAGGCACCATACAAATTCAAATGTCGCCCTTGTTTTCTCTGAATCTTCACATTGATGCTAACTCTCAATTCATACTCACTGTTTCTTCAGTCATGTCTCTGCCTGCAATGACAGACCGTCTGGAGTCGATTGCCAGACAGAATGGGTAAGTCACCCTGCATTGAATGCCGAATTAATTCCTTGATCTGCCACAGTTCAGGCTGTTTACTAAGCAATGAAAGTGTTTTTAAGGTGCCTAATCCCAGTCTATCCATCTCTTTCATCCAGCCTTGGTTCTCACCTGAGTCCTTCAGGTACCGAGTGTTACATTACTTCAGACATGTTCTATGTTGAAGTGCTCCTGGATTCAACGGGGCAAGTCTGTGATGTCAAGGTGGCGCACCACGGAGAAAATCCCGTGGTAAGCTTTTCGTTATTTTTCTACCGGGGTTCTGTGATTATTCCACTGCCTTCCCACTTAGTGATCTGGGCCTCAGTTAAAATTCTCCACTTCGGACTTCATGTTGCTTCATGGGAGCTACGTAGCCTTAAGTGTGGGAGAGCTGTCTGTAAAACAGATAACTGTACTCATTTACATTTGGAACCCCTAACCTTTGTTAGGATTGTAGTCACACATCTTCAGCTATTTGTACTTTATCCATACAAAGATGGTCAGTAATAAATCCAATAAGGAATTCGGGAGAAATAAATTTACCCTCAATGTGGTTAGAATGTGGAAATCGCAACTTCAAGTAGTAAGTTCAGGCTTATTGCATAGCTGCATTCAATGGCAAGCTAGGTAAGCACATAGGAAAGACATTAATACAAGGATATGTTGAAGAGTTTGGAAGCAAAACTGAGCGATTTTCGCAGATCAGAAAAATAACTATTTCCAATGCTCAGTAACTGGGGGCATCAATTTCAGATCATCAACAGAATGAAGGGAAAGGATAGGTGTTATTTTACACAGTTGTTACAGGATAGAATGATGTGGAGTTGCCGGCATTGGACTGGGGTGGGCACAGTAAGTAGTCTCACAACATCAGGTTAAAGTCCAACAGGTTTATTTGGTAGCACGAGCTTTCAGAGCGTTGCTCCTTCATCAGGTGGCACTCACGAAAGCTCGTGCTGCCAAATAAACCTGTTGGACTTTAACCTGGTGTTGTGAGACTTCTTACTGAGGATAGAATGAGCTACTTGAAACACCGATGGAAGTAAAATCCATATTAATTTTCAAATTGAAAACATTGCAGAGAAAAATAAAAAGATCACGGAGAGAGGGCAGAGAAACAAGGTTACATTAACATTCTTTCCGAGAGTGGGTACAAGTGTGAAGGAATTAAAGGACTCCTATGCTGAAAAGCTCTCTGATTCTGTAAAACTCCATTTTATTTGTGACCCAGGCGTGCAGTGTATCGAGAGCTACCACAAATGACACCCCTGAGTTTCCACCAAGGGGATGAACAATGCCCGATATTGTAGCCCTCCCCCATCAAGGTGTCATTTCACCTTTTTCTGAGTGTGCCAAGCTGAACCTCGTCAAAGAAATAAAGGGGGGAAAGTAGTTGTAATTATGAATACTTTTCATAACCATAAGATATCTCAAAGCAGTTCACAGCCTGTGAAGTAGTTCTGTAGTGTAGTTGGCGTTGTATTGTCGGGTACGTGACATAGAACATAGAACAGTACAGCACAGAACAGGCCCTTCGGCCCACGATCTTGTGCCGAGCTTTATCTGAAACCAAGATCAAGCTATCCCACTCCCTATCATCCTGGTGTGCTCCATCTGCCTATCCAATAACCGCTTAAATGTTCCTAAAGTGTCTGACTCCACTATCACTGCAGGCAGTCCATTCCACACCCCAACCACTCTCTGCGTAAAGAACCTACCTCTGATATCCTTCCTATATCTCCCACTATGAACCCTATAGTTATGCCCCCTTGTAATAGCCCCATCCACCCGAGGAAATAGTCTCTACACCAGTTTAAAAAAATGACTAGATAATCTAGTTTTGGCGGTGATCATTACAAGATACATGTTGGCCAAGACAGCAGGGGGACATCACTACTCTTGGAATAGTGCCATGGGATCTTTTACAACCACCTCAGAGGAGCGATGGGACATTGATTTTGGTTCCGTCCAAAAGGTGACCCTTCCAACAGTGCAGCACTCCCTCAGTACTGCACTGAAGTACCGGTGCAAAAGCAGTGCATAGTAATGTTTAAAATGGCCTGTCATATCTGGGAGCCTTGTTTATTTTTGGTGGGACGGCACGGTGTCACAGTGGTTAGTACTGCTGCCTCACAACACCAGGGACCCGGGTTCAATTCCGGCCTCGGGTCACTGTCTGTGCCGAGTCTGCATGTTCTCCCCGTGTCTGTGTGGGTTTCCTCCGGGTGCTCCGGTTTCCTCCCACAGTCCAAAGATGTGCGGGTTAGGTTGATTGGCCATGCTAAATTAACCCTAGTTTTGAGGTAAATATGAGAGGTTGCGGCAATAGGGCCTGGGTGGGATTGTGGTCGGTGCAGACTCGATGGGCTGAATGGCTTCCTTATGCAATGATTAGAATCATAGAAACCCTACAGTGCAGAACGAGGTCATTCGGCCCATCGAGTTTACACCAACAACAATCCCCACCAGGCCCTATCCCCATACTCCCACATATTTGCCCTGCTAATCCCTCTAACCTACGCACACCAGGGCACTAAGGGATTCTGCAAACACTGACAAGTTTAAAAATGCTGTTTCTTAAATGCAAATTCTGTTGTTGAATTTTTAAAAAATAAACAATGATAATTGGAAGAACCTTTTCAATGAGAAACTCAACACCCAAATGCTTAAATGCTTGTTTCTGCAATTGCCAGACTTTTTCTAAAAAAAAATATCTTTACATGATGTTTTTAAACATGTTTTTCCTAGAGTTGCCAAGAATTGGTGCAATACCTGAGGTAAGGCATTTTTTGAACAGCTGATGGAATTGATATTTTCCATTTTGTGAATAATTTAAAGTCTTCATGATGGGAGTAAAGGCCGTCAACCAATCTGGATGGTAAATATGTAGAGCTGGTCGGTATTAGTGAGACGTCGACTCAGGGAAGCAGTGACTTGTGAGCGCAGAAAACCAATTCGGATACTGGGATGGAGCAGCATTTATCGAATTCTCCTGTAACCAAATATAGAAATAAGCTGAAAATCTCTTTTTAAATGTTGCCATTTAAGTGTGTTTCTATAATATAAGAAGTGTGTGATTTTATGATATTCAAGTTTCTGAAGTAAATAGCATTGCATTGATTTTGTAATTCATGTTGCTTCTCAGCTGAGAAGGTTGAAACAATGGGCTGAAGGTGCTGGGCAGGGCAGTTTTGCTATTTTGTTTCTCCTAACAGACTGCTAGCTTTTTTTATTTATTATTCTTTGATGGGATGTGGGCATTGCTGGCATTTGTTACCCATCCCTGATGTACCTTGAATTGAGTGGCTTGCTGGACCACTTCTGAGTGCGCTAAAGAGTCAGCCACATTGTGATGGTCAATGGAAGGGGAGGCCGGGCTGGTCTATTACTAGGTCCACCAGTAGATGATAGACAACAGCAGGAGAACGCTCTCCATTCATTCCCCCATCCCTCACAATTTATGGTGAATTACCTGTACCTATGTCGGACCAGCTCAAAGGAGCGGAACAGTTGAATCCTTGTTCCATCATTCCTCGGTATATTGCAGCACTACCATTCTTCGCCAGAGTCATCACTTCAGGAAGTTATAGAAAGGGAAATAAATATACCTTGGAAGGTGTAGGCTCCTTTCTTCACGCATTGCTTTTATATTGTACTTTCCTGATAATGGAAGCTAATGTTTTTATTGTATTGCAGAGAGAAGAATTTTTTGGAATTCTCGAAACATCTTAAAGGTCTCGTCAATCTATATAAACTCCCTGGGGACAAGTAAGTATCGGACGTTTTATCTCTTTTACCCCAAGTTTTCACTAATTCGTAAGTGTTGTTGTAATTGTTTGCAGAAATACATAGACCTGGTGCAAATATGCTAACATTTATGTTGATCTAGCACTGCCAATCACAAAACTTGGGACCAAGGTGATCACAAGCTAGTATCATAGAATCCCTACAGTGCAGAAAGAGGCCATTGGGCCCATCGAGTCTGCACTGACAATCCCACCCATCCCCTATCCCCGTAATCCCACATATTCACCCTGCTTAATCCCCCTGACACTAGGGTCAATTTCACATGGCCAATCAGCCTAACCCACATATCTTTGGGCTGTGGGAAGAAAGCGGAGCACCCGGAGGAAACCCATGCAGACACAGGGAGAATATGCAAACTCCACACAGACAGTGACCCGAGGCCGGAATTGAACCCGGGTCCCTGGCGCTGTGAGGCAGCAGTGCTAACCACTGTGCAACCATGCCGCCCAAATTAAAGTTTATTTATTAGTCACAAGTAAGGCTTACGTTAACGCTGCAATAAAGTTAGTGTGAAATTACTGTCTGGGTCAATGCATCTAACCAGCACGTCTTTCAGAATGTGGGAGGAAACCTAAACACCTGGAGGAAACCCACGCAGACACGGGGAGAACGTGCAAACTCCACACAGACAGTGACCCAAGCCAGGAATTGAACCCGGTTCCCTGGTGCTGTGAGGCAGCAGTGCTAACCACTGTGCCACCGTTGCGCCCAGGGAGAGTTAGGGTTGTACGGGTGGCTTTCGCCTGTCTGGGACAACATTGCATTAGGTCACTTGTGATGCCTGGAGTGGGTAGTGAGGTACTCCCATCTTCCATCTTGTCTTATTATGCCCCTCCTCCTTTGGAATAAAGGGATCTTCTGTGGCCTTCCAGAAAATAGGCGGAGACTTTTTCCTAGCTGGGAACGTGTCTTGCTGCCAAGCAAACTGTAACATACGACAAGCTTATTTTGTGCAAGGTGACTTGGACTTAGTATCATCGAATTATTTTTCGAACACATTCATGAGTCGAAACTTCTCTCTCCTGAAATGAGTCAAGTGGAGGCTCCAGTGGGGTGAAACCCATTGCACGGCTGAGTAATAACTACAGCGTTTTTGCACTTACTCGCTAAAGTGCCACATGCATATTTTTAAATTGTTATAATACACCCTGACTAAAATAAGAGTCATCTTGTAATGTATTTACTGTTTGTACCCAGACAATCAGTTTAACGTGTCTCGTTTAGATGCAGGGATACTGTAGTGAACTAATGTGATCTGCTGTACCCATGTGCGAGCCAATTCAAGATCGTGAATCTTGCCAGTCCTGTTACATACTGTAGCCACAGGAAGGAATTGTATCTTAATGCCTTGATTTTTACCTTTGCTGCAGTTTAAAAGATAACTGTTGTTTCCTGGTTTCATGTTTCTTTTTCTCTGGGTAGAAGGAGATACAGTAAGAAGTTTAACAACACCAGGTTAAAGTCCAACAGGTTTATTTGGTAGCAAAAGCCACACAAGCTTTCGGAGCTGCAAGCCCCTTCTTCAGGTGAGACTCACCTGAAGAAGGGGCTTGCAGCTCCGAAAGCTTGTGTGGCTTTTGCTACCAAATAAACCTGTTGGACTTTAACCTGGTGTTGTTAAACTTCTTACTGTGTTTACCCCAGTCCAACGCCAGCATCTCCACATCATGACTACCATAGAAGGAGATAAGCATCACTGTATGATTACGGTGGTGGAGTCTAGGGACATTAACCAATGGTTAATAAAAAAAAATGTCAGATAGTGAAGTTATCACTGAGGTGTGGCTGGCTGAGCTTTTTGTCTGCAATTCTACTTGTATCCTTTTATTTTTGAATATTTTGTCCACTGGAGAATAATTCAATGTTAATAGTTGAGAAGAAGCATTCTGTAAGGATACCCATGTAAAGTTAAGGATAGTTAAAGTGTATTTATTAGTCACAGGTAAGGCTGGAATTTAATCCAGATAAATGCGAAGTGATGCATTTTGGAAGAACTAATGTAGCGGGGGAGTTATACAAGAAATGTCAGAGCCATCAAGAGTATAGAAACACACAGGGACCTAGGTGTGCAAGTCCACAAATCCTTGAAGGTGGCAGCACAGGTGGAGAAGGTGGTGAAGAAGGCATATGGTATGCTTGCCTTTATAGGACGGGGTATAGAGTATAAAAGCTGGAGTCTGATGTTGCAGCTGTATAGAATGCTGGTTAGGCCACATTTGGAGTACTGCATCCAGTTCTGGTCGCCGCACTACCAGAAGGACGTGGAGGCTTTAGAGAGAGTGCAGAGAAGGTTACCAGGATGTTGCCTGGTATGGAGGGTCTTAGCTATGAGGAGAGATTGGGTAAACTGGGATTGTTCTCCCTGGAAAGACGGAGAATGAGGGGAGATCTAATAGAGGTGTACAAGATTATGGAGGGTATAGATAGGGTGAATAGTGGGAAGCTTTTTCGCAGGTCGGAGGTGACGATCACGAGGGGTCACGGGCTCAAGGTGAGAGAGGCAAGGTATAACTCCGATATCAGAGGGATGTTTTTTACACAGAGAGTAGTGGGGGCCTGGAATGCGCTGCCAAGTAGGGTTGTGGAGGCAGACATGCTGGCATCGTTTAAGACTTAGCTGGATAGCCACATGAGCAGTCTGGGAATGGAGGGATACAAACAAATGGTCTAGTTGGACCAATGAGCGGCACAGGCTTGGAGGGCCGAAGGGCCTGTTTCCTGTGCTGTACTGTTCTTTACATTAACACTGCAGTGAAGTTACTGTGAAATTCCCCTAGTCGCCACAGTCCGGTGCCTGTTCGGGTCAATGCACCTAACCAGCACGTCTTTCACAATGTGGGAGGAAACTGGAGCACCCGAAGGAAACCCACGCAGACACGAGGAGAATGTGCAAACTCCACACAGACAGTGACCCGAGCCGGGAATCGAATCTGGGTCCCTAGCGCTGTGAAGCAGCAGTACTAACCACTGTGCATAGCCGTAAAAAACAGCTGTATGGAATGTCTCAATAGCCCCGTAGAAGAGTAATATAGAACACAAAGATAGCTATGGAGAAAAGGCTCTTCTCCCCTGATCAGTGTACACCTCTTACTGCTGCCTGCAGCACAGATCACTGCTTGACTCCCTGGAGATATTTCAGCATAGATGAGAATCGGGGGTATGTTACATTCTCAGTTTTTCATTTCTTGTCCTGCAGTAAGCTGAAAACTAAGATGTACCTGGCTCTACAGTCCCTAGAGCTTGACCTTTCAAAGATGGCACACATGTTCAGGTAACTAGTCACTTCTGTGGTTTGATGCAGCTATTGTTGAGATTGGTTTGTGACGAATGGGATCAGAATGATTTAATGCAAAAGATAAGATCGTTGAAAATAATTCTGTGTAATGTAAATGCAGTGGCTTTTCACGAGGGGCGAGAAGAACCTGTGTGGGATTGATTTGGAACAAGTACAGATTCTTAAACGTCGACGTGCAGCTACAGTGAAGTGAAAGGAGCATTGATACTTCCCGCAGCTGTGATTAGTGGGTTCCTAAATCAGAGATATGTTGTATTTATGCTTTTATTGTTTCCTTTGTGTTCCTAGTAGTGATCTAATTACTGAAAGCTTTAATTTGAAATCTGATTATCGATGCAAAACGGTTCGTACAGAGATTATGAACTGATGCTAAAGGTTTGCAGGTTGCTGTGATTGACGTTGAAATTCCTCACCCAAGCACATTAATTATGAAACCCGTCCCAAATATAAACATTTCTCGCTCCAGAAGATAGCTGATTCGTGCTGAGAGGACAGTTCCACTGGCACTCAAGTGGCATGTGTGTCCTGAGACAGAGTATGTTGCCTGGCTAGCCTTTATCATAGATTTGCTGCAGTGCAGAAGGAGGCCATTTGGCCCATCGAGTCTGTGCCAACTCTCCGACAGAGCATTCCACCCAGGTCCTATCCCCGTAACCCCATGTATTTTACTCACTAATCCCCCTATACTACACATCTTGAGACACTAGGAGACAATTGTAACATGGCCAGTCCACCTAACCTGCACATCTTTGGACTGTGGGAGGAAACCAGAGCACCCAGAGGAAACCCACGCGGACACGGGGGAGAAAGTGCAGACTCCACTCAGGCAGTCACCCAAGGCCGGAATTGATACTGGATCCCTGGTGCAGTGAGGCAGCAGTGCTGACCACTGTGCCACCATGCCGCTGTTCCATAGAGGCCTCACATTCAAGCCCAGTTGAAATGCTCATACATTTTCCAGTTGGATTACTGGAAAAGAGTTGGAACTCTAACCTCTGCCAATTCCCTGTAGCCGATTTAACATTCCAGTTAAGATCTTTTAGGGCAGTGTTGTCCAATCGGATTTCAGTGCCCAGTAAACTTTTGGCAATCAAGTCACCATATTCGACATAAAATATGCCACAAAAAGTGTGGTGAATCTTGGAACAATCTCCTAAAGGTTAACTGGAATTGAAGGATAGGATTAAAGATGAGCCATGGTGCACTGTGACAGCAGCTCTGTCGAAGAATATTTTTAGTAGCAGCAACTAATTCCTGTGGACTGTGGAGAGGCCAAGCTTGTTCCTGTCTTCACCCGGTGGCCATGTGCAAATCTTTTAGTTTATTCGTTCGTGAAACATGGGGCGTCGCTGGCTGCCAGCATTTATTGCCCATCCCTAGTTGCCCTTGGAAGGCAGTTGAGAATCAACCACATTGCTGTGGCTCTGGAGTCATTTGTAGGCCAGACTGGGTAAAGAAGGCAGCTTTCCTTCCCTAAAGGACATTGGTGAACCAGATGGGCTTTTCTGACAATCGACAATGGTTTCATGGACATCATTAGATTCTTAATTCCAGAATTTTAAAAATTGACTTCAAATTCCACCATCTGCCGTGGCGGGATTCGAATCCAGGTCACCAGAACATTAGCTGAGTTTCTGGATTCATAGTCTAGCGATAATACCAGTAGGCCATCGCCTCCCCATCTTCATAGATGGATAGTAATTAGGAGTGCAAATTCTGGCTGATTACTCTCATGTGGAGTACTCGCTGTTCCAGGCATCAGAACAGGGAATATCCTAGTGCCTCTGTCAGGAGGGTCACAGTTTTTTTTTTAACTGGTCGGTGCAACATCGTGGGCCGAAGGGCCTGTTCTGCGCTGTAATGTTCTATGTTCTATGTTCTATGTTCTGTCTGGCTTCTCACTCGAATTGACTAAGCCATCAACGGAGCTGGATATCAAAACAGGGTCTTCATTATTTATGAATGCACTAGATGGGAGCATTGGAATATGATAAAAATTCAGAAAATCCTTCAGACTATCAGTTAGAAATGTTATTTTGCAACATTGGTTTCATAATCCTGTCATTAAAACTTTTTTATTCTTCATGTTGTAGATTAGCAACAAATGCAAGTAACCTTGATACAATACTTCAAGGAAGTGTTGGTTATCTTACCCCGAGGAGTGGTGGTATGTTACTTTCAATATTTGATCTGTGCTTATTTCAGGACAGTATCTAGATAAACAGCTTGGCATGAGGGTGATTGATTTTAACTGTGTTATACCACTGAAACAATAGCAGCAATGGAATTCGTCTGCATATTTGTAAAGCTCCAGGTAGTCTCAGAACTGTTAGCAATCTTTTAAGTTTTTTAGTTTAACGTTCTTCCCCATGACTACAAATAGTAACACCAATTTTGGAGAGGCTTGGGTTGTTTTCTCCGGCGCAGAGAAGACTGAGGGGTGACCTGATTGAGGTGTTCAAGATTATGAGCAGCATTGACAGGGTAGATAGGGAGCAGCTGTTCCGCTTTGTTGAAAGGTCAGTTACGAGGGCACACAAGTTAAAAGTGAGGGGTGGGAGGTTGCGGGGGGATTTGAGCAATATCTCAGAGGGTGATGACGATCTGGAATGCGCTGCCTGGGAGGGTGGTGGAAGCGGGATGCCTCACATCCTTTAACAAGTACCTGGATGAGTACTGGAACGCCATAACATTCAAAGCTATGGGTCAAGTGCTGGCAAGTGGGATTAGGTGGGCAGGTCAGGGCCTTTCATGCGTCAGTGCAGACTCGATGGGCCAAAGGGCCTCATCTGCACTGTAGTATTCTGTGAATCTGCCCAGTCAGAGTGGGAATGATCAGGTAACTCCCGTGTCAGTCGTACCTGGTGACTGTGCTGCTGGGGGCTGACATACATAAAATTTGTATCTGTAACTAGCCTCACTCACTGAATTTTGCTAGGCAAATCACCATTTTTTTATTGGGAGATGTTGCTGTAGTTTTGGTCATGAGTTTTGTTTGCTAAAGTTTGTTTAGAGTATGTTTGCTGAGTAAATTGACCATTTGCAGTAGTGTACTGCTTAAAATGGTCTGCTGTAAGACAGACTGCTATCAGCCCTGCCACAAGTCCAACTCATGGGCTACCACAATAGTGTGGATAGACACTGTCCCAGCACAAACCCCTTCCCCTACCCTGGAAGCTTGTGGCTACGTTAAGGCAGCAGCTCTGCAGCATCTCGCTCTAGTTCCTGTTCTTAGCTCAGACAGTGAAAGGTAGGTTAATATTTCAGTGAAATCCTTCATTAAGAGAGATGAAAGATACCACACAAAGCTATCTTTCAGGTGCTAATTGATCTTTGTATTTTCTGTGCTTTCAATTTTGTTTCCACCGATTTGTTTAATGGTGGATGTGTTTTGAGTCGAAATATCTTTGCTTGATTTTACAGGACACTTAATGAACTTAAAGTACTACATCTCTCCCTATGACCAGTTTGAAGAGGGAACTGGTGCATCTCTGAACCTTAATGAAAATAATGGTATGCTTATTGTCAGTAGAAAATTAATGGGCTGGGATGAGTAACATCCAGGACAGTGAGTTCTTGATAAATGGAGTTTTTGATGCAATTTCCTCTATCTAGTCCAGTTGTAATGTTGTCTGTGCTGAGGATCCTCTGTGTTATCTAGGAACCTACCGAGCAATGGCAGGGGGGATTAATCCCCCGATTTCATTTTGAATCAAATGTATCAGCAGCCAAAGACTATATACAAGTTAGAATTTTGTCCATTTCAAAAGTGATTTGAAGTTTTGTCGATGTCTTTGCCCTTGTATCTGTGCACCCACTCCAAGGAAAAACTAGACACAGCAATTAGTATTATGGTGTCTGGACTTATTCCATTATAGAATTGACGATTTTTCTTACAGAAACCTTAGACGTAACTAATGTATGTGCATCTCCAAATAAATTACAGGTTATTTTTGGAAGGAACTCCATTTTGTGACAGACAATGGCACAGTGGTTAGCACTGCTGCTTCACAGTGCCAGGGACCCAGGTTCGATTCCTGGCATGGGTCACTGTCTGCGTGGACTTTGCATGTTCTCCCTGTGTCTGCGTGGGTTTCCTCCGGGTGCTCCGGTTTCCTCCCACAGTCCAAAGATGTGCAGGTTAAGTGAATTGGCCATGCCAAATTCTCCCTCAGTGTACCCGAACAGGCGCGCAAGTATGGCGACTTGGTGATTTTCACAGTAACTTCATTGCAGTGTTAATGTACTTGTGACTAATAAATAAACTTTACTTTGTGATTTGTTTTTCTCCCCTCCTATATTAAAGGTTTTGGACACAGCTTTCGCTGAGTAATAGAAACCAGGGTAGAGTGACATACTTAAGGGATTGATGAGCTCATGACAACATTAAATAAATATTGGGTCTGAGGGCCATAAACGATATGTTTTGTGGATCCGGTTGGGAATTCGCACTGAGACTATAAGATTTTCCGGCTGCTGTAAGACAGACTGCTATCAGCCCTGCCATAAGTCCTACCTTGCATCCAACTCATGGGCTACCACAGTAGTGTGGATAGACACTGTCCCAGCACAAACCACTTCCCCTACCCTGGAAGCTTGTGGCCCACGTTAAGGCAGCATCTCGCTCTAGTTCCTGTTCTTAGCTCAGACAGTGAAAGGTAGGTTAATATTTCAGTGAAATCCTTCATTAAAAGAGTATCCAACCAATTCTCCTGTAAGATCATCTGATTTGAGAAGCCTGCTCCACGCTTCCACCTAATTCCGTGTAAAAAATAATGGAACTGTCTATACATTTTCCATCTACGTTTGGCCCATATCATAGAATCCCTCTAGTGCAGAAAGAGGCCATTCGGCCCATCGAGCCTGCGTCAAAAACAATCCCACCCAGGACCTATCCTGTAACTCCATGTATTTATCCTGCTAATCTCCCTGACACTAAGGGGCAATTCAACATGGCCAATCAACCTAACCGGCACATCTTTGTGACTGTGGGAGGAAACTGGAGCACCCGGAGGAAACCCAGACAGACACGGGGAGTATATGCACACTCCGCACAGTGACCTGGGTCCCTGGCGCTGTGAGGCAGCAGTGCTAACCACCGTGCCACCCCATGCTTTTGGCTGTCTAGGGCAATCTGATATTGAAGCCATACCATCTATTCCAGCATTGTGGACACCTGAGATTATTGGACTTAATTTAGGCCATTTTAAAATGCGATTGTTTTATAGTAATCCTACGTCAGTCAGCCGAGTATTGTAACTTTGGCAAGATGTTTAATTCCTGTGACGTGATCAAAAACAACACATGAGTGCAACAATCATAATCCCAACTTCTATAAAAGGAAAATGCAATACACATGGTGGAAGTACCAGACTCTAGAAAAACACAGTTCGAAAGCTTTCCTTTTAGACTGATAAATAAGTTTAGGTGAGTATTATAAACTGCTTCAACCGTGGAAGTTCCAAGTGTTCTTGTGATACGCTCAGACCCGTGTATTATTTTGTATATTGCTATTTTATAGGTAACAAACATTTAAGTAGTAAGGATTTGGCACTTCTGTTTATTTTCCGTTCTGATCTGTTGTAGTTCTGCAGCTAATTGTTTTTATTCTCCCTGTGCAGTTCCCCGTTCCTTGGGCATGAATGTATTTGTAACGATCGAGGGCCCCACGGGAATGTACAAACTGCCTATAGCTCCCCTGATCACTGGCTCCCATCCCACAGACAACAAAGGGTAAGGAAACATGCTGTTGGTGAATGGGGAATTTGGGCTTAAAGAAATCCTTGCTCATTAAGCGCTACAGTTTGGAAGTAATAGCTTAAGTATAGTGTTAAAAGGGACTTTCCTAACTTGGCTATGCAATGATTGATGACATTCCTAATAATTGTCCTCATCGATATGCATTTACACCATAAACTGGAGGCTGGTAACACTGCAAATATGAAGTGAATGCAGCTTGAATCCAGAATCAAACACTAAGTAGATCTTTGAAGGTGACAGGACATTGAGTAGTTAGCGAAGCACGTGGGTTTGGGCTTCATATGTAAAGTTGAGTACAAAAGCAGAAAAGTTACGCTGAACCTTTCAAAAGCTTTGGTTAAGCCACAAGTAGAATATTGATTTGATTTATTATTGTCACATGTGTTGGGATACAATGAAAAGTATCGTTTCTTGCGCGCTATACAGACAAAGCATACCGTTCATAGAGAAGGAAACGAGAGAGTGCAGAATGTAGTGTTACAGTCATAGCTAGGGTGTAGAGAAAGATCAACTTGCTGCAAAGTAGGTAGATTGAATTAGAGCTTTGTTAGAGAGTTTAAAAGAGTTAGAATGAAGTTTTAGAAGCATGGAACGAGAGTAAAAGGTAGAAATAGAAGGTATGCAGGGCACAGCTTGCAAGAAGTCGCCTCACTCCGGCACCATCTTGGGAGTCCGGTCACCACACTTTAGGAAGAATGCAAGGGTCCTTGAGAGATTTACCGCTGATTTCAGGAATAAGGGATTCTAGCTACAAGGTTAGGTTGGAGAAACCGGGGTGCTTCTCCTTGGAGCAAAGAAGGGTGGGGAGATTTGATAGAGGTTGACAAGATTGTGACAGATTTCGTAGAGTAGACAAAGGAGAGTTGTTCCCATTAGCTGGTGGTACAAGGGCTAGGAGACACACATTGAAGGTTTTGGGCAAGAGAACTTTTTTTAATGTGGCAAGTGGTAATGACGCAGAACTCACTGCCTACAGGGTTGGTGGAAGCAGATACGATCAGTGATTTCTAAAGGAAATTGGATGGGCACATGAGAGTGTTATGTATTTGTATTTATTCCTATTGGAGCTATGCTGTATTGGTGTATGCACCGGAAATGATGTAATAGACCTAGTGTTGGAAATAGAGAGACGAAGCAGCCATGGAAGAGATCACACACCGTTAACAAAGCTCAGTTCGTTTTTAACCAAAGTCTGCCCTGCATATCATGTATCCAATACACAGAGAAATAAACTTGCAGGGCTACGGGGATAGAGCAGGGGAAAGGGACTGACTGGAAGTTGAATCTTAGCTCTGGGTTTATATGGTGTGTTTTGGTACAAAACCACAGTCCCTTCAAACTAACATTCGATTTGTAACGAGTGCAGCCTCGGCTGCAGGAAGAGGTTTTTTTGATTGCCAATCCAAGTGGGTGTGCTGCATCTCAATAACAAACCATCCATCAATCATCGTGAGCGCAACTATTCGTTAGGTGCTTACCAAGCCTGTCTTTCGTTTTGGTGATTTTATGTAATATGCTTTGATGTTGCAAATTAATTTATGTTCTCTGCGGTTTTGTATGCTGATTTGCATAATTTGATGCAGGAATTATTTTAAAATAGGCACTCTAATGTCACACACCATTATGAACATTGTATAATTTTTAAGTTGGATATATAAGTATGTTAAAAAGGTGAAATGGTTTCAGTTTCATTTAGGTTGTTTGTGAGCCTTGGTGCCTGGGAGACTGGATAGACTCCTGACTAAAATATCAGGCCTTTTGAGTTTGTTTGCATATATACATTTTAATGAGGTCTTACTACCCCAAACTTAGAGATGGGTTCTAAGGGGTTGAATGTTCATTGATTCTACGAGGGAGGGAAAGTCAAAATACTCTAACATTGCCTCGTGACAGTGATTTAGTGACACTTAGGAATATAGGAATTAGGAGCAGAAATAGGCAAATTCAGCCCTTTGAGCCTGCTCCGCTATTCAATCAGATCATGGCTGATCTTTCCTTGGTCTCAAATCCACCTCCCCACCTGCTCCCCTTATCCCTTTTTTATTAGAAATGTATCCATCTCCTTTTTGAAACCGTTCAACGATTCAGACTCCCCCGCGCTATGGGGCAGCAAGTTCCACAAATTCACCACCCTCTGAGAGAAGTAGTTCCTCCTCATCTCAGTTTTAAATCTACCGCCTCTCAACTTATACCTATGACCTCTTGTTCTACATTTCCACACAAGAGAAAACATTTGGTCTACATTTACTTTATCGATCCCTTTTAAAAATTTTATATACCGCGATTAGATGCCCTCTCATCCTTAGAAACTCCAAGTATCAGCCCAAATTGCTTAATCTCTCCTCATATGCCAAACCTTTCATCCCCGGAATCAATCTGGTGAACCTCTCAGACACAGAACAAGACAGGAGTTGAGACGGACAGTGCTGTGTGTCAGGGAGTGAAGACAGTGATTTTCAACTCTGAGAAGGAACTCGTCAAGGCTATTGGGTCAGTAGTTAACTGAATAATCAGTTATAGAACTCAGTAAAGTGATCACCTTAGCAAAGGTGCTGCTGGAAGACTGGGTTTAGGGAATTCATTTGTTTGCTCTGCTATTGAGGGAACAATGATTAGAGTGTGGCGCTTGGGTGTCTTGGGGAAGGATGCAAGTTGGGTGAAAAGTATCGAGTGAATGCTCAGGAATTCACCAGAAGAAAGCCATTTGCAACTGTGCCGGTCCAAAATGAGAAGGTGTTTGTGTCAAACTAGTGCTTCACTGGTTTATGTGTCGCTGGGGCAACGATATAGTGGGAATTTGAATTGTCATCTTGTGTTTGTACTGAGATCTTTCCCATCTCTTTTGTCTCGTGTAAGATAGTTCATTTTTTGGTTAATATTTTATTTGTGTTAAAGTTCATCAGCAGACTCCTGTGAATTTGTTCAGTCACTTCCTTCCATGTTTTAAAAAAAATATTTTGGATCTATCAAGCCCTGGGGTCTAAGTTGTCTAGTATTTACATTAGCTGGGATTGTAACTCCAGTCCTAAAAAGGAAGAGAAGCCTATTGTCAAATCCCCAGGCTTTTGCTTATATCATCTAGTAAATCATGGAACCCCTACTGTGCAGAAGGAGGCCATTTGGCACATCAAGTCTTCACCGACCACAATCCCACCCAGTCCCTATCCCCGTAACCCCACCTATTTACCCTGCTAATCCCCCTGACACTAAGGGGCAATTTAGCATGGTCAGTTATCCTAAACTAAACACCTTTGGAGTGTGGAAGAAAACCGGAGCACCCAGAAGAAACCCATGCAGACATGAGGAGAATGTGCAAACTCCATGCAGACAGTGACCTGAGGCCAGAATTGAACCTGGGTTCCTGGTGCTGTGAGGCAGCAGTGCTAACCACTGTGCCACCGTGTCACCCATGGCAATGACACTAGGTTGTGTCAAAAGCCACAGTGCCACCTAGTAATAGTGAATTAGATATCTGTCTTGCACAAGTCTATTCTTTTTATTTACCATAATTATTATTGAAAATACCAGTCACCTGTTAGTTTATAGGTTTCATTTTCCAAAATTTAGCATTTTATGTTGCACAGTGCTAGGATGAAGTAAAAAAGGTGTTTGCATTTGCAATGAGGCTTATGTCCTCAAGGGATACCAAAATGCTTCATAGCTTTTTTATCAAGTCCACCCATTGTTATGGAAGAAACTGGTAGTCAGTCATTTTGCCAAAGGCTTACAGGCAGCAAGTGAACTAATGACCAGTTCATCTGTTTTTCATGCCTGCTGGTTGAGGGATGAATGTTGGCTTGGGCACTAGAAGAACCGTCTGATCGAAGAGCGTCGTGCAATCTTTGCCATCCATCTGAATCACAAGAACAGGCTGATGGGACCTTGCTTTGACATCTTATTTGGAAGACCCCATTTCTGACAATGCAGCACTCCCACAGAATGGTGCCAGGTGTGAGCCTGGATTATATATGCGCTCAAGTCCATTGTGGGACCTGAACTCAATCCTCTGATTTAGTGATGGAGGAGCCAAACAGACATCTAAATTCTGGCAAAAACACATATAATGGTGGTAGCACTGGGAGCAATTTGAATTGATAAATTAAGGGTGTCCTACAATAAATATTAGAATATTTATATATAGGTGTATATATATTTAGGTATATTAGAATTATTATTTTGCCTTAAACAAAATATTTCCTCTTTTCTTTTGTTACTGACTAACTAAATAAGATTCTGGTCAACATTTACAGCTTAAGAGTTCTGAAGTGCTGCAGGTAAATCTGACTCAGTGTCCTGACTGTTGGGTAGTTGTGTAGTAATCCTGCCTCTTTTTTTCTCTTCCAGCACACCTTCCTTCTCTTCTGTGACTAATACCAACAGTGTGGATCTTCCAGCCTGTTTTTTCCTAAAATTTCCACAACCAATTCCTGTATCAGCTTTTTGCATTCAGAAACTTCAGAACTTCTTAGGTTAGTTTACATGCCCCGGTCGCGAGAGAAACATGAGTGCAGGGTGCCATCATATTTGCCCTTCAAGGGTTTTGCATATTCCAGTTTGATAACACTTAGCAGCATTAAATAATGGAAGTTTGAAGTATTTCCTTGTATCCTTGATCAAAACTCTACTGTTAGCACGGTATGCTGCTTTTAAAGTTTCACTGCGATATTTTTAGTTTGTAGATCACTATTTCATAGTATCCCTACAGTGCACGAGAAGCCATTTGACCCATTGAGTTGGCACCAAATTTCCAGGCTCACCTCCACACTATCCCTGTGACCCCGTGCATTTATCCACCTATCTACACATCTTTGGTCACTGAGGGGCAATTTAGCATGGCCAATCAATCTAACCCGCACGTCTTTGGAGTGTGGAAGGAAACCGGAGCACCCGGAGGAAACCCACGCAGATGCAGGGAGAATGTGCAAACTCCACACAGACAGTGACCCAAAGTCGGAATCAAACCCAGGTCCCTGGTACTGTGAGGCAGCAGTGCTAACCAATGTGCCACTGTGCTTATTAACTCAGGACATTGTGAGATATTACATGATGGTATTTTCTCTGATGTTGACGCTTCTCTGTTTTAATAATGACTCACATTTATTCCGTGCCTTTAATATTGTGAAGAATCCCAAGACATGGCACAGAAACAATAACAATCAAAATGTGACCCTGAGCCACATAAAGAGGTAATAGCGCAGATGACATGGGGTAGGTTTTAGGAGTGTCTTAAAGAAGGGGAGAGAGAGAGGCTTCGGGAAAGAGTTCCACAGCTTAGGGCTCAGGGAACAAGTGTGCCTTCAGGGTCCCCTAAAGGAAACCAGACTGTCAGTGTTAGAAACATTGGGAACTGCCAAAGTGCTGCTTGGTTGACTCCACGATCTATGTCGAGTTAGCTGATCCCAGCTGGGGAAGCTTGTCCATAGACAAGGGAGCGTTTTTAAAGAATAAAATGATTCTGGGTTCCTGATTCTGATCTCTGTTTAAAATTTGGTCTGGAGCAGAATCGGCTATTTCTGTGATCACCCTGCAGATTCATGCCCCACATCACAGAGAACGTGGAAGGGTTTTACCCGACACTTTTCTGAGGTTAAAAAAAAGAGGAATTTGGGCAGGGAAAGATTGGATTGTTAAATTGAATCAGTCCTGTTCCCCTAGTCCAGGCTCAAACACTTGAGTCTAAATTAAGAATCTAGTCTGGAATTAAGAATCTACAAATGACCCTGAAACCATTGTTGAATATTGTAAAAACCCATCTGGTTCGCTAATGTCCTTTAGGGAAGGAAATCTGCCATCCTTACCTGGTCTGGCCTACATGTGATTCCAAAGCCACAGCAATGTGGTTAATTCTCAACTGCCCTCGAAGCAACGATTGATGGGCAATAAATGCTGGCCAGCCAGCAACGCCCATGTCCCACAAATGAATTTAAAAATAAAGTCTGAATTTACAATGTTTTCAAAGCAGAATTTAACACAAGTTGATTTGGATTTTTGCCAATCTTCTGCTAAATTTTAAAAAGCATGCTCACGCCATCTAGTAGTGAAAGTGGATACTACAAGGGAATTAAGTACATGTTTCTATTGCACCCTATTGACAGAAATAGATTACGGACTATGGTGTCTAAAATATGAGCAATTACTGTAACATTTTCACCATGTTCTTTTTATAAGGAATGGATAGAGTATACAATTTATGGCCGTTTTAGCTCAAAAGTCAACCAGAATTTGGAATTGTGTCCATTATATTCGATACACAGTCTGAACAGAAGAATCGCAAGTTCACTCTGTGACGGCATGTGATTTTCTGCTTTCTTCCCATGACCGTGTATCTTTTTGGACAGGTACCCCGCTCTTCGATCCTCCCACCACTCTGGTTCCACTCTATGAACTGATCACGCAGTTTGTACTCTCCGGGAAGGATGGCGCTGCATCAACTTTGAAGCACAACATGCGGTTTTATGCTGTGAGTGACAATATTACTGGCATTTATCCACATGTAATAATCCTGATGATTCATTTGAAACATTCATAGAAATCATAGAAACCCTACAGTGCAGAAGGAGGCCATTCGGCCCATCAAGTCTGCACCGACCACAATCTCACCCAGGCCCTACCCCCACATATTTACCCGCTAATCCCTCTAACCTACGCATCTCAGGACTCTAAGGGGCAATTTTTAACCTGGCCAATCAACCTAACCCGCACATCTTTGGACTGTGGGAGGAAACCGGAGCACCCGGAGGAAACCCACGCAGACAAGAGGAGAATGTGCAAACTCCACACAGACAGTGACCCGAGCCGGGAATCGAACCCAGGTCCCTGGAGCTGTGAAGCAGCAGTGCTAACCACTGCGCTACCGTGCCGCCCAAAATATAAACTCAATGAAGGGGGCACCCGGATTTGAACCAGCGACCTCTTGATCTGCAGTCAAATGCTCTACCACTGAGCTATACCCCCCTTCATTACTTCAAACATTACTTTTGATTTATTTGTTAGCTGATTTGTGTTTCCGTGCTGAGTCAGCTGACCTCAGCTGGGACACTATTAGCCCCACCACCCTAAGATCTGAGAGTGTAAGTATCAGCCTGTGTTCTTCCATACTATTCATAGGTACCTATTGGAGGGCATGCATCTGTGTGGGCATTTAGTAAGAACAAAGTCAGATTTGACTCTGTTTTACTCCACAGTTAAATAACCTGTTGATGTTCACCATCCTCACATGAAAGAGCTCTCTCAATCTCTGTGAAACTGTAAAAATAGCAAGACTTTTAGTAAGAGAGCAAATTGAGGTTCTATCTCCTGAATTAAATATTGCATTGTGTCAATATTCAACTAGTCGCATGCGGCAGCCCCACAGTGCCTCCCCGCCCACCCCCAGCAGCAGAGCGGGATGGGAGAATCGCGGTCACAGTCTTTCACTGTTTCACTTGGTTGACTTCATCATAGAATCCCTACAGTACGAGAAGGAGGCCATTCGACCCATCAAGCCTGCACTGACAACAATCCCATCCTATCCCCGTAACCCCCACATATTTATCCCGCTAGTTCCCCCCCCAAGCTAGGGTCAATTTAGCATGGCCAAACAACCCAACCCACACATCTTTGGACTGTGGGAGGAAACCGGAACATCCGGAGGAAACCCATGCAGACATGAGGATATTGTGCAGACTCCACACAGACAGTGACCCAAGCCGGGAATCGAACCTGGGTCCCTCGTACTGTGAGGCAACTGCGCTAACCACTGTGCCACCGTGCTGTTCTGTCTGTTTAAATAAGGTTCAATGGGTAGTCGGAGAGAACAAACTAAATAAAGGAAGCCCTGCATTTTGACAGATATCCTCCTTTGGGTAACATCTTTGACAAAAGTTCTCTGCAAGTTAACTGGAAACTCAACTGTTTTATTCTGCCTCATATGGGTATTCACGATATATTTAACTAAATTAAAAGTTTGATGTTGGTGTTTTGCCAGTCTTTACCAGGGCAGCAGCATTGCTACTTCCTGAACAAGGACGCTCCAGTCCACGATGGAAGGTGTCTACAGGGTGCACTGCTTCATAAAATCCCTTTCAGGCACCCAGGCCAGGTGCCTCAAATTCTGGAACTTATCCGACACCAAGTGTCCTACAACACACTGATTGGAAGCTGTGTGAAAAGGACTGTGCTGAAGGAAGGTATGTGGAAGTTTTGTATGCACGAACCTGACCGTTCTGCGTATTGGGATTCTGTGTTTGTCCTTTTGAGAAACTGTTGCGTCCCGATCTGCTACCCGCCCCCGTAGGGGGGAAAGCAGGAACTTGTTGGTCAGTTCTGCTATTTAATTGTTGAAAATAGCTTCTGCGACTAAGCCAATGCATGTGACCAACTTCCTTGTGACATTTTTAACCCTTGAAAAGGCGACAAAATGAATTTGTTGTGACGCCCCCGAGCCGAATGAAACATCTGTGCGGCAAGCGCAACACTCAGCAGCGTAACTGCTCTGCCAAGTTTTTTCATGGTTGCCCCTCACTTGGCACAGTGGTTAGCACTGCTGCCTCGCAGTGCCAGGGACCCGGGTCACCAGCGTCAGGGACCCAGGTTCGATTCCCAGCTTGGGTCAGCCCCGTTGTCTTTGCAGAGCCTGCACATTCTCCCAGTGTCTGCGTGGGTTTCCTCCAGGTGCTCCGGTTTCCTCCCACAGTCTGAAAGATGTGCTGGTTAGGTGCATTGGCCATGCTAAATTGCCCCTTCGTGTACCCGAACAGGCGCCGGACTGTGGCGCATAGGGGACTTTCAGAGTAACTTGATTGCAGTGTTAATGTAAGCCTACTTGTGACTAATAAATAAACTTATTCATGATCAGTTTCTGGCAGCTAGGGCTGAACACTGAAAAGGGCAATGATTTGGGTATGCCAGTGCCCCTGAAAGGGCAAGTGGATAATAAAGCTTTTTATACAGGTTATAAATATGATCTGCCCATTCATAGAGGGCTAATTGGGGAGACAAGGTATCTCAACAAAATCAACTGGCTGGCATAATGACTGGAAGTACAAATCCAAGTCTGTGGGCTGGTGATTTAGTGGCGCTGTACTTGTACCTCCTGATTGCTCAGTGATACTCGCTGTTGTGCTGTTTGCCATTCCAGGAAGTAATGGTGGGAAAGGTGACTTTAACTTGGTGGTGTGCTACCTGTGTTGCAGGTTGGTTGCCGGTCTCCTTGCAGAAGGTGGCATCAGCCTGCAGGTGGCTTCATAGAATCACCGAATCCCTACAGTTCAGAAGAAGGCTATTCAACCCATTGAGTCTGCACTGACAACAATCCCATCCAGGCCCTATCCCCGGAATCCCACGTATCTACCCTGCTTATCCCCCTGACGCAGAAAGGGGCAATTTAGCATGGCCAATCAGCCTTACCCACACATCTTGGGACTGTGGGAGGAAACTGGAGCACCCGGAGGAAACCCGCGCAGACACGGGGAGAACGTGTAAACTCCACACAGACCCGAAGCTGGAATTGAACCCGGGTCCCTGGCACTGTGGGGCAACAGTGTTAACCACTGTGCCACTGCGCCGCCTATGCTGACCTGGAGTTTGTAGTGCCGGTTTCACTTGGCCTGTAGCCGGTATGGTTTGAGGTATAAAGAGTGGGTGTGCACATACCAGCGCTCGTGCCTGCTGATCATCCCACACTGCCTTCTGTCACCTTGTGCTATCTCAAATATACTGCATTGGAAGTGTAACATTTTTTCCAGAAAGTTTACCATTAAGCACTCAGAAGAAAAGTATGAGATTATGCAAACAAATGTGCTGCAAAATGGAACAAATGATTTTTTAAAAACATTTTAAAAATGCGGTTGCATTATGTATAGCTTGTTTCCAAGACAGGCCACTTAAGGTCTTTCTGAGATCCTGCCAGAAACATTAGTTCACCTATCCAGTTTAGCTTGATTTTCCAGTCCCTATTACCTGCTTTGCTTCTGCTTTGGGGCCTTTTCAAATCGTGTACTTGTATTGTTTTTTTTTCTTTTATAGCCTTGATTGGCCATGTTGAATTGCTCCTTAGTGTTGGGAAGGAGGGGGATTAGTGGGTTAAATACGTGGGATTACAGGGTTAGGGTCTGGGTGAGATGTTCCGTCAGAGAGTCGGTGCAGAGTCAGTGGGCCGAATGGCCTGATTTCTGCATTGTAAGGATTCTATGATTCTTTCATGGGATGTGGGTGTCGTTGATGGGTGGCGCATCCCTAATTGGCCTTGACCTGAGTGGATTGCTCGGTCACTTCACAGGGCAGTTAAGGGTCAGCTACATTGCTGCGTGTCTGTAGTCACATGAAGGCCAGATCTGGTAAAGACAGCAGATTTCCTTCCCTGGAGGACATTAGTGAACTAGATGGGTTTAATGACAATCGGTAATAGTTTCATGGTCACCATTACTGGGACTAGTTTTATATTGCAGATTTATTAACTGAATTCAAATTCCACCTGGTGGGATTTGAACCCATGTCCCCAGAGCATGCATTAATTAATTTATTTTTATTCACGTCACAAGTAGGCTTACGTTAACACTGCAATGAAATTACTGTGCAAATCCCCTAGTTACCACACTCTGCGCCTGTTCGGGTACACTGAGGGAGAATTTAGCATGGCCAACGCACCTAACCAGCACGTCTTTCGGACTGTGGGAGGAAACCGGAGCACCCGGAGGAAACCCACGCAGACATTGGGAGAACGTGCAGACAGTGACCCAAGTCGAGAATCAAACCTGGCTGTGAAGCCTGCCACCTAATCTCTGGGTTGCTAGCCTAGCAACATCACCACTATCTTCAGGACTATGTATTGTCATACTCCGAGAGCATCAGTCAATTTTTAATTTTTATGGACTGTCACATAACAAGGTCACATTTGTGGTCCGTCACTTGCTGTATGCCCTCAGGAAATGGCAGATTTTCTTCCTGAGTGCTTCCTGGGCCACTTCAGAGGGCATTCAGAACCAACAAGTGACTGCAGTCAGGCGCTGACTATGGCTTTCCTATGCTGAAGTTTGTTCACAAACGAGTTGTATTTTGACAACAGCCTGGGCAGCTGTCACGATCAATGCGAATACACAATTCTGTCCACAATTACCAAATTTGCTGAATTCAATCGTGTAACTTGCCATGGTGAGGTTTGGACTCATTCCACACAGGGTCACTTATTATGGAAGCAAGGAAATTAGATTTTGGTTGGAGCATAGTTGGAATACTGAATGGAGTTCAGTATAGTTTTAAAGTTAATTTATTACAAATGAGGCTTATTTTGACACTGCAATGAGGTTACTGTAAAAATCCTTAGGCTACTAGAATGGCTGTAGTTTGGCGAAATTGTGAAATTTATTTTACTGGAACAAAGGAGGAAGCAATCTTATTACTCACTCGCAAAGAATTTCATCATAAAGGTTCTGTTAACTCGTGCTCACCAAGAACTGGGTGACAATTCAAAGTAAATTTCTTAACAAGGGAAAGAGGACACTGTCTTGGTCAAGTTGGGATGGGATCTATTTCCAGGAATGAAAAGAAACAACAGCACCCACTTTCCAGTCTGTTACTCAGAACAGTTGTGAAATTGTTTCTTTAAAAAAGAAAGAAAGGAATTTTATTCCTTTCCTGCACTGCTTTCTTATCATTCTGTGTGAATTGTTTGATTGCAGATTTACCTGGTCGTTTGCAGTTTGAGGTGTGTCCACTGACTGATACCAGCTTCAGCCTGTCCTTCCAACACCCAGTCAATGACTCGCTCGTCTGTGGTACGTTGCTTTACTGTCTCAAATCTTTAACTAGTTACTTGTGATCCTATGTAAGGCCGTTTACTAGAATACTCATTGCTGGGATCAGGTTCTGAAACATCAGGTTTTTTTTTGTAACTGCTTATAAAATACCTGCGATCAACTTTTGCAGGTTTTCCCCCAGCGTGCCATTTTCTCCGAATTTATAATCCCTGACTGCTGCTAAGGTACAAATTATACATGATGTAGAGATGCCGGCGTTGGACTGGGGTGGGCACGGTAAGAAGTCTCACAACACCAGGTTAAAGTCCAACAGGTTTATTTGATATCACAAGCTTTCGGAGCGCTGCTCCTTCATCAGGCGAATGGCTCACTCGCCTGATGAAGGAGCAGCGCTCCGAAAGCTTGTGATACCAAATAAACCTGTTGGACTTTAACCTGGTGTTGTGAGACTTCTTACAGATTATGCTGACAGTGCCCCAGCAGTATCTTGTCCAAATGACCGTTTTTCATCAATAGGCTTAAACTAGGTGACCAGCCATGACGGGAATCCGAGTTGGGCCCACTAAGCACAGACCAGCGACTGAACCTGGGATCTTTCTGTATTCGTACTGGTCAGTGCACTCAACCATCTGGTGCGAGCCTTTTCAAATGATCGAACCCGACAGCACAGAAGGAGACCATTCAGCCCTTTGTATCTGTGCCAGCTCTTTGAAAGAATTAGTCCCCACTCCTGCTCTTTCCCCATAGTCCTGCAAATTCCCCCCCCTTTCAAATATTTATCCAACTCCCTTTTAAAACTTATTATCGAAATTGCTTCCACCTCCCTCTTCAGTGGTTTCTAGATTCTAACAACTCCCTTTTTTGCCAGTTCCAGTAAATAAAAGTCAAGGAGTGAGCACCCAGCTTTGAACTGGGGGACTTCTTGATATGCGGTCAAATCTGTACCTCAGAGCTATACCCTTTGCCTAAATAATTTTAAGATGACCTCTATACTTTTTCTGCATCCTGTTCAATTATTTTAAATGTCGCCTTGGTTCTGAATAATGTGTTATTTTGAAGGCTCCCAAAGAGTAATTGGTACTCAGTCTGTTCTCCATTTCAACTACCATTTCATCTCAATTTTCAATGCTGTTTGTTTTGCCAGTTGTGATGGATGTGGTGGACTCGAGGCAAGTGAGCTGTAAGCTGTATAAAGGGCTATCCGATGCCCTCATCTGTACTGATGACTTCATCACCAGAGTGGTGCAGCGGTAAGGGTCTTCTCCAGAATGAATGCATTGGAGTAAAAGCAGGATTCTGGGTGGGATTTACTGATTCACAGTCACCGAGTTACTCAAATTCCATGTCTCTTCAGTAACAATTTGAGATTCATACCAGAGTTTTGCAGATTACATTCACAGGCAGTAAAAAAAGACAAATGGATTGTTGGTCTTCATAGCGAGAGGATTCAAGTACAAGATGGGGGATGTCTTGATGCAATGATACAGGATTTTGCTGAGGTCACACCTGGAATACCGTGTGCAGTTTTGGTCTCCTTATCTGAGGAAGGATGTTCTTGCTCTTGAAGGAGAGCAGAGAAGGTTTTCCAGACTGATTTCTGGGATGGCAGGTCTGACATATGAGGAGAAATTGAGTCGGTTGGGATTGTATTCACTGGAGCTCAAGAATGAGGAGAGATCTTGTAGAAACCTATAAAATTCTAACAGGACTAGACAGGGTAAATGCAAGAAGGATGTTCCTGATGATGGGGATGTCCAGAACCAGGGGTCACAGTCTGAGGATACAGGGTAGACCATTTAGGACTGAGATGAGAAATTTCTTCACCCAGAGAGTGGTCAGCCTGTGGAATTCGCTATCACAGAAAGTAGTTGAGGCCAAAATATTAAATGTTTTCATTCAAGTTAGATAGTTAGATGCAGTTAGATATAGCACTTGGGGTGAAGGGGATCAAAGGTTATTGAGATCAACGTTTTGAGTTGAATAATCAGCCATGATCATAATGAAGGGCGGAGGAGGCTCGAAGGGCCGAATGTCTTCCTCCTGCTCCTATTTTCTATGTTTCTCCAGTAGTCCAGTGGGAAGAGGCATTGCTTGGTTTAGCACCACCACATAGAGAACAGAAGCTCTCAGGCTCAATTTAAGGTCAGCATTTTGGGGCTCAAGAGAAGAAGATTCAGCCAGGGTACCCTACCCCTTATCACTTTACAGCTAGTTCTCCTGGAAAATGTGCAAAAGTTGGATATTAGGAGAAGAAAAGTTTCATCGATTGTGATACCATCCATAACTAAATAACCTGCTCATAACTCATTAATTTCTCAGCTGGGAGGCAAGCCACTTTTGGGCTGCCAATTAACATCAAACAATGCCCTAATAAGATTTCCTTCTATAAAGGAAGAAGAAAATCAATAGGAAAGAATTCGTTTAGTTCCATTGTTGTTTTACTCAGGATCTTTTGGAAAAGGAGAGACTTTTACAATAGTTTTTTTTTTCCACAGCACTTCCTGGTTGTTCTTAAAGTAATAATGTTGGGAAAAAAATGACAGCTGATAGGTGACAGTGCATAAGACAAGAATACAGAAAAGATAAATATGGAGCACGTTAAGACTGTAACAGAAGGACAGAGAAGGAAAAAGATAAATTTACAGGTGATGTCAGGAGAATCTTCAATATGTGGGAATATAGTGGAGACAAAAACTTGGAATTGTTTGAGATATAGTTAGATGATGTGATATGATTACTTTCTGCTTGAATGGGCCTTCTCCTCCTCATTATGTAAAGTATATTGTGGAATGGAGTGGGCTCATGTTCACAAAGCTCCATTTCTGATCAATTCAAGGTTTTGATTTGATTTATTATTGTCACATGTATTAACATAGTGAAAAGTATTATTTCTTGCGCGCTATACAGACAAAGCATACCGTTCACAGGGAAGGAAAGGAGAGAGTGCAGAATGTAGTGTTACAGTCATAGCTAGGGTGTAGAGAAAGATCAACTTAATGCGAGGTAGGTCCATTCAGAAGTCTGATGGCAGTAAGGAAGAAGCTGTTCTTGAGTCGGCTGTTACGTGATCTCCGGCTTTTGTATCTTTTTCCCCGATGGAAGAAGGTGAAAGAGAGAATGTCTGGGGTGTGTGGGGTCCTTGATTGTGCCGCCTGCTTTTCCCCGAGGCAGCGGGAAGTGTAGACAGTATCAATGTTTCTTGTTTTATTGAATTCCACTTTGAGACCAAGCTGAAGAGTTTTGTACTGTGGGGGTTGAAGCGCTGATGAATGAAAATAACCTTCGGTGATGTTACTAATGCCACCTGTGTTTTCCAGATGTATGTCCATCCCTGTGACGATGCGAGCAATCCGTCGAAAGGCTGAGACCATCCAAGCCGACACGCCGGCCTTGCCCCTCATTGCAGAGACCGTTGAGGACATGCTGAAAAGGAACCCACCCCCAGCCACCAGTCCCGGCTACAGCACACAGCTGGGCAACAACCCAGCAAGTGGCACCACGACTCCGACCAGCACCTTTCCTGGCCCCATCTCCACCATCTTCAATTTGGGAAACATGGGGGTGAAGGAAAGGCACGAGTCAGGGCACGGGGAGGATTCCTTTAAGGTAAACCAGAACCCCATCCTGACGAGTTTGCTGCAAATTACAGGGAGTGTCGGTTCATCCATTGGTTCAAGCCCTACACCGCCCGGCCATACACCACCACCAGTATCTTCCCCTGCAAGCAATACCAAAAATCACCCCATGCTCATGAACTTACTCAAGGACAACCCAAGCCAGGATTTCTCTACGCTGTATAATAGTAGCCCTTTGGAGAGGCAAAATTCTTCATCGAGCTCTCCGAGAATTGACGTGGCTTCAGGTAGCACGAAACAGAAAAAGAAGAGGACGAGGTCGCAAACAGATAAGCCCAAGCAGCAACAGACTGAGGAGGACTTCCAGAGAGAACTCATCTCCATGGACTTTGATGCTCCGAACAGTGTCTTTGATGTAAACCTGGCAGGAGATTCTTTGGACACTCCGCACATTACCCCTGCCCCCAGTCAATGTAACACACCTCCGACTACGTACCCTTCATCGGTGGTGCACACTCAGCAGTCCAGCATGCAGAGAATGGTGCGCCTACCGAGTACAGACAGCATTGGAGCTGATGTCACAGAGATTCTATCGGACATAGCGGAACAGACGGCAAAGCTGGCCACTACCGGGGACAACTGCCAGTCCATTGGGACGCCCGTAAGAGATTCTTCAAGCTCTTCTCATTCTGCTGTGAACAGTACGTTTGACGCGGATGTTTTCCAGGGTGAAGGCAATGAGAACACGTACACTGATCCTGCAGATTTAATAGCAGACGCAACAGCTACTCCGACCAGTGACTCTTCAAACCAGTTTTTTCCTGATGGAGTGGATTTTTTATTAGATAATCAAAGTGGAAATAATTTTGTGAGTGGCTATTTTGATGAGAACAGCCAGAGTGGTGACGTTGACGACACCAAGAGCTTTGCTTCGCAGGCGCTTGGCTCGATGAACGTGCAGGCCATGAGCAGTGACGCTGGAGAACGTTCCAAAGGGAGCAGCCACGCGGACATGGTGGATTTTAGCATGTTTACGAGTGGCAGCAAGTCTTTAGGACCATCTGATGGGATGGAACACAGCGGGAATCAGAGCCCTTTGTTGAGCACGGTGGAGGTCGGAAAAATTGACAAATCTCAAAAGCAGCGATCCGGGAAGGAAGGGAATGGCAGCGGCAGCAGCAGTTTATCCGGAATCGGCATCGATGGAAAACCCGGGAAACGCACCAGGACGCCATCGAATGAGGGCAAAAGCAAAGAAAAGCCTCCAAAGCGTAAAAAAACGGACTCAGAAAGCAAGTCCCCGTCTCATAGTGTGTCGAGTCGTCCTTTCACCCCACCGGCTAGCACCACTGGCTCCAAATCCCCTGGGAGCTCCGGCCGCTCTCAGACACCACCGAGTGGGGCTACGCCTCCGATCCCAAAAATCACAATTCAGATTCGCAAAGAAATGGTTGGCAAATCATCCTCGCACAGCCAGTTTGGATCGGGCCCTTCATCCAGCAGTAAAAGTCACCACTCTCATTCCTCCAACTCCTCTTCCTCCAGCAAAGTGAAAAGCAACAAGGCTGAAGGCTCTTCCGGTTCCAAGATGAGCAGCAGCCTTTATTCAGGTCAGAGCAGTAGCAGTTCGAGCCAGTCCAAGAGTTCTTCGCAGTCCATGGGCAAACCCAGCTCTTCTCCAGTCACCAAGCATGGGTTGGCCACCAGCAGTAGCAGCGGTAGCTTGAGTTCCAGCAGCAGTAGCAGCAACAAAATGAAACCTCAAGTTAAGTCGGCATCTTCCCTGGTTAATCCATCTGGAGGGAAACCCAATGTGTCTCCCTCCCACTCGAGACCTTCGGGCAACTTGGATAAACTTTCATCACCATTGAAACCCATTCCAGGGACTCCGCCGACAAAAGCTAAATCTCCAGTAAGCGCCGGCTCGGGAAGTTCTCACATGTCAGGGTCTAGCTCCAGTTCAAGCATGAAACAGTCCTCTGGCATGGTTTCCTCCAGTTCTTTGAGCCAGAAGCCTCCAACCTCCACCTCTTCTTCCTCGTCCTCTGCTTCCGCAATGTCTTCATCTCAAAATGCTCATGGAAATTTAATCAAGGGAAAATCACCAAGTCGAACCAAGAAGCCATCCTTGACTGCAGTGATTGACAAATTGAAACATGGTGTGGGTGGTGTAGGCGGTTCGGGTACGGAAGACTGTCCAGACGGTCAAATGGCTGCAGCAGCAATGCCTTCTGCTCATAGCTTGCCATCCAAGCACAATATGTCTCCTGCAGATTACCAGGGAAAGCGAGAGAAAAGCGATAAAGAAGGAAAATCCAAGGTCTCTGTCTCAGGCAGCTCAGGTGACAGCGGAAAGAAATCTTCCGACTCCAAGAACGGCGGCGGTACTGGTGTGGCAAAAATTATCATCAGCAAACATGATGGCGGTTCTCCCAGCATTAAGGCCAAAGTAACCTTGCAGAAGCCAAGTGACGGTAGCGGAGATGGTTTGAGGCCACAGATAACTGGCGCAAAAAACTACGGTTCACCGTTGTTCAGTGGTTCAACGCCAAAGCACGAACGGTGTTCACCAAGTTACAGCAAGTCTCCCGCCTACACCCCTCAAGGTGGCGATAGCGGCAGCGAATCGGGGTCGTCCTTTGCTGAGAAATCCCACCAGAACAGTCCGAGCTCAGACGACGACATCCGGCCGCTCCCCGAGTACAGCTTAGAAAAGCATAAAAAGCACAAAAAAGAGAAGAAGAAAGGGAAGGACAAGGATCGCGACAGGGACCGCGACAGAGACCGGGAGAAGAAAAAATCTCACTCCAGCATCAAGCCAGAAAGTTGGTCAAAGTCGCCGATTTCAACTGACCAATCCCTGTCTATGGCAGGGAACACGTCCCTGAACTCCGAAAGGTCATCTCGCCCCAGCCCAGCATTTTTGATTGGCGATGATGATGACCTCATGAATGTGGCTCTGATTGGTAACTGAGATGAAATGCATTGTTCTTAAAGCAAGACTGTCTACTGTACGACGATAGTATTTTGTTTCCGATTACACGAGGGCTCTTGGCTTTAAGCCGGTAACTCATCTCTATTTCAGCAGATCTGCCGGCGCATTCATAACAAAGTTTTCAAGGTGTTAAGTTTGTCGTTATTTTTGATGTCAGCAATCACTTATCAGCCAGTGTATGAGAGATGCAACTTTTTTTTAATACACTTTTGAGGGGTTGGGCTTTGTCAGGTTTTACATAAACATTTTTTGTCTTCCCTTAACTATCCCTTATTTTAAGGGAGCAAGGTCTACCCAAGTATGGGGAACCTTGTCTGAAGACTCCCTCCCCCCGAAACGAAGGGTTGGCCTCAGAAAAGTCTTAGCAAAGCTTCGAAGCTTCTAAACCTGGCTCGATCCAACTTGTGTTTGGCTCCCACGTTTTACAGCTTTTTCTTTTAATGACTGAGATCTATTTTAAAATCAAAAGAGGCTGAGACTTTGCGTGCTAAAAGTCTTACATAGTTTTCAAATAAAGATGGCCCATGTGAGAGCTTTCTCCCATGTTTCCCATCTCGCATGCGAAAGATAGCAGATTTTATTTAACTGTTTGCCAGGCCCAAATTCTTTTATGTAAAAACCTAAGATGCTTTTAACATGCTTTATTTTTAACTATTTATTAATCTCTTAATTTCAGTATTTTTTCATACGCTTATTGAAATCATTTTAACAGCTTCTTTGTAATCCTTTTTGAAGTTGAGGTTGTGCGTTGCTTTGTTGTGCTGCAGTTTGTTTTCTCCCAGTTTTTTGTGAAGAGTAAGAATATGTGCTATTATTTGTGTCAACACTTTGAGGCTGATGGTTTTGTTTATTTGAAGGATGTTTCCATCATTTTTCTGTCACCTTCTGTCGAAATTCACTGTGAGAATTTACCTCGTCACCTTTCCGACTTCCTCCTAGTTTCATGCCATGAGTTGGGCAATAAAGGATTTTGCATGCAAAGGAACCGAAGGGGCTTAAACTGAAAACATTCACCTATTATCTGAAAAACTGAACCAGCCAAACTTGCTCACTGATCTCCCAGATCCGCGTTACATTTAATGCAATTTTGCGTCCACAACATAACCAAGTGGTACATAAATGTTCGCCCATTTGTACTGATGGTAGATTGGTGCCCCCTGCCTGACCATTACTTAAACGCTGTTCCCAAGAGGAGGGAGAGAATCCTGACATAAAATGATATCTGCAGTGGTTAGCACTGCTGCCTCACAGCGCCAAGGACCGGGTTCGAGTCCCAGCTTGAATCACTGTCTGTGTGGAGTTCGCACATTCTCCCCGTGTCTGCGTGGGTTTCCTTCGTGTACTCTGGTTTCCTCCCACGGTCCAAAGATGTGCGGGTTAGGTGGATTGGCCATGCTAAATTGCCACTTAGTGTCAGGGGTAAATGAGGATAGAGCCTGGGTGGGATTGTGGTTGGTGCAGACTCGATGGGCTGAATGGCCTCCTTCTGCACTGTGGGGATTCTGTGGTTCTATAGGATGCTTAAATCCAAGGCAATAACTCTTAATGCTCCCCTGGAGAAAAACACGATTGGTACCAAAACAGAACAGCGCTTAATTGAAAACTCAAAGAGCTCATGTACCATCTTCACATTCCTGGTGGGGAGGGTCCTGGCCCACATTAACCATTTGATGTATGTTTACTGGAGGAGTGAAGCATCTTTAAAGCAATTGTATCATCCATGCAATAAGACCGTGAAAATCGTAGACTAATGGTCAACCTGGCTTTGTCCCTTTGTTGGATGAACATTTTAATTCAAGACTTTATGAATGAACAAAGAATCTAGAAAGGGAAACACAATGAACATAAAAAAAAGAAGGTTCCTTTCAGGGTTGTTCTGACACTAGATTTTAATAAAAGCTACAGGTGGGTGGCACAGTGGTTAGCACTGCTGCCTCACAGCACCAGGGACCTGGGTTCAATTCCAGCCTTGGGTCACTGTCTGTGTGGAGTTTGCACGGTCTCCCCGTGTCTGCGTGGGTTTCCTCCGGGTGCTCCGGTTTTCTCCCACAATTCAAAGACGTGCGGGTTAGGTTGATGGGCCGTGCTAAATTGTCCCTTTAGTGTCAGGGGGACTAGCTAGGGTAAATGCATGGAATTATGGGGGTAGGACCTAGGTGGGATTGTGGTCAGTCCCGATGGACTGAATGGCCTCCTCGTGCATTGTAGGATTCTATGATCTTTCTTACAAGTCATTTACAAAATATTTACGAGTGCAGCGTAACTGCGCCGACTGCTCATATCCATTTTAAAGTGAGTGTTGACGACCTGAAAATTAAATTTGGGACCCTAAATAGTTATTGAGTTGTTTAGATCTCAACAGTGGTTCAGATAACGGAAGAGTTTTTTTGCCTGCTGCCCTGTATATTGTTGTCCAGTTTGGCCAAAGAAATCATACTCAATAGTATTGCCAAATAAAGGTTCATTGGCATTTTGCTCAGTTGATGGATGATTTTGATGAATGATAGCAGTTACAATTTATCCAGTGTGTAAAGGTGACTACTGAATGTACTGAACAGCTGTGAAGGGTCTGTGACCAGAATCGGATAGGTTGTATTGTGCACATGGCCGGTACTTTTTACTGAGCTTGGGAGAAAGGCTGGCATTTATGGATCGGACACTTGTTTATGCACCCAACCTGATTTTGTTTTGCCAACTGAAGTGAATGGAAAGAAAATGTTTTGGGTGTTAATGGACAGGTGATCCACGCCACCAGTGCTCCACCCACGCTCAAAAGCGAAAATTCTCCTCATTCTCTTATCTTAGAGCAGTTCTTGGCTTTACCAGTGCCAGATCAACCTCAAGAGTATTTCCTTTCCTCTTCCCGTTGACCTTAGCTCAGATTCTCATATCCAGTGTACATTTGTTGCATCACTGTGTCTTTCATCAGCCCTCCCCAATGCTTGGTCCTCAAGGCACTGACTCTTACAAGGGCAGAGGAATGCAAACACCAGCTGCCAACCATTACTGCAACCAAGTAGCCGTCTTTTATAAGCCATGGCAGAGAGTGTGTCAGCTGGCTCTTTGACTGTGATGGGCATTGTTTCAAAGCCCCGTCCTGTTCTTGACTAACATCCTGTGCAGTTGCAGCTTCCAAACAGTGTCACATGATGGTAATCAGGTTAAAGTCCAACAAGTTCATTTGGAATCACGAGCTTTCGGAATGCTGCTCCTTCATCAGGTGAGTGGAGTCGCCTGCTGAAGGAGCAGTGCTCCGAAAGCTCGTGATTCCAGAATAAACCTGTTGGACTTTAACCTGGTGTTATGAGACTTCTTACTGTGCCCACCCCAGTCCAACGCCGGCATCTCCACATGATGGTAATCAGGAGCAGGAACGTGGGCTGACTTGCCTACCGCTGGTGTGGGGGTAACCCCCCCCCAACCGCAAACCCGATTGAGGTCAGCTCACTCAGCAAAGACTGCAAACCCACCCTGTTTTATTCATTGGTTAAAGCTTGTGCATTTTGTGTTGGGGAATACCTTGTTTCTTGGGCAGGAGAATACGTAGATTGTAGCAGTTTCTTAATAAAGGTACAGACGGGGAAATAAAAGTATTTGTGGGGATTCCATCAGGCATCATGAGAAAGTATCTTGTACAAAACTGACGACTTTTATTGGTAAAATTGAAGACACCAGTCATGTACAATTCTTTTTTAAGATCAGTCAAGTTTGAAGAAAATTGCATTGACAGTATTAAGAAAATCATTCGATTCACACTGAGAAATGTTTTCAAAATATGAAATTAAGCCCCGTCATTAACAAATGACAGCGTTTATTATACTTGTAATTTTCCAATGCAAAAGCTTTCGTATTGTTTTTGCCAGCAGTGTGTGAAAGCCACAATTTTAGCAACAGTGTACTTCAGATTGCCTTTGGCACAGTTCAGCAGCTCAGAAAAGATGCAGATGCTGCGACTTTCTCAACCGCTATGTTTTATGCACCCTGGCTAACCACAGGTGTGATACCAGATGATAGAAGCAAAACATTACAGCACAGGAGCAGGCCATTTGGCCCATTGAGTCTGTGCCAGCGGTAAGCTCCACCTGAGCCACTTAAACAAATCCAGCATTTTGCTTGCTCCCTGCACCTTTTATTTGCTCCTCTCTTTTGAGCGTCTGTCCAAATCTCCTGCAGATGAGTTTATGGGCTGTGTTTCAATTAGAATCTGTGACTGAAATTTCTGAATTCCCCACACCTACAAAAAAAAAATCTTTGTTTTAATCCTTTGGCGATTATTTTAAGTTGGGGCACTTTTTGTGAAATACAAAGGGGAAGCGGTCAAAGTGCACATCTGGTTAATAAGCAGCCAAAAGGGAACAAAGTAGGTTCATTGTGTTTGGACTCCTCCCCGGAACTGCTCCGCCTGCAATTCTTAGTCCATCCTTCTCTTCCAGCTGCTGACTGGCCTGAGCTAGCTCCAACATTTTGTGCTTTTATTTAAATTTACAGCGTGATGGTTTTCTTTTTAATCCCCTCTGCAATTCATAGATATGACGTGTAGCGGCTGTCGTTTGAATCAGTTCTACTTTCATAAGCATTTCTCCAGTTATTGGAAGCAGACTGATGTTCAGGGGGCAGGAAAAATGGGGCGGCACAGTGGTTAGCATTGCTGCCCAGGGACCCGGGCTCGATTCCCAGCTTGGGTCACTGCCTGTGTGGAGTCTGCACGTTCTCCCCATGTCTACGTGGGTTTCCTCCGGTGTTCCAGTTTCCTCCCACAGGCCAAAGATGTGCGGGTTAGGTGGATTGGCCATGCTAAATTGCCCCTTAGTGTCGGGGGAGGTTGGGAGGGGGGGGGACTAGCTACGGTAAATGCATGGGGTAGGGTCTGGGTGGGATTGTGGTTGGTGCAGACTCGATGGGCCGAATGGCCTCTGTCTGCACTGTAGGGATTCTATGGATTCTAAAAGAGCACAAAAATCAATGAAAATGTTGAAACTTTTATGGAGTGTTGAAGTATAAGTCTTCAATCGGGCTGGGTGAGAATGTCAGGCAGTGAGAATGATTGCTGAAAGGCAGAACAGACAAGAGGAGCCAAATGGCTAACTCCTGTTGCTAGTTTGTATATTTTCAATGGAGGCCACCGTTATCAGAATTGACTGAAAAGCAAATAACCATTTCTTGATGTATTGTTGGAATTTTAATTGAAGTTGGACACACTGATGTACAATTTACATTTTCCCAATGCTTTCACGTGGTGTTGCGTATGCCTGGATTGTTGGTGCAGAATCTCTTCCCAGTAGCCTGGAGAGTTAAGTTACTCCTCTGTATTAAGCTAAGCAGGACAGACCAGAACGCCTAATCTCTCATTCCTCGTCCATGCTGAGTTTTATTGTAGCCTTGGTTATCCCTTGGCTTTAGGGAGGAGAAAGACCATCCTTAATTCCTCATCGCTGCTCAGTCATCCCCTGTCAGAAAATATGGGGGCGCTGGGCAAAGACAGCAGATAGTCAAATGACCAAGAACAGGCAGCCAGTCTAGCCCAGAATGAAGGAGGACCCCTTGGTGAGGCATCAGCAAGCACCCTGGAACTACCCCGGCAAGAGTGGGTGACGACAGTAATCGCAGAGAAGCTGATGCAGTGAAGCCATTTCAGAATCCCTATTCTGGAACTAAAGATTGCGTTTCCCCCACCCTCCCAATTAGGCAGCCATTTCGAAGTGTTCATTGGTCGGCTCTGTATATATAAAAATGAAAGTCAAAATGTGTGATTTTTCTTTTAAATTATTTCCAGAAGCATTCAGATATTTGGTTTTGTAAAAAAAACTATTTTTATACATATTTTGGCATAACACCTTGTAATTTCTCTTTGTATAGTGATCTTATGGTGTGGCAACTAAGGTTCCCAGTGTTTGCCTCAAGCAGATGTAGGTAAAGAAAATGGGGTGACTGTTTTGGTATTCTGCTGAGCAACTCTTGCCTTTTCTTTCCATCCAGCATGTAAATTGATTTGCAAATTTCCTCTTATTTAACATAAAGGCTAGATTTGTGCCGTACCTTTTTTTTTTGCAAAATGTAAATGTATTTTGTTTCTGGCACGCGCATTGCAATAGAGGGTGTTAACTTTGCGGAGAAAAAAAATATACAGGTGTTATTGTTCATACTTGGAAATAAGCATTTTAGCAGAAGCATCTCTGCGTGTTAACAATTGCATCTTCAGGAACCTGATCTGTACACTGCAATGTTGAATGGTTCTGGCATTGTAATTCTGACGTTCCCATTGCATTTGTTTTTTTTTAAAATAAATTGTGGGGAAGCTGGGGGGATGATTTGAGTGTACAACGTCCTTTTGTTTTTGATACCTGTGTTTGACAGACTATTGGGTTTGAAGGCTTTCAAGTGAAGTACCTGTGAAGTACATTCAGAATCTTAGAAGAAGGCATTTCAGTCCATGACAGGGCTACCCCATTAATTCCACTCCACTCCTGCAAGTATTTATCCAATTCCATTTTGAATGTTGCTATTGGATCTGCTTCCGCCACAACCCAATGCAGCGCATTCCAGATTTTAACAAGCTGCTGAGTGAAAGTCTGCACATCACTCTTTTATTTAATTTTTTACTGTTCTCTACCTTTTATTTCTTTATTGTCTTTCTTCATTTTTCTTTCCCCCTACTTTATCCCCTTCCCTTACCTTTCTTCCCCCTTTGCTTCTCCTTTTCTAAATTCTACCTCTGTCCCATCCATTCCATACACCCCCACCCCCCCCCCCCCCCCCCCCCAACATCTTCATTTCAGCCGTTTGGCCATTCGCACCTTCTATTCTTTCTATGGGCTGCCATTAGCAGCCTTTCCCCCTGGTTTCTGTGGCTATGACTCATCACTCATTCCCACACCCTGCAGTATAAATATCTCCCACTTTCTGTGCCTTTTAGCTTTGACAAAGGGTCGTCTGGACTCGAAACATCAGCTCTTTTCTCTCCTTACAGATGCTGCCAGACCTGCTAAGATTTTCCAGCATTCTCTGTTTTGGTTTCTGCACATCACTCCTAGTTCGTTAACGTTTGTCCACCTAGTTACTAACTTTTCTGCTATTGAGAATAGTTTCTCTTTTCGCTCTTGTCAAAGCCATTGATTTTTTTCATGATTTTGAACATCCTTCTCAAACATTTTAATGTGAATGAGAGGTGAAAGGTCGTCTCGACCAGAAGCACTAACTCTGTTTCTATCCATCAATGCCGCCTGATCTGATCTGAGTATTTCCAACATTTTCTGCTTTGATTTGAGATTTTCACCATCCGCAGTATTTTGCTTATCTCTTAACCTGAACAACTCCAGCTTCTTTAGTCTCGCCACATAACTCAAGTCCCTCATCCTGTATTTTCTAGTAAATCCCTTCCGCACCCTTTCCAAGAATTTGACATCTTCCTAGTGTGTGGTGTGCAGGTTTGAACACAGTACTCGAGTTGGGGCCTAACCAGTGTTTTATAAATGTTTAGCATAACTTTTTTTGCTTTGTACTCACTGGCTCTGTTGTTAAAGGATCGCATGTGCTTTTTAAACAACCTCAATCTGTCCTGCCATCTTCAAAGATTTATGTACATACATTACCAGATCGCTCTGTTAATGCACCCCTTTTAAAATTGTAAATTTTAAAATGTAAATAAAATTTTAATTACTTGTGACATACATTTGCATTGTCTCGATCCAGTTCCTGGTAGACTGCGATACATTGTGCAAATTACAATTGTTGGAAGCGCTAGACCTCACATTTTTGACCTCACAGTCAACAACCATGGGTCAATTTGATGCGTCACATTTGGGACGGGATCAATTTGATGTGTCACATTTGGGATGATGCAAATTTGCATGAAGGCTTGTCGAACCTGCCCGTCCTGGGCATACTTCACGCTGAGACTTTTTCTATTGCTGAAACAATTTGGCTTAACTGAAATATCAGTGAGGAGAATCATCGAATCCTACCGTGCAGAAGGAGGCCATTCGGCCCATCGAGTCTGCACCAACCACAATCCCGCCCAGGCCCTATCCCCACAACCCCATGCATTTACTCTAGCTAGTCCGCCCGGACACTAAGGGGCAATTTAGCATGTCCAATCTACCTAACCCGCACATCTTTCAGACTGTGGGAGGAAACCGGAGCACCCGGAGGAAACCCACGCAGACACGAGGAGAATGTGCAAACTCCGCACAGACAGTGACCCAAGCCGGGAATCAAACCTGGGTCCCTGGCGCTGTGAGGCAGCAGTGCTAACCACTGTGTCGCCCAAGAAGAAAGATGCCTGTTTGTGCAGCAATTAATCATGTCTTACAATGTCCCCAAAGCACTTCGCAGACAACAAATGACTTTGAGGTACAATTGTTGCTGCCGAGGCAACTACGACCATTTTGCAAGATCTCGCAAAAGACAGTACAATGGCTAACCAGTTAACCAACAAGATAAGTCTGAACCACTGGGCCAAATATGTGGGTCTCGTTTTAATATTTCAAAAAATTGGAAACGAATTATTCTGTTTTTAAAAAAAAATAACTTCCAGAACAACTTCTGAAAGCAGGATCTGGGGTTCTGCCATGTTGAATCAAGTGAGTCGAGGAGGTCTTTTCAGATGTTATGTTGGTTCACATTGAAGCGAGTTGGGATTACTGTCTCTTGATGCCGATCTAGGAGAGTGAAGCATTGGTGTAGGAGATGGGTGGAGATGGGATTGGATAAGCATAGGAGATATTGCAGAGCAGAAAACAGGTGGGGGAGTGAAGTTTTGATTTATTGTCACAAAAATTAATGTACAGTGAAAAGTATTGTTTCTTGCGTGCTATACAGACAAAGCATACTGTACATAGAGAAGGAAAGGAGAGAGTGCAGAATGTAGTGTTACAGTCATAGCTGGGGTGTGGAGTAAGATCGCCAAATCTGTAAGAGATTGAATTAAAGCATTGTGAGAGAGTTTATAAGAGTTAGAATAAAGTTTTAGAAGCATAGAACAAGAATAAAAGATAGAATTAGAAGGTATGGTGGGTACAGCTCGCAAGAAGTTGCAACACTCCAGCGCCATCTTGGATGTCCTTTCCTTGGTTAGCTAAATTACTCTTTCAGGGAGCTGGCTAGTTGGTCAATTTAGACAGGTCGATGGATGAACAAGGTTGCATGTTCCAATACACCAAATAAACTGAGGTGGCTGATCGCCACTGGAGTCAGGACGCTACAATCAACTTCAACATTCTTCAAATAGTACGTCAGGATTTATTTTTCTGATTGTGATCTGGTGACTGACGCTGAAAGTGCAGGTGTGCTCCACATCAGAAGAAAATGGGTGAAGTATCGGTGGGAAGCATATGGGATTAATTGAGTAGCTTAACTAAGGAGGCACCGTGAATGTCTTGTGTGGGGTTATTCTGTGATTCAAGTCGACATCTCTTGGGAAGAAGCAATAGCTGCAAAGAAGTAAATATCTGACTTCAGAGATGGAACATGGAGACCAAATATGGGGAAACTGCAGCTGAGAGCCAGAACCATCCTGTAACGTGGAATGGAATGGAATGAGAGACATGGTTTAATTATCACTAATTGATGGTATGTAATGGGGGTAGCTGGTTTTAAGGATGGGTGTAGTGGAGTCAAATTTCAGCTTCCTTTTCAGCATCCTAATTAACTCGTGGAGATGCCGTCATTCAGATGAGGTTGTGCCGCCTTGTCCTAGCAGATGTAGATAGTGCAATTCAAACTGGCACAGTGGTTGGCATTCCTGCCTCACAGCGCCAGGGACCCAGGTTCGATTCCCGGCTTGGGTCACTGTCTGTGTGGAGTTTGCACGTTTTCCCCATGTCTGCATGGGTTTGCTCCGGGTGCTCCGGTTTCCTCCCACAGTCCAAAAGACGAGCTGGTTAGGTTGATTAGCCATGCTAAATTCTCCCTCCATGTACCCAAACAGGGGCTGGAGTGTGGCGACTTGGGGATTTTCACAGTAGCTTCGTTGCAGTGTTAATGTAAGCCTACTTGTCGCACTAATAAATAAACTTAAAAAACATTTGCCCTAACTTACATACGTCTTCCTATCTGAGGATTGCAGAAACTGATTAAAGCAAACCTATGATTGCCCCAGCCAAAACCAACTGACTGAACTTATTCTGCATATTGGAATCTGGCTGATCTGTCACACACTCTTAATTTTTGCCAGTCCCCTGGAAACATTTCTCAAAGCCACTAAGTTGGTGTGCTTGTTGGATGTGAATTAGAGTCACAGGCTGCTATTTTACGACCTTGCTCAGGTGAGACTTGTAAAATCCCACCTGAGGCCGACGGAGAATTCCGTTCTGCGAGTCTCGCCCACCCCGATTCCGGGGCAAGCGTGGTGGTAAAATTCCAGCTACAGAGTCCAACCGGACAGAAAAGGCCCTTTGCCCACTGAGTCTGTACCAACAACAACCACCACTAAAGTCGCGCTAATCCCAATTTTCCATATCCCAGAATATTATATTTCAAATGTTCATCCAAATACTTTTTAAGGTTTCCAGCCTCCACTACCTTCCCAGGCAGTGCATTCCAGATTCTCACCACCCTCTGAAAATGGTTTTCTTCTCAAATCCCCTCTGAATCTCCTACCCCCTCACCCTAAAACTATGCCCTCTCGTGATTGATCCCTCAATCAAGGGGAGTGGTTGCTTCCTATTTGCCCTGTCCAAACCCCTCATAATCTTATACATCTCAATCATGTCCACCCTTGGCCTTCTCTGCTCTAAAGGAAATAATCTGAGCCTATCCAGTCTCCTCTTACAGCTCAAATGCTCCATCCCAGGCAACATCATGGTGAATGCCCTCTGTACCTCCCCTCCCCTCCCCCTGCACCCCACCCCTACAGCCTTCCTGTAGTGAGGTGACCAGAACTACACACACTACAACTCTGGCCAAACCAACATTCTATACACAGCTCCAACATAACCTCCTTGCTGTTATACTCTATGCCACAAATGATAAAAACAAGCGTCCCATACGCCGCCTTAACTCCTTATTCACCAACTCTGCTGTTTTTTGGGACTTGTGACTAAGCATCCCAAGATCCATCTGTTCCTCTGAGTTTCTTAGTGTCCTGCCATTCATTAAATACTGTTCTGTTACTACTTCCATAGGGCATCACCTCACGCTTATCAAGGTTAAATACCATCTGCCACTGCTCTGCCCATCTGACCAATCCATCTATTTCTTCCTGTAACCTATGACCATCTTCACTATTAACCACCCTACCAATCTTGGTGTCACCTGCAAACTTGCTTATCATTCCCCCCACAAACTCATCTATATATAAAACAAAGCAATAAGGAACACAACACTGAACCTTGTAGTATGCCACTGGACACTCACCTCCAGTCACTCAAACAGCCTCCACCACTACCCTTTGTGTCCTATTACTAAGCCAGTTGCAGATCCATCTTGCCAAGTTTCCTTGAATTCCATTTGCTTCAAACTTCTCGATCAGTCTCCCGTGTGGGACCTTGTTAAAGGCTTTGCTAAAATCCATATAAACCACATCAACTGCACTTCCCTTAACCACACACTGTCGAAAAATTCTATCAAATATGTTGGGCATGACCTCCCTCTGACCAAGCCATGCTGACCACTCCAGAAAGAACCCAAACTTTTTCAAGTGGAGATTAATTCTCTGCTTCAGAATTTTCTCCAACAGTTTCCCTACAACTGACGTGAGACTCACCGGTCTGTAATTCCCTGGTTCATCTCTATCACTCTTCTTGAAAAGTGGAACCACATTAGCCGTCCTCCAGTCCTCTGGCACTCACCAGGAGATGCCGGCATTGGACTGGGGCACTTACCCGGTGGCCAGAGAGGAATTAAAAATGTCAGAACCCCCATTTTCTTGCCTCGCCTCCCACAGACGCCTGGGATGTAATTCATCCAGGCCTTGGGTCTGTTTTTAAGGTCTATTTTTAGGGTCTATTTATTTTAAGGTCTATTTTTAAGCCCATCAAAGCCTCCATTTCTTATGTCAAACTGCTCAAGGTCCTTCCAGTGCCTTACCCTCAATTCTGTACCTAGGTTCTCCTTCTGCCGAGTGAAGACTGATGAGAAGTATTAATTTAACATGCTTCCACTATCCTATGTCTTCACACAACATTGCCCCCTTGGTCTCTCATGGGCCCTATTCTTTCCCTGGTTAACCACTTCCCCTTAATGTATTTATAGAGTATCTTGGGATTCTCCATAAAATTATTCACAAGTCTTTATTCATGCCCCTTTTTGCTTTTCTAATTGCTTTCTTAAGTTCCCTCTTGCACTTCCTATATTCCTCTAGGGCCGCAATTGAATTGCTCCCTTTGGACTTGCTAAAAGCCTTTCTCTTCTTCCTTATCCAACTCTGAATTGTCCTAGACATCCAGAGTTCCCTGAATTAATTGCTCCTACATTTTCCCCTATGGGGAACATGTTGGACCTGTATTCTCCCCATTTGCTTTTGGAATGCCCCCCACTGCTCTGCTGTAGACTTTCCCGCAAGGAGCTGTTCCCAGTCAGGCCAGATCCTGCCTTATTTGACTAAAATCTGCCTTCCCCCAATCCGAAACCATCTTTGCAGGCCATATTTTTCCTTGTCTGCAACAAACCTGAACCGTACCATGTTGTGGTTGCTCTCACTAAAATTCTCACCCACTGCCACATTGAACATTTATCCAGCTTCATTCTCCAAAATCAGATCAGCACCGCTCCATCGCTTTTTGGGCCTTCTACATATCAAAACAAAAACTCCCCTGGATGAATTTAAAGAAATCTACCCCCCTCGAAGCCCTTTACACTATAACTATCTCAATTTATGTTGGGAAGTTGAAATCCCCGAGTATAAATATCCGATTATTTTTAAACTCCTCAGTGAATTGAGGAGGAAACCCACGCAGACACGGGGAGGATGTGCAAACTTCACAGTTATCCGTGGCCGGAATTGAACCCAGGTCCCTGACGCCGTCCAAGATATCTTCTCTCCTTGCTGCAGTAATTGACCCCTTAATTAATAACGCAACACCACCTCCAGTTTTTACACTCCTCTGTCTCGCCTAAAGATCCTATACCCCGGAATGTTGAGTTGCCAATCCAACTCTCCCCTCGGAGAGGGAGTGACATGGTGGCACAGTGGTTAGCACTGCTGCCTCACAGCGCCAGGGACCCGGGTTCAATTCCAGCCACGGGTAACTGTGAAGTTTGCACATCCTCCCCATGTCTGCGTGAGTTTCCTCCGGGTGCTCCAGTTTCCTCCCACACTCCAAAGATGTGCGGGTTAGGTTGATTGGCCATGATAAATTGACCCTAGTATTAGGGGATTAGCAGGGTAAATATTTGGGGTTATGGGAATAGGGCCTGGGTGGGATGTCGGTGCAGACTCGATGGGGCAAATGGCCTCCTTTTGCACTGTAGGGATTCTATTCTATGATTCTCAGCCATGTCTCTGCTTTGGGATATGCTGAGCACATAAAAGGCATAACAATGCAGACTCTTCCTTAGTAGGTATAATAACTCATTCTCACCGCGGTTGCATCCTGTAAATACTGTGGGTATTCAGTCTAAACACTGCAAAATCTGTGCCATTCTTGGACACTTTTCTTCATATTTCTGATCAATCACCTGAAGAATAAATTCTAGGAGAAAGTGTTTGTGGAACTGCAGCATTTGTTGAGTAATTGGTAATGATTCATCCAAACTAGAGGAATTTAGACATGTTTTTTCTTATTGCAATATATGATTAATGTGAGTCTCTAGCCCAAGTCCCATTTAATTTTTGGAATCCAAGTTATAGACCATGCACCCATTAATATTTGCATGATTAACAGTGACAGGCATAACTGATGTATGAAATGTATTGGAATTACTTTGGCATGTCTAGAGTTTAATATATGAAGCTACATTTTGTTTATTTAGTTCTTCCATGTTAAACCAATCCAATAACATTAATTAAACAAATATTATCGGTAGTCTAAGGGTAGGGCTCCATTAGTTGATAGCTGCTTAACTTTTAGCTTCCCATAGATCAATGGCTCATAAATAAACTTGAATGATATGTCCTAGAGATGACCAGAGTCCAATTAAGGTGTTTATAACAGCGATGTGGTGTATAGAACATGACCGTCTAGTATGCGAATCCAAAACAAGGAGACGTAATATGGGTGGCACAGTGGTTAGCACTGCTGCCTTACAGCGCCAAGGACCTGGGTTCAATTCCGGCCTCGGGAAACTGTGTGGAGTTTGCACGTTCTCCCCGTGTCTGCGTGGGTTTCCTCCGGGTGCTCCGGTTTCCTCCCACATTCCAAAGATGTGCAGGTTAGGTGGATTGGCCACGCTAAATTGTCCCTTAGTGTTTCAAGATGTGTAGGTTAGGGGGATTAGTGGGGTAAATACGTGGGGTTATGAGGACCGGGCCCGGGTAAGATGCTCTTTTGGAGAGTCAGTACAGACTCGATGGGCTGTATAGCCTGTTTCTGTACTGTAGGGATTCTATGATAATCTTACAACTCAAGCTAAACTGATGAGCAATGAATTGAGGAAATATTTCTTCATAAAGGATTGCAAGTGCAATAGTCCAGAAAACACCAGTTGCAAAGTTAACTGAGGTGTTCCACAGGGAGATGATAACTCTTTAGGCAATAAATGTATTATAAGATTTGGAGAACAAGCAGGGAATTGGGATTAAGAAGTTAGAATGTTCATGCCACAGTTGATATCAGTTAGCTTAGCACTGGGTCTGGTGCCATCAAACCTACATGACTTGCTGCCATTGCTAACTTACCACTGGGGAGCCAAGAATCCTCTTTGTCAGTTACAATCTAGTGTAGCAAATTTGCTTAATGTGGAATGGATGGATTTATTTTGGGGACAGAGTGAGAGAAGATGATTGCACCTATAAATATGCAAAACTGATCTGATCACATGTATCTCAGATCAGCATGAATTGGAATCCTCGGGAGATTGGGTGGGGGTGCGTTGGATGTTGCATTCATAGAAGAGGGGTATGGAATTGTTTCTATCCAGAGGGCGGTGAACGTGTGGAATTCACTACCACAGAAAGTAGTTGAGGCCAAAACGTTATCTAATTTCAAGAAGAAATTAGATATAGCTCTTGGCGCTAAAGGAATCAAGGGATACGATGATTTGATGATCACCCATGATCATAGTGAATGGAGGAGCAGGCTCGAAGGGCCGAATGGCCTACTTCTGCTGCTAGTTTCTATGTTTCTAACAGAAGGAATTGGCAGGTTTAGAAGATGCAAATTCTGGTGATGCAGTTTTGTTTGTGTGTCATGAATAACCGAATGAAAAATCTTTTACTTTATTTTATTTGTTCATGGGCCGTGGACATCGCTGGCTGGGCCGACATTTATTGCCCATCTCTGAGGGCAGTTAAGAATCAACCACATTGCTGTGGATCTGAAGTCGCATGTAGGCCAGACCAGGTAAGGACATTAGTGAACCAGATGGGTTTTTGCGACAGTGGTTTCACCATCATCATTAAACTTTTAATTCCAGATTTTTATTGAATTCTGATTTCACCATCTGCCGTGGTGGGATTTAAACCCAGGTCCCCAGCGCATTACCCTGGGTCTCTGGATTACTGATCCAATGACAATACCATCACACCACCGCCTCCCCAAAATTAGAAGAATTTGTCTCACTTGTTTTAAAGCATCAATCATGTTCTTCCATTGTGACCATAGAAGTAGGCCATTCGGCCCTTCGAGCCTGCTCCTCCTTTGTCATTTTTGGCCATTTTAAGTTTTAAAGTTTATCTATTAGTGTCAGAAGTAGGCTTACATTAACACTGCAATGAAGTTACTGTGAAAATCCCCAAGTCGCCGCACTCCGGCGCCTGTACAGGTACATTGAGGGAGAATTTAGCATGGCCAATGCACCTAACCAGCATGTTTGCAAAATTAACTGTGCTTAATTTATCTGTGCAGCCAACAGGTCCACACCTATTGGTGCAGCCAATAGGCATGCACCTATTTGTTTAGCCAATCATTGCCATCATCAGTGCCTCAAAATAAGGCAAAATGATGTCTGCCAGGGCTTTATGATTCGTGTGTCCTTGTGTGATTCCGCAGGCCCGGCCCGGAGCCGCAGGCCCGACCTTTGCGCAGGGAAGACAAGAGTTACCCTGAGGCAGGGGATTCTTGAGCCAGGATTCTGCTCTCTCTCATTCCACTGTCGTCACTTCTCCGCAGCAGAGTTTATCCTGCCAGTTTCTAATTGTGCAGTAGCCGAAGCATTACCACATGGCATGGTTGGTGGAAAGTTCCTCCCAATTTGCCCCTTTCAGAGTGAAGCCTTCAGAGTGTCTTTTTCTTCAGAGCAGGGGTGCCATTGTTATGTTGTGAAAATGGGATCTGCTTTGGAAGTGGGTTATTTGACATGTGGATCCAGTGTACAGAGCCGAGGAGTAGATGTTGTATGATCCTGTGCGGAGGAATGGCTTCGGTTAGGATACTGGAGTTTGTTTGCGTGCTTTCCCACTTGACTTTGAGTATCCCATGGAGACAGCAATGGTAGAAGTCCTCCAGTTTCTCCTGGGTGTGCCTTTGGTAGGTGACCCATGTCTCGCTGCCATCGAGAAGGATGGTGACAAGAGCATCAGAGACTAAAGGCAGCCGATAGGTATGCACCTATTTCATAGAAATCATAGAAACCCTACAGTGCAGAAGGAGGCCATTCGGCCCATCGAGTCTGCACCGACCACAATCCCACCCAGGCCCTACCCCCACATATTTACCCGCTAATCCCTCTAACCTATGCATCTCAGGGGCAATTTTAACCTGGCCAATCAACCTAACCTGCACATCTTTGGACTGTGGGAGGAAACCGGAGCACCCGGAGGAAACCCACGTGTGGGTTCTACATATGACAGTTCTACATATCCTTAACTAATATGCAGCCACCTGCCAGGGCAAATCAGCTATCGGATTTATGCAACTTTTAATAACATAAGTTTGCATTTAGAAAAACAAGGGAAAGATAGAGTTCAGACTTAAGATTAAAAGTGTCCGAGCAAATGGCTACTATGATGACAATCCTAAGTAACATGGACCCACTCACACTGTAAATAAGTGGGTCTTTTTCTGATTGGCAGTCAGTGACGAGTGGGGTTCCGCAGGGATCTGTGCTGGGACCCCAGCTGTTCACATTATAGACTAATGATTTGGATGAGGGAACTAAATGTGTTATCGCCAAATTTGCAGATGATTCAAAGTTGGGTGGGAGGGTGAGCTGTGAGGAGGATGCAGAGATGCTTCAGCGTGATTTGGACAGGCTGAATGTGTGGGCATCTGCATGGCAGGTGCAGTATCATGTGGATAAATGTGAGATCATCCATTTTGGTAGCAATAATAGGGAGACAGATTATTACTTGAATGGGTGTAGATTGAGAGAGGTGTATACTCAACGAGACCTTGGAGTCCTCCTGCATCAGTCACTGAAAGTAAGCACGCAGGTAAAGCAGGCAGTAAAGAAGGCAAATGGTATGTTGGCCTTCATAGCGAGAGGATTTGAGTATGGGGATAGGGATGTTTTGCTGCAATTGTGTAGGGGATTGGTGAGGGCACACGTGGAGTATTGTGTGCAGTTTTGGTTTCCTTATCTGAGGAAGGATGCTCTTGCTATAGAGGGAATACAGCGAAGGTTTACCCAGGCTGATTCCTGGGACGGCAGGTTTGTCATGTGAGAAGAGACTAAGTCGATTATATTCACTGGAGTTTAGAAGAGTGAGAAGAATCTCATAGAAACTTATAAAATTCGAACAGGGTTAGACAGGTAGATTCAGAAAGAATGTTTCCAATGGTGGGGGAGTCCAGAACTCGGGGTCATAGTTTGAGGATAAGATCTTTTAGGACTGAGGTGAGGAGAAATTTCTTCACCCAGAGGGGGTGGTGAATCTGTGGAATTCACTACCACAGAAAGTAGCTGAGGCCAAGACGTTGTCTGATTTCAAGAAGAAATTAGATATAGCTCTTGGGGCTAAAGGGATCAAGGGATATGGGGGGAAGGGGGGATCGATGATTGAATTTGATGATCAGCCGCGATCAAAGTGAATGGCGGAGCAGGCTCGAAGGGCCCAATGGCCTATTCCTGCTTCTAGTTTCTATGTTTCTAAAATACACAACTCTGGAAAACAGGAGAGGAAGAAATCTCATGTATACATTCCTGTTTGATACTTTCTCTGTATGAAAAGAATAAAAACAAATATTTTATAAAGATATGACATGCTGTAAAGTTGTTCATCAGCTCTTCAGTTGACTTTTAAGTTTGGCTTCGTTTGGAATCTCTTTGTCAAGAGTCAGTGCAGCTAGAAGAATAATTCCTAAAGGTTACTATTCGACACCGAGTTGCAGCAGTGATACAGCAATTTGTAAATGTGCCACGTTGTCTAATCATTGCTAACAAAATGTTGTGATCAACACTGGGCAGATCTGGCACTTTGCTCCCTGAAGAGACACCAGGTGGTTCCTGGCACGTTCCACACACAGACAGCCCTGCTTGGTTACAACACTCTCTGCGTAAGAATACATTATCAGCTTATGAAGCAACAATTCAAATTACTAGAAGTGCCGTTTTGAAGGAGCGGCTTGGCTCAATGTATTATGGAGAGAGCAGGTACAAGATACAGTCTGCTTCTTGCTCAACTGTTCCTGTCAAACTGCTCTTCAGGTGTGAAGCTGCATAAATACAGGAAAGAGAACAGATTGCAAGATTGTGCTGATGGGTTAGATGAAGTGAGGCAGGAGGATTCTTGTGTGGAGCTTGAAGTTGATGAACAAGATCGCCGTGATGAATGACTGAATATAGAGGGCTGCATTTGAAGGGACGGCACAGTGGTTAGCACTGCTGCCTCACAGCGCCAGTGAACGCAGGTTCGATTCCCGGCTTGGGTCACTGTCTGTGCGGAGTCTGCATGTTCTCCCCATGTCTGCGTGGGTTTCCTCTGGGTGCTCCGGTTTCTTCCCACAGTCCAAAAGACATGCTGGTTAGGTGCGTTGGCCGTGCTAAATTCTCCCTCAGTGTACCCGGACAGGCACCGGAGTGTGGCGACTAGGGGATTTTCACAGTAACTTCATTGCAGTGTTAATGTAAGCCTACTTGTGACACTAATAAACAAACTTTAAACATTTGGGCAAGATGAGATTTTGCAGGGTGACGGCAAAGGAAACAATGGATTTTGATTTGATTTATTATTGTCACATGTATTGGGATACAGTGAAAAGTATTGTTTCTTGTACGCTATACAGACAAAGCATACCGTTCATAGAGAAAGAAAGGAGAGAGTGCAGACTGTAGTGTTACAGTCATAGCTAGGGTTTCGAGAAAGATCAACTTAATGCGAGGTAAGTCCACTCAAAACGTCTGATGGCAGCAGGGAAGAAGCTGTTCTTGAGTTGGTTGGGAAGTGACCTCAAATTTTTTATATCTTTTTCCTATCGGAAGAAGATGGAAGAGAGTATGTCCGGGGTGCATGGGGACCTTAATTACGCTGGCTGATTTTCCGAGGCAGCGGTAAGTGTAGACAGTCTCAATGGATGGGAGGCTGGTTTGCGTGATGGACTGGGCTTCATTCACAACCTCTTGTAGTTTCTTGCGGTCTTGGTCAGAGCAGGAGTCATGCCGAGCTGTGAAACAAGAATTGAACCTGGAGATGACAGAAGTGTGATTAAAGATTTTGGGCACCTTGGAGTAAGCCAGAGGTCCAGACTGGTAATTCTGTCCATCAAGAACTGATGGTTTTGGTGATGGATCGGCTATAGGATTCCAACATCAGCTGTGTTTTGAACGGGGTGCCAGGTTTGCACATAGTGTCTTCCAAACTGAGCAAACTTTTCTCTCCTTACAGATGCTGTCAGATCCGCTGAGATTTTCCAGCATTTTTCTCTTTTGGTTTCAGATTCCAGCATCTGCAGTCATTTGCTTTTATCCACCATCTGCCATGACAGGATTCGAACCCTGATTTCCAGGTCATTAGCTGGGTTTCTGGTTTAATAGTCTAGGTTAACAACAGTGTATTGCTCAACTTCATCATCTTTGACAAAGGGTCGTCTGGACTCGAAACGTCAGCTCTTTTCTCTCCTTACAGATGCTGCCAGACCCGCTGAGATTTTCCAGTTTGGAAACACAGAAAGGAATAAAGTCACTGGCAAAGGAGCAGAGTCCATGACCGTGCCAAAACAAAACAGGTGCTTTTGTCGTCAGTGTTCATTTGAGGGAAATTATGATTCATCCAAAAAATATGTTGGCAGTTTGACAGCACAGAGATGGTTGGGTAAAGAGTTTATGCTGTGTGCCATTAGGATATGCATGGAAGCTTGCCTGCAGATGGTGTCACCAAAGGATTGCATATAAATGAGGAAGAGGAGAGATTGAGTAATGAGCACTCTGTCAATCACTTACCGGCAGCAGAAACATTGTTTAAAATATGTGGCGGGATGAAGTTAGAACTGACAGTTTTTAAAAATTCATCCATGGGACATTGGCATCACTGGCTGGCCAGCATTTATTGCCCATCCATAGTTGCCCTTGGAGGGCGGTTGAGAGTCAACCACATTGCTGTGGGTCTGGAGTCACATGTAGACCAGACCAGGTAAGGACAGCAGATTTCCTCCCCTAAAGGACAGCAGTGAACCGAGATGGTTTTTACAACAATCGGCAATGGCTTCATGGTCATCAGTAGATTCTTAATTCGGGATTTTTAAAATTCAATTCAAATTTCATCATCTTTGACAAAGGGTCGTCTGGACTCGAAACGTCAGCTCTTTTCTCTCCTTACAGATGCTGCCAGACTTTCCAGCACTTTTCTCTTTTGGTTTCAGATTCCAGCATCTGCAGTAATTTGCTTTTATCCATCATCTGCCATGACAGGATTCGAACCCTGATTTCCAGGTCATTAGCTGGGCTTCTGGTTTAATAGTCTAGATTAACAACAGTGTATTGCTGGGGATTGGAGGTTTGAGAGTATTGCGGCTAATCCAGATTCTTTACCCACACAGAGTTTATACTATGATCAAAACTTCTTGAATGGTGATCAAGACATGACTCAGTTCTTTCTCCTCCTCTCAGGAAATATTATGGCGACTTTTGCCGTGAGTTATCAGCCAGCTGTACTTAAATCGGCTAACTCCAAAAGAGAGAAGTTTTATTTATAAAGCGCCTTTCCTGATCTCGGGCAGTTATGTACTTTCTAAAGTATAGTCACTCCGGTAGCGTGGGAAAGGAATAGCAAGCTCCCACAAATAACAACTAGGTAACGATCAGATCATTTCTTTATGATTCATTGAGAGATAAATATTGAGGGAACTTCAGATGATGCCATGGGACCTTTTACAACAGGCTGAGAAGGAGAAAGAGGGCCTCAGTTTAACGTCTCATCTAAAAGATGAGCACGGTGGCACATTGGTTAGCACTGCTGCCTCACAGCGCCAGGGACCCGGATTCAATTCCTGCAGTGGGTGACTGTGTGGAGTTTGCACATTCTCCCCATGTCTGCGTGGGATTCCTCCGGGTGCTCCAGTTTCTTCCCACAGTCCAAAGGTGTGCAGGTTAGGTTGATTGGCCATGCTAAGTTGATCCATAGCGTCAAGAGGACTAGCAGTGTAAATATGTGAGGTTACGGGGATAGGACCTGGGTGGGATTGCTGTCGATGCAGGCTTGATGAGCCGAATGGCCTCCTTCTGCAGTGTAGGATTCTACGATTCTACAACTGACAGAACAACACTCTGGTGAAATATTGCATGTTATGTCTCAGGAGTGAAAAGTAAAAGTTTAAAGTTTATTTATTAGTGTCACAAGTAGGTTTACATTCACCTTGCAATTAAGTTACTGTGAAAATCCATTAGTTGCCACACTCCGGCGCCTGTTCGGGTACACTGAGGGAGAATTTAGCATGGCCAATGCCCCTAACCTGCACATCTTTGGATTGTGGGAGGAAACCGGACACCCGGAGGAAACCCACACAGACACGGGGAGAACATGCAAACTCCACGCAGACAGTGACCCAAGCCAGGAATCGAACCTAGGTCCCTGGTGCTGTGAGGCAGTGGTGCTAACCACTGTGCCGCCGTGCCGCCCACCGTGTCGAGTGAGGCTTGAACACACAAACTCCTAACCTAAAGGCTACCACTGAATCCAGGATGATACTTTGGTGCAGGCTCAGGCTAAACAGCGAAGTTCTTTGTTTATGGAGTTCAGTTTCATGTTGCACAGTGAATGTAGGTCACTGAGGACTTGAAACTGAAGGAGTTTGACATCTTGTGGTGTCCTGTTTGCTGGTTGGAGGTGGCACGGCTGCACAGTGGTTAGCACTGCTGCCTCACAGTGCCAGGGACCCGGGTTCGATTCCCGGCTTGGGTCACTGTCTGTGCGAAGTCTGCATATTCTCCCCGTGTCTGCGTGGGTTTCCTCCGGGTGCTCTGGTTTCCTCCCACAGTCTGAAAGACGTGCTGGTTAGGGTGCATTGGCCATGCTAAATTCTCCCTCCGTGTACCCGAACAGGCGCCGGAATGTGGCGATTAAGCGATTTTCGCAGTAACTTCATTGCAGTGTTAATGTCAGCCTTACTCGTGACTAATAAATAAACTTTACTTATAATTTTGTATTAGCTCAACCTGATCACAGCAATCAGATTTGTATAATCTCCCAGCTCTTCACTAAGCACAATTATCAGCCAAAAGTGATTCTTCCATCTTTCCTAAACCCCTCAACACTCTATTTCAAACCTTCCGCGGTGAACATACCAGTGCTAACCAGGTGAAGGATGCACGATCCTGCTGATTGTGTTTCCGCTCTTTGAACTGTTCTGATGGTTAATTTTCAATGAAGCACAAGTTTTAAAGTTGTATCTAATCCACATTATCTTATTTTCATCCGAGAACTTGTGGGCGAGGAGAACGGAGCTCAGCAGGGGGTCGGGCAGGGGGCTAGGAAAATTAGTAGCACCCTCACTGTAGACTGGCTGTCTCTGCATATACATGAAATAGTCAGCGCAGACAAAGGGGATGTTTCACTATAATCTATCAACAGGACACAGCTAAATGTCCTTGCTAACAGCACTGAAACTGTGATTAAGACATGATTAAATGACCATTGCCTGAACAGATATTCCATCCATCTACCACTAAAGATTATAACATTACACGATTAAACAGCTATTGTCTCAGCCCTACTTCCTTGAATCGTATGCAAATAATTTACCGGTGTGCATGACTAGAAACAATTATCTTTACTTGAAGTTGTGGCCTCTGAAAAAAGCTGACTGTACACAATTGGGCAGGGCAGACTGAAGAAGCCTGAGGAATTCCTTCAGTTCTCTCCTTATCGATAAGAAGGCAATAAAATATCCATCACTCATGAACGCTGTGTCTGAATATCTTTTTAGCTCCGACAAACTGCGAGTGACAGACTTTTACCCACCCACACAATTTCCTGAAACCCTGTCAGACTTAAAAGATTTGGTTTCTGAGCAGGGAGATAGTATCTTATGTGGTCTTGAAGTTCCTCTTTGCTCCTCTCACATGTGCCTTCAGAAAAAAAAACTTTTATGTGTTGCCTTAAATAACAAAACTTTATATTTAAAATTCTCATTGGCAATATTTTTAAAACTTTTTTTACAGGATGTGGGTATCACCGGCTAAATCAGACTTTGTTCGCTGTCCCTTATTGCCATTGAGGAGATGGTGGTGAGCTGCCTTTTTGAACCGCTGCAGTCCATGTGGTATAGGAGCACCCACAGTGCTGTTAGGAAGGGACTTCCAGGATTTTGAACCAGCAACAGTGAAGGAATCAGCGATATAGTTCCAAGTCATAAAGGTGTGTAGCTTGGAGAGGACTTTTCAGGTGGTGGTGTTCCCATGTCTCTGCCGCCCTTGGTCCTCCTTAGTGATAGGGGTCACAGGTTTGGAAGGTGCTGTTGAAGTATTAAAATAATTAAGCCATATTTCTACAACAGTGAATTATATTTGTATTGCACCTTTAACAGAGTAAAACCAGGTACTTCATAGGAATATTATCAAATACAATATGACACACAAGTAAATGCAAGGCAATATGCCCAAAAGTTTGGTCAAAGAGGTAGGTTTTAAGGAACATCTTCATAGAATCATTGAATCCCTACAGTGCAGAAGGAGGCCATTCAGCTCATTGAGTCTGCACCGACCACAATACCTCCCAGGCCCTATTCCCAACACCCCACATATTTACCCTCTTAATCCCTTGACACTAGGGACAATTTAACACATCTGAGCAACCTAAACCACACGTCTTTGGACTGTGGGAGGAAACCGGAGCACCTGGAGGAATCCCACGCAGACAATGGGGAGAATGTGCAAACTCCACACAGACAGTGACCCGAGGCTGGAATTGAACCTGGGTCCCTGGCGCTGTGAGGCAGCAGTGCTAACAACTGTGCCACCGTGCCGCCCCCTGTTGAGAGGTCAACAAACATAGAGATTTCTGGAGGGGGGGGGGGGGTGCAATTCCAGGGCTCAGGACTTGGACAAAAGCACAGTTCCTAAGGGAGCAATGAAAATTGCAGATGCTCAGAGGCCAGAATTGGAAAAATGCAGAAATTTTAGAACGTTGTAGGTCTGGAGGGGATGACATGAATAGGGAGGGTGAGGCTGTGGTGGAGTTTTAAGCAAAGATGAGAATTTTAAAATCGAGATGTTGCTTAACTGGGAGGCAATGTAGTTGAGTCAGCAAAGGCGTTATGGGTGGGTGTGACTTAGTGCGAGTCGGGATATGGGTGGCAGAAGTTTGGATGACATTAAGGTCAGTGAGTGTTCAAAGTGGAAGACTGGTGAGGAGTGCTCTGGAATAGCCATGTCTGGAGGGAACAAAGTACGGATGGGAATTTTAACAACAGGAAAGCTGAGGCAGGGCAAAGTCAGGAACTGTGAAGAAGGTAGAAATAGACGGTCTTTGTGATGGTACAGATAGGTGTTTGGAAGTTCACCTTGGTGTCAAATCCCAAAATTGAGAAAAGCCTAGTTTAAGCAAAGGAAAGGAAGAAGAGAGAAAGATGAAGTTGTTAAGTTGAGGAACAGAGTTTGTGGTGGGGCTGAAGGCAATGGTTGCAGTCTTCACAATATTTAATTAGAGGTGATTTTAGAGAGACAGTGATGAAGTTATTGCCAGCGCACAATGAAAACCTGCTCCATTATTTTGGATGATATCATGCTGGGGCGGCACGGTGGCACAGTGGTTAGCACTGCTGCCTCACAGCGCCAGGGACTCTGATTCGATTCCTGCCTTGGGTCACTGTCTGTGTGGAGTTTGCACGTTCTCCCCGTGTCTGCGTGGGTTTCCTCCGGGTGCTCCGGTTTCCTTCCACAGTCCAAAGACATATGGGTTAGATTGATCGGATATGCTAAATTGTCCCTAGTGTCAGGGGATTAGCAAGGTAAATATGTGGAGTGTCGGGAATAGGGCCTGGGAGGGATTGTGGTCAGTGCAGACTCGATGGGCTGAATGGCCGCCTCCTGCACTGCAAAGATGTGCAGGTTAGGTAGATTGGCCATGTTAAATTGCCCCTTAGTGTCAGGGGGACTAGCGAGGATAAATGCATGGGGTTATGGGGATAGGGCCTGGGTGGGATTGTGGTCGGTGCAGACCTGAATGTCGTCCTCCTGCACTGTAGGGAATCTATGATTCTATAATCACTAAGGAGCAGCACGTAATGAGAAATAGGAAGGAGCTAAGGATAGATCCTTGGTGGACATCAGAGATAACTGTGCGGAGGTGGGAAAAGAAATATTGGAGGTGATCATCTGGTAATAGATCCAAATGCTTTCCCATCTAGCAGAACAACAATGGGGAAACATAGGTAGAGGACAGCATGGGCAACCATGTCAAAAGTTGAGGACAGGTTGGAAAGGACAATGAGAGATAGTTCATGCTGAATGATATAGCTGAACAAAGATTAAACAATGACAGCAGGACCAAAAAGCATGAGATTAACAGTGACAACTTTAACACAGCAAAACGTTTCAAGACATTTCCCAGGAGTGTAACCAGACAAACATTGAAACAGCCAAAGCAAGAGACATTAACACAGATAACCAGAAGCTTGATCAAAGAGGTAAGTTTCAAGCAGTGTCTTAAAGGAGGCGAGACAGTGGGTTTAGGGAGGGAATTCCAGAGCCTGGGGCCTAAATGGCAGAAAGCAAAGCTGCTAATACTGGGATGACAGACGTGTGGAGGATTCTCAAGAGGCCAGATCTGGAGCAGTGTAGAATTCTCAGAGGGTTGTAAGGCCAGTGGATTGCAGAGATTGGGAGCGGTGTGGCTATTGAGGGACACTGAATGTCATCACAGACTTTATTCACTATAGAGTGGTCTTGTGAACCATGGCAACTTCTGGCTCAGGAAACCAAAGGCTCGCTCTGTCAAAGAGAGTGAAGAAACATTACAACAAATGAAAGTAACATCTTCTTATTACCCTGCTTTCTTTTTTTGTCAGTAGTAATACCAACTTTCAAAGTACGATAGGCAGTGGGCGATAGCACAAATATCGTAGAATCATAGAATCTACAGTGCAGAAGGATGCCATTCAGCCCATTGAGCTTGCACCGACAATAATCCCACCCAGGCCTGATCTCTATAACCCCACTATATTCCCTGTTAATCCCCCTGACACTAATTTATCATGGCAAATCAACCTAACCCGCACGTCTTTGGAGTGTGGGAGGAAACCGGAGCACCTTGAGGAAACCCACAGGGAGAATGCGCAAACTCCACACACACACACACACACACCCAAGGCTGGAATTGAATCCAGGTCCCAGTCGCTGTGAGGCAGCAATGCCACTGTGCCGGCCATATCGTAAAACCCGTGCCCCTAAATGCAACTAGGAAACTGCGAATGCTTTCACTTTAATGAAAATGTAACAAACTCCACGCTGTGTGGAGTTCGCACGCTCTCCCCGCGTCTGGATGGGTTTCCTCCCAAAGATGTGTGGGTTAGGTTGATTGGCCATGCTAAATTGCCCTTTAGTGTCCTGGGATGTGTAGGTTAGAGGGATTAGTGGGGTAAATGTGTGGGGTTAGGGGGATAGGGCCTGGGTGGGATTGTTGTCGGTGCAAACTCGATGGGCCGAATGGCCCCCTTCTGCACTGTAGGGTTTCTATGAACATGAGTTACCCTGGCAAAAATTAAAGCTCCTTCCTTCAGCAATGCTAAAGGAGAAGGGATGATACAGGCTGTGGTGCAGCCACAGTTCAGGGCTGTTTTACACAATTATAAGTTTATTTTCACTGGAATTTGTTTTCTTCTTTCAGTTCAAAGGAAAGTGACTTCCAGACCTTTCAGTAAAGTACTAGAGTTTGGAAAACCTGCCAAAGGACAGGCCTGAACAGCTCCACTGACCTAATGGGTAAACATGCCATCAGTGAAGCATTAAGAATTACAGAAAAGTGACTGTGAATCACAGACTATCGCTCTGTGTTGAAGAAGCTGATTTCAGATCAGTTAGCAGTGGGAATGCTTCAGTGCACAACAGCAGCCCTCGGTCACGGAGGGGTAACATTAGACAGGGTTCCTGCTGCAGGTTGTCATTCAATGACATCCTCTAAACCACCTCGGAAAAAGTGCAACATCCCCACCGACACCTGGAAATCTCTGGCCTAAGACCCGCCCAAAGTGGAGGAAAAGCATTTTGGAAGGAACTGAACACCTCGAATTTCATCGCTGAGAGCAAGCTGAAACCAGGCGTCGAGAGCGAATGGAACATGTGGCAACCCGGGCACCCCACCCACCTGCTCCTCCAACCACCGTCTGTCCCACCTGTGACAGAGACGGTAGGTCGTGCTTGGGCTCCTCAGTCACCTGAGAACTGATCGTTAGCATGAAAGCAAATCTTTCTCGATTCCAAGGGACTGCCTAAGAAGAAGATCCCTGCTGACTGGCTACTCGTCTTTTCTCTTCACAGACACTGACCGGCATGTCCATTTCCAGCACTTGACTATTTTCTGTTCATGCTTTTCATCAGGAGTCCCACAAAGTGAGTATACAGCACATAACCAAGATGGCTAATGAAATGCTATCCTTTATTACAAGAGGAAATTGAATGTAAAAGTAAGAATGCTATTCTTCAGTAAGAAGTCTCACAATACCAGGTTAAAGTCCAACAGGTTTATTTGGTAGCAAATACCATAAGCTTTCGGAGCGCTGCTCCTTCGTCAGATGGAGTGGAAATGTGCTCTCAAACAGTGCACAGAGACACAACATCAAGTTACAGAATACTGATTAGAATGCGAATCCCTAAAGCCAGCCAGGTCTTAAAGGTACAGACAATGTGGGTGGAGGGAGCATTAAACACAGGTTAAAGAGATGTGTATTGTCTCCAGACAGAACAGCTAGTGAGATTCTGCAAGCCCAGGAGGCAAGCTGTGGGGGTTACTGATAATGTGACATAAATCCAACATCCCGGTTTAGGCCGTCCTCATATGTGTGGAACTTGGCTATCAGTTTCTGCTCAGTGACTCTGCGCTGTCGTGTGTCGTGAAGGCCGCCTTGGAGAACGCTTACCTGAAGATCCAAGGCTGAATGCCCGTGACTGCTGAAGTGCTCCCCATCATTCTTCTCCACATCATTCTTCAGTAATACAGGGCATTGATGAGACCACATCCCGAATACTGTGTGCAGTTGTGGTCTCCTTATTTAAGGAAGGATATAAATATGTTGGGCGTGGCACAGTGGTTAGCACTGCTGCCTCTCTGCGCCAGGAGCCCGGCTTCAATTCCAGCCTTGGGTGGAGATTGCACATCCTGCCCATGTCTGTGTGAGTTTCCTCCGGGTGCTCCGACTTCCTCCCATAATCCAAAGATGTGCAAGTTAGGTGAATTGGCCACGCAAAATTTTCCCTCATTGTCCTGGGAGTACAGGCGCCAGAGTGTGGTGACTCGGGGATTTTCACAGTAACTTCATTGCAGTGTGAATGTAAGCCTACTTGTGACTAACAAATAAACTTTACTTTATACTTTATCTGCATGGGTTTCCTCTGGGTGCTCCAGTTTCCTCCCACAATCCAAATACGTGCAGGTTAGATGGATTGGCCATGCTAAATTGCTCCTTAGAAATTGTGTATGTGCGTGCACGGCTATACTTGATGTGGTGCAGTGCCCTTCAAGGTATAAGCCCCTGGTAAAAGATTAGCAACCATCTCCAGGAATAATTAGCTACAGAAACAGACAAAAATCTCACCCATGCACCTTCAGGTGTGGAAAGGTTGAGCGAGAGAGATCAATATGTTGGAGGTGGTTAAGAGGAGGTTTACTCGACTGATAACTGGAATAAGCTGGTTGTCCTGTGAGGAAAGGTTAGACAGATTGCACTTGTTTCCATTGGAGTTTAGAAGAATGAGGGTGGACTTGATTGAAGTCTATAAATTCCTGAGTTGTCTTTACAAGGTGGACAAGGAAAGGATGTTTCCTTTGTAGGTGACTCCAGAACCAAGGCACTGTTTTAATATTAGGGCTTTGCTTTGCGGGACAGAGATGAGGAGAAAATTGTTCCCTGTGTTGTGCGACTTTGGAACACACTGCCTCAGAAGTCAGTAGAATGGGGTTGTTGAATATTTTTATAACAGAGGTAGATAGATTCTTGTTGGGCAAAGGAATCAAAGGTTATCGGGGTAGATGGGAATGTGGAACTTGAAAGACAAACAGATCAGCCCTGAACTTACTGAATGGCGGAGCAGGCTTGAAGGGCCAAATGGTCGTCTCCTGCTGCTATTCCATATGTTAATACCTCATTGAAAATTACAAAAGTCTTAAGAGGCTGGACAGAGTGGCTTTAGAAAAGATGTTTCCCCTGGCTGAGGAGTCTCGAACCAGGAGACATCGTCTAGGAATAAGAGGCAAGCCATTAAATGAGGAAGAATTTCTCCACTCAGCGATGGGAATCTTTGGAATTCCTTATACCTATCAGGTGTGGAGGCTCAGACATTGAGTGTATTCAGGACAGACGTCAAGGGATATGGGGATAATGTGGGAAACTGGCATTGAGGTAGATGATCAGCCATGACCTAACTGAAAGACAGAACTGGCTCAAGAGGTTGAATGGCTTACTCTGGCTCCTGTATGAAGGGCAACAAATTCTGGCCTCAGACTGACACCAACATCCCATGAAAGATTAAATAATGAGAAAAATTAAACAAAAACAGAGCCTGGGTAATTGTCAGTATTGGGGGAGCATTGAGAGTGTGTGGATTTGGAATTGTCAGTATTGGGGGAGCATTGAGATTATTTTAGACATTTGGAATTGTTAGTATTGGGGGAGCATCGACTCAGGAACAGCTTCCCTGCTGCTGTCAGACTTTTGAATGGACTTACCTTATTTTAAGCTGATCTTTCTCTACACCCTGGCTATGACTGCAACACCACATTCTGCACTCTCTCATTTCCTTCTCTATGAAAGGTATGCTTTGTCTTATAGCACACAAGAAACAATACTTTTCACAATGTTAATACATGTGACAATAATAAATCAAATCAAAAGCATTGAGAGTGTTTTTGGATTTGTTGTTGTCAGTATTGGGGGGACAGTGAGAGTGTTTGGGGGTTCGTTATTGTCAGTATTGGGGGGACAGTGAGGGTGTTTGGGGGGTTTGTTATTGTCAGTATTGGGGGGACAGTGAGAGTGTTTGGGGGGTTTGTTATTGTCAGTATTGGGGGGACAGTGAGGGTGTTTGGGGGGTTTGTTATTGTCAGTATTGGGGGGACAGTGAGAGTGTTTGGGGGGTTTGTTATTGTCAGTATTGGGGGGGACAGTGAGAGTGTTTGGGGGGTTTGTTATTGTCAGTATTGGGGGGACAGTGAGAGTGTTTGGGGGGTTTGTTATTGTCAGTATTGGGGGGACAGTGAGAGTGTTTGGGAGTTTGTTATTGTCAGTATTGGGGGGGACAGTGAGAGTGTTTGGGGGGTTTGTTATTGTCAGTATTGGGGGGGACAGTGAGGGTGTTTGGGGGGTTTGTTATTGCCAGTATTGGGGGACAGTGAGAGTGTTTGGGGGGTTTGTTATTGTCAGTATTGGGGGGACAGTGAGAGTGTTTGGGGGTTTGTTATTGTCAGTATTGGGGGGACAGTGAGAGTGTTTGGGGGTTTGTTATTGTCAGTATTGGGGGGGACAGTGAGAGTGTTTGGGGGGTTTGTTATTGTCAGTATTGGGGGGGACAGTGAGGGTGTTTGGGGGGTTTGTTATTGCCAGTATTGGGGGACAGTGAGAGTGTTTGGGGGGTTTGTTATTGTCAGTATTGGGGGGGCAGTGAGAGTGTTTGGGGGGTTTGTTATTGTCAGTATTGGGGGGACAGTGAGGGTGTTTGGGGGGTTTGTTATTGTCAGTATTGGGGGGACAGTGAGAGTGTTTGGGGGGTTTGTTATTGTCAGTATTGGGGGGACAGTGAGTGTGTTTGGGGGGTTTGTTATTGTCAGTATTGGGGGGACAGTGAGAGTGTTTGGGGGGTTTGTTATTGTCAGTATTGAGGGGACAGTGAGTGTGTTTGGGGGGTTTGTTATTGTCAGTATTGGGGGGACAGTGAGTGTGTTTGGGGGGTTTGTTATTGTCAGTATTGGGGGGACAGTGAGAGTGTTTGGGGGGTTTGTTATTGTCAGTATTGGGGCAAAGGGGGGCGGGGCTGAGTCCATGCTTGTTTTTCCCGCAAAAATGACGTAAGGAGGCAGGCCCCGCCCCCCCGGCACCTGGCAGTAAAAGCGGCGCGGATTGGAGGAGGTGGTCAGCTGGGGGGCCTGAGGCGGAAGCGGGAGAGAGAAGGCCGGCGGCGGGATTTTAATGAAGCGGTTTGGGCGGAGCGGGGGGAGCGAGTGAGGGAGGAGCCGGGGGAGGGGGGAGGTTAACCGGCTGCCCGGGGTGGGTCAGGGCCGGTAGTCATTGCGGAGCGGTGAGCGGGGCCGGTCCAATCGGCGGGCAGGATGTTGGCGGGTGGGTGGAGTGTCCTGTCTGTTTTTGTTTTAATGTTTTTGTTGAAAAGTTGAGGGGAAGGAAAAGGGAGCGAGAGAGAGAGAGAGATCCCCCGGGACACGCACAGGCCGGGCCCCGGGCCGCAGCCCCGCCGCAGGATGAATGGAGTCACCAAGAGCAGGTTCGAGGTGAGTCACTCCCCCCCCCGCCCCCCCCCCACAGCCCCTGGTTGCTAGGGAGGCTCGGAGTCCAGGCTTCAACGCTGCCCCTGGCCCGGCTAGGCCCCCCCTCCCCCAGCACCCACCCCCCTCGTCCCCCCCCAGCACCCACCCCCCTCGTCCCCCCCCAGCACCCACCCCCCTCGTCCCCCCCCAGCACCCACCCCCCTCGTCCCCCCCCAGCACCCACCCCCCTCGTCCCCCCCCAGCACCCACCCCCCTCGTCCCCCCCCAGCACCCACCCCCCTCGTCCCCCCCCAGCACCCACCCCCCTCGTCCCCCCCCAGCACCCACCCCCCTCGTCCCCCCCCAGCACCCACCCCCCTCGTCCCCCCCCAGCACCCACCCCCCTCGTCCCCCCCCAGCACCCACCCCCCTCGTCCCCCCCCAGCACCCACCCCCCTCGTCCCCCCCCAGCACCCACCCCCCTCGTCCCCCCCCAGCACCCACCCCCCTCGTCCCCCCCCAGCACCCACCCCCCTCGTCCCCCCCCAGCACCCACCCCCCTCGTCCCCCCCCAGCACCCACCCCCCTCGTCCCCCCCCAGCACCCACCCCCCTCGTCCCCCCCCAGCACCCACCCCCCTCGTCCCCCCCCAGCACCCACCCCCCTCGTCCCCCCCCAGCACCCACCCCCCTCGTCCCCCCCAGCACCCACCCCCCTCGTCCCCCCCCAGCACCCACCCCCCTCGTCCCCCCCCAGCACCCACCCCCCTCGTCCCCCCCAGCACCCACCCCCCTCGTCCCCCCCCAGCACCCACCCCCCTCGTCCCCCCCCAGCACCCACCCCCCTCGTCCCCCCCCAGCACCCACCCCCCTCGTCCCCCCCCAGCACCCACCCCCCTCGTCCGCCCCCAGCACCCGCCCCCCTCGTCCCCCCCCAGCACCCGCCCCCCTCGTCCCCCCGGCACCCGCCCCCCTCGTCCCCCCCGGCACCCGCCCCCCTCGTCCCCCCCGGCACCCGCCCCCCTCGTCCCCCCCGGCACCCGCCCCCCTCGTCCCCCCCGGCACCCGCCCCCCTCGTCCCCCCCGGCACCCGCCCCCCTCGTCCCCCCGGCACCCGCCCCCCTCGTCCCCCCCGGCACCCGCCCCCCTCGTCCCCCCCGGCACCCGCCCCCCTCGTCCCCCCCGGCACCCGCCCCCCCCGGCACCCGCCCCCCTCGTCCCCCCCCGGCACCCGCCCCCCTCGTCCCCCCCGGCACCCGCCCCCCTCGTCCCCCCCGGCACCCGCCCCCCTCGTCCCCCCCGGCACCCGCCCCCCTCGTCCCCCCCGGCACCCGCCCCCCTCGTCCCCCCCCGGCACCCGCCCCCCTCGTCCCCCCCCGGCACCCGCCCCCCTCGCCCCCCCCCGGCACCCGCCCCCCTCGCCCCCCCCCGGCACCCGCCCCCCTCGCCCCCCCCCGGCACCCGCCCCCCTCGCCCCCCCCCAGCACTCGCCCCCCCCAGCACCCGCCTCCCCCCAGCACCCGCCCCCCCCAGCACCCGCCCCCCCCATCCCCGGCACCCACCAATTCCTCTGCTGGCACTCACCAACCCACCCCCAGCATCCACTCCCCCTCTCTGACCCACCCTCCTGGCACTCCCCAGCTTTCCCCCTTGCTTCTCTCTACCCCCCCCCCCTTCACCCAGCTCTTCCCCCTCCTCGTGAGTGTCTCCCAGCGCATTGCTCCCTGCCCCCACCCCCTCAATCCAACCTTGCTCCCCCCCCCCCCCCCCCCGTCACTTCCCCTCACCTCATAACAAACTTGGTCCCCCTCCCTCGCCCCATCCCCAAAAAATAACACCTTTTGTCCCACCTTTCAAACCCCGCTGCCATAAAAATTGCTTTATTAAATTCCCTTTGCATTTCCTCTTCTGAAGCCAGGGACTGTGTATTCCTTTGTGTGCCATGTGCAACAGCTGATCAAAATGCTTTGAACACACCCCCCCCCCCCCCCCCCCATCCACCGTGTTATGTCTGCTTGTTTTATGTCCTTTTTGTCAAGATGTGAAAATCCTTCTTGATTTTCCTGTTTACTTTTTTCTTTTAAAAAGTGAGCAACGTTTAAAAAAAAATTCTGAAAATCGAACATCCTTGTTTATTTTATGTCCAGTGGACATGAGGAAAAGAATCCTGATCTGCTTTTCTTTTTTTTACAAGTTAACATCCTTTTAATTTTTTTCTGTTAAGTCGACATCCTTTTCCAAATTTTACCTGATCATCCTGTTCACTTTTTGGATTAAAAAAAAATAATGACCATTCTTTTAATTTAAAAGAAAAATCAGGCATAGAATCATAGAATCCTACAGTGCAGAAAGAGGCCATTCGGCCCATCGAGTCTGCACCAATCACAATCCCACCCAGACCCTATCCTACATATTTACCCACTAATCCCCCTAACCTATGCATGCTGGGACACTAAGGGGCAATTTAGAATGGCCGATCAACCTAGCCCGCACATCTTTGGACTGGGAGGAAACCGGAGCACCCGGAGGAAACCCACGCAGACACAGGGAGAATGTACAAACTCCACACAGACAGTGACCCAAGCCGGGAATCGAACCCAGGTCCCTGGAGCTGTGAAGCAGCAGTGCTAACCACTGTGCTACCGTGCCGCACATCCTTTTTAATTTTTCCCAACCTTTTAAAAAGTGAACAGCCTTTTTAATTTTTAACATTTTTGTGCCTTGCATCATGTCAGGTGATTGTGTGTATTAAACAAATATTTCCTGTCCCTTGACCTGTGATGCTGTGAATTTTGGAATTAAGTATTTAAGAAATACTTCCTTGTCTTCAGTTGTTTTGAAGTTACACTGACTATTTTAATGGTAGGATTTGTGGGGGGGGGGGGGGAAACAAAATTCCATCTGAGTTTGGGATCATGGCTTCAAACAAGACTTTGAGCTGGCTTCATAGAAGCCTCCTATACCACTTTAATACTATAATTGCTATTTATATGTTACCAAGTTCTTTAATTGTAATTATTAAAGAAAAAACTTGCTTAAATGTAACCATTGCGCAGCGAAGGAAGTGAGGTTGTTTGGTAAGCATCTGAATAATTGTGATTATGAAATGGAATGGTGGTATCCTCCATACAATAATGTTGCTTTATGCTGTTGATGGTTTTAGGTTATCTGCATTTACTGCTATGGAATTATTAGTGTAACTTTTGGGCTGTGAGACAGGGAGTCCATGACTTTATACTAATGTTGAGGCAGTTTTTAACAGGACAATAAAGGTAGCTTTAATCTATATTGGTACAGTATGAACATTCAAGAGCTGGGTGGTTATCTTTGGTTGGTTTGGTTATACAATGTAGTCAGTTGTTTAGGAGACCCAAGGTTTGCCACCACCAGACCTTCAAATAAGTACACGTCGGCAATTCCATCCACTTAACACCTTGTCCGTGTTTTGCTAGTCTTTTAGGCCTCTTGAAATCTTGTAGTTAATGTTTTGTTCATAAAACGAAGATAAATGCATTCCCAAACAGATAGCAAGAGCTATATAAGAAAAATAATCATCATGCAAATTGCAAAACATTTGATGTTGAGAAGGCTCCCGTCTCTCATGTGTTGTGGTATACTGAGAAATGGGCATGCTTTAAAGTTTAAAGCTCACTTATTATTGTCACAAGTAGACTTGCACTGACACTGCAATGAAGTTACTGTGAAAATCCCCTGGTCACCACACACTGGTGCCTGTTTGGGTACACCGAGGGAGAATTTAGCATGGCCAATGCACCTAACCAGTAAACTTTCAGACTGTAGGAGGAAGCTGAAGCACCCGGAGGAAACCCATGCAGACACGGGGAGAAGGTGCAGACTCCACACAGACAGTGACCCAAGCCGGGAGTTGAACCTGGGTCCCTGGCGCTGTGAGACAGCAGTGCTAATGCTGTGCCACCACTAATATAGGTAGAGTCCAATCATGCAAATTTTTAAATAAAAGGGTTGTAAAATTGTAACAGTTGGGGGGCTTTGATGTTTTTGCTCTTGGAAAAGTAAAGCGACAGTGATTTGAATTCTATCTGAATCCTACATCGCTAGCAGTGGAGGCTGTGCCTTTAAAGTTGTGTGAGACCCTGCACAATATTCCTGGTGCTCTTAAACAGTTAGAAATTATGTTACTACAGGGAGAAAGGATTAGAGAGTATGCTGAGTTAATTTGTGTAAATTAAAAGTGACTTGTTGAGCCGAATCCTCTTTGTTCTCAAAGCAAGTAGTCGTGTCACTAGCGGGGGTCGAATTGGTGTTACAATGGGAGTCTGAGTATTCCTGCATGTGACAGGAAGAGCCAGTGATACAGGAAAAAAAAATGTTTCTGGTGATGCCAGGAATTTACGCTGTTATTTTGAATACTGTTTGTTATTTCATTGTCTGTCTGGTAAGCAGTAGTAATTTGTTAAAAGAAGGGCGTGCAAAAAGAGCAATATTAAATCAAACAATGCATTTTGTGGAGTAGCTGAGGGCCAATGAAAGTTGCCTCGAGTGTGGTTTTTGGGCAAGAGTCGAACATGAACCACAACCACAAGGATTTATATTGAACTCTGCAACTGCTGGACTTGTATGGTTCGTGACATAGTTACTGCCACCAGGAATCTGCTCCCTGCTCCTCCTCCTGCTCTTTCTCTCTCTCTCTCTCTCTCTTCCCCCCCCCCCCCCCCCCCCCCCCTCGCTGTCTTCAAGACAATATTTTCAACTGGAGTCATTGCCAAGGCAGGGTGTGGTGTAGTTTTGGGAGTGAGGATTTTTTTGACAAGGGTGATGGAGGAGAAAGGAGTGAGGAGGAAGCAATGTGGTTTCTTAATTCTGAAAGCCTTTAAATTAGATTATTATAACTAAGCTGTTTTGTCCTTCTCAGCATTAAAGCGGAACCTGGTGGGTTTTTTTTTAAAGAGTTTATTTATTAGTGTCACAAGTAGGCTTACATTAACACTGCAATGAAGTTACTGTGAAAATCCCTTGTCACCCCTGTTCGGTTACACTGAGGGAGAATTTAGCATGGCCAATGCACCTAACCAGCACGCCTTTCGGACTGTGGGAGGAAACCGGAGTACAAAGAACAATACAGCACAGGAACAGGCCCTTCGGCCCTCCAAGCCTGCGCCGCTCACGTGCCCAACTAGACCATTCTTTTGTATCCCTCTATTCCCAGTCTGTTCATGTGGCTATCTAGGTAAGTCTTAAACGATCCCAGCGTGTCCGCCTCAATCACCTTGCTTGGCAGTGCATTCCAGGCCCCCACCACCCTCTGTAAAATACGTCCCCCTGACATCTGTGTTGAACCTTGCCCCCCTCACCTTGAACCCGTGACCCCTTGTGTTCGTCACCTCCGACCTGGGAAAAAGCTTCCCACTGTTCACCCTATCTATGCCCTTCATAATTTTATACACCTCTATTAGGTCGCCCCTCACCCTCCGTCTTTCCAGGGAGAACATCCCCAGTTTACCCAATCTCTCCTCATAGCTAAGCCCCTCCATACCAGGCAACATCCTGGTAAACCTTTTCTGTACTCTCTCCAAAGCCTCCACGTCCTTCTGGTAGTGTGGCGACCAGAACTGGACGCAGTATTCCAAATGTGGCCTAACCAATGTTCTATACAGCTGCAACATCATATGCTAACTTTTATATTCTATGCCCCGTCCAATAAAGGCAAGCATGCCATATGCCTTCTTGACCACCCTCTCCACCTGTGCTGCCACCTTTAAGGATCTGTGGACTTGTATACCCAGGTCCCTCTGTGTGTCTATACTCCTGATGGTTCTGCCATTTATTGTATAGCTCCCCCTTACATTAGATCTACTGAAATGCATCACTTCGCATTTATCTGGATTAAATTCCATCTGCCATTTCTCCGCCCAATGTTCCAGCCTATCTATATCCTGCTGTATTCTCTGACAATGTTCATCACTATCCGCAACTCCAGCAATCTTTGTGTCGTCCGCAAACTTACTGATCACACCAGCTACATCTTTCTTCAAATCATTTATATATATCACAAACAGCAGAGGTCCCAGTACAGAGCCCTGCGGAACACCACTAGTCACAGACCTCCAACCGGAAAAAGACCCCTCCACTGTTGCCCTCTGTCTTCTATGGCTAAGCCCGTTCTCCACCCATCTAGCTAGCTCCTCCAGGAGCACCCGGAGGAAATCCACGCAGACACGGGGAGAATGTGCAAACTCCACACAGACAGTGACCCGAGCTGAGAATCGAACCTGCATCCCTGGTGCTGAGAGGCAGCAGCGCTAACCACTGTGCCGCCCCCATGGGCCCAATCCTCAGTCTGTGTTGAACTAACATCATAGTCCCTATCCTGATCACTATCCCGTGTCTATCGTGTGTCTGTCTGTGTATATCTGGTTGCCCTGTGATGATTCCCACAGTTGAATAGCTAGCTCATTGGCAGTTATTGTTTAGGCTCACTCATGGAGCACAAACACAGGGATGAGGCACTAGGGTGGTACTGATTTTTTTTCAATGCAGGATTGAAAGTTGGGACAGAAAAAAGAAGGCTGCATTCTAAGACTTTTGATGTTCAAAAAGAGAAAAAACTCCCCTTAGACCAGGAAGAGTTGTCGACTGTAAACTTGACAACTGAGTGATTGAACGGGCTGTGGAATAACTTCTGACCTTCTGCCAAACAGAAATAAACCAGCTACCTCTGACAGAATGAGTCATGGGGGCATTAGGCAGGGTGATACGTGTGTGTAAAGGAGCTACCAATAGCTCCAGAAGCAATGGGCTCAGAGTTGGGTTTGTGTTTGGGAGAGGGAGAAGGAGAAGAGGGTTGCCAGAATTGGGAGAACTAATTTTACCTGACTGTGTTCACCTACAGCAAGGGTTGGGCAAAACGTCATGCGGGAGTGGCACCTTGCCTGTGCTTCTCTTAACTGTGTCGTATTTCCTTGCGGAGGGTGGATGATGCTGGCAAAAAAAAATTAAGTGCTGGCTATTCTAATTTTTCCTCCTAGTTTTCACCCCTCCTTGAAGGTGCTGCCTTTCTGGGGCGCAAGTTATATGGGTGAAGGCAAAACTGCAATACTTCACTCGAATGGCCATTTATAATGTGTGAGGTAGCAGTATATCACTGGGTAGTTCAGTCACTGCAGTCCAGTCTGATCTTATACTTGTTGGACATCCATATTTGTACTTTTCAGGAGGGTTTGTGCTCTGAATTCTCATTAAGACCAAGAGACCTGATCAATCTCTCCGCTCTCCTCTCTTCCAGCTTAGCCACAGGACATTGAGGCGAGTGCACTTATAAAACCCTCACCAGCTACCCTGGTGAGATCTGCCAACTCTGCGTGAACTATAAATCAAACTTGGGATCTGGTGCTTTGTGTGGCTGAGTGTTGTACATATCCACTGATCCATTGCATTGTCTATCCACAGTTTACATTTTGCCTTATTTCTGCCAGAATGTAACTGTGTTAATATAAATGGGAGAGAAAGTATTATCCAGTATCTCCTCTCTGGCACTCTGCTGGTAGCACAGAACTCTCTCTGGGGTACCCATAGGGTTAATTGAAGTTCAGGCATTGTGTACAGTTTGGTAGTTTGTCTCCATGTGGCTGCCTCAGGTTCTGTATTATGATTTCTAATATCAAAGGAAAATAATGATTTGGAAAGGACAAAAATCAGCATGAAGGTGCTGAATGTTCGAGATAGTCAGATGCTGTACTGGGGTTTTGTTTGGGGTTCAAGAGGTGAACTCTACTTCTGTTACCCCGTCCTTAATGTTGGTTCTGTAATTTACTGCAGAGCTTTCAAGCGATTGCATCCCTGCGTCACTTGGCTTATTTTGAGCAAACTGTTGCTTCTTTGGAATTTGCCTCTCATCTTGGCATCGTGTTGTTGGGTGAGCTGGTAATAATCTATTGTTTAGCTCCCTAGCAGAGGGGTGTGTGGAGAAAGCGGAATTTTAAAGACCACATTATCCTTGCTGAAACAGCCCGAGTGCCTACTTATCAGTGGCAGTAAGGTGCATGTTGGTGCATGCGGCAGCTAATTGGTCTTTTAAAAAAATTTATGCTTATTCACAGCTCCCTGCTGGCCACAGATTACATAGCGTGCACCATATAAAATGTCAGTCCCAGGGGAAGGGGGTAGGGAATGGAACAGTCAATTTTACGAATGGCAATTTAGCAGCTCAACCGCTTCGTGTGTTGGAGTTTTTATTTTTTGTTCAACTTCCTTTTTCTGGAGGTGGTCCTTTGGGGATTGTTTGGAGGAGTTGGGGGGGGGGGGGGGGGGGGGGGGGCGGTTGGTGGCGGCATCCTGCTATAAAAAATGAGGTCTAAGATATCATTGACTGTGGATGTCGGCCCCTGAAGAATGGTGTAATATTCCGAGTGGAGCATTTGACAGAATGATCAGTGACAGCAGTGTAATTCCCATAGGGAGTAAAGAGGCTAGAGCAATGCTTGTGTGTGTTTTGGATATCATTAGTCCTGATCAGTAGCACACTTCCATAACTGCTTATGCAACTGGATGCTTGTGTTATATTTTGATTGCCACAGGGTGGCTGGCACCATGTTCTCTCTCCTCCACTTCTTCAAACTGCAGATCTTGCAAAATGTGGAAACAGAAGAAAGCTGGGAAATTGTTTCCTCAATTTAGAATGGCGAGACTGTCTCCTCCACCAGCAACGCCCCCCCCCCCCCACCCCCGCCAGCCGAATCTGATCAACGTCTTTCCAGCCATGTCATATTTCAGCACCTTTTTTGAGATTGGAAAAAAAATGATGTTTAACTTTAGTGTAAGTATTAATACAAGGACTATTGAATATCACCTCAGTCCAATCTAGTGATGGGTGGGAGGCAGACCTTGTTCACATTTTATTTAATATTATTAAACAATACAGGAATTTCTGTGCTTCCTAAGGTCATAATTGGGTGCAGAATAATCGAATACACGCCACCTCACAGGTTAGATCATATTTGCAAATCTTCACTTTCCGAATCTTATTGTGCTGGACTGCCCAAGCTTTGCATCATTTTGAGCAGCTTGGGTGCTTTGCCTCGATCCCTGAGGACCACATCGTTTAAATCCACGCTTCTATTATCTCGAGCTGCGCAAGTTAGATCTTGGTATCCTGATTTGCCGTTTTACCCACCAACGAGGCAGCAACTATGAAATAGCCGTTTCAAATTTCCAGGTTCACTAAACTGGTAAGGGGACAGACGAGAGATGGAAATGTAATCGCAAACAGAATTGAGTTGCCTTGACCTTCTGAGTTGCTGGGCCTCACACATCGCCCCTGGGTTATAGTTTATGCTACTTACCTAATACCTATCATTCCAAACTTGCTTATTGGATGGAACCAATTTGTAGAAGAGCTGGAAACTTCTCCCTGGTATCCTGGCCGATACTTATCTCTTCGCCACCATCACTGCAACAAACAGACTATCTGGTCTTTATATTATTGTTGTTCGTGGAGCCATGCTCTGGGCAAACTGACTATGATTTCACCCATTATAGAAGCTATCATAGTTTTCAGCAAGCCTTCACCATACAGCTGCAAATTAATGATCTCTTAAGTGCTCTAAAAAAAAAATCCATGTAAAGAAAAGCAGATTAGAATTTATGGAGCGCCTTTCATTTCGAGAAGATCTCTCAAAGCTGTTCGCAGCTAATGAACTACTTTTGAAATGTGGCCACTGTTCTAATATAGGATCCAGCCAATTTTATGAGCCCTTGCTAGCCCTTGCAGTCCATTGACCTCTGATTAGAAATCTTTAGCTTAGGTTGGTGCTTCTAGTGTGGGGAAAATATTCCAGGATTCAGATGAATCTTTCCATTTGGAAAATGTCAGTGATCCGAGATAATAAGGGTAGGAAAGCTCTCATCAAATCCCTACAGTGCAGGAGGAGGCCATTCGGCTTGTCATAGAATCATAGAATCTACAGTGCAGAATGGGGGCATTTGGCCCATTGAGTCTGCACTGATCACAATCCCACCCAGGCCCTATCTCCATACCCCCCCATCCATTTTACCCCAGCTAGTCCTCCTTACACTAGAGGACAATTTATCATGGCCAATCCACTTAACCTGCACATCCTTGTGGAGGACTGTGGGAGGAAACTGGAGCACCCGAAGGAAACCCATGCACACACAGGGAGAAGGGCGCCACGGTAGCTCAGTGGTTAGCACTGCTGCTTCACAGCTCCAGGGACCTGAGTTCGATTCCCGGCTTGGGTCACTGTCTGTGTGGAGTTTGCACGTTCTCCCCGTGTCTGCGTGGGTTTCCTCCGAGTGCTCCAGTTTCCTCCCACAGTCCAAAGATGTGTGGGTTAGGTTGATTGGCCATGTTAAAATTGCCCCTTAGTGTCCTGAGGATGTGTAAGTTAGAGGGATTAGCGGGTAAATATGTAGGGATATGGGAGCAGGGCCGGGGTGGGATTGTGGTCGGTGCAGACTCGATGGGCTGAATGGTCTCTTTCTGTGCTGTAGGGTTTCTATGATTTCTATGATTCTAATATGCCAACTCCATGCGGATGGTGACCCGAGGCTGGAATTCAACCTGGGTTCCTGGCACCGAGAGGCAGCAGTGCTAACCACTGTGCCACCCCTTTCTTTTTATCCCTCCTCACTTGTGATCTGGAAAGGAAAGGGCTTGCATTCATAGAGCCCCTTTCACTTCTCCAAGTACTTTACTGTCGGTGAATTAATTTTGTGAAGTGTAGCTAGCCCTTGTTTTGTGGGCAAACACAGCAGCCAGTTTACATACACCTGATAAGGTAATAAAGTGGCTGGGATTGGCCAAGACAGTGGGATAGGCTTCCTGTTCTCCTTCGAATAACATGAAGAAAGCTTTATATATATCTGAGCAGGCTGATACCTTGTTTCAATATTTCATCAAAAGATAGCAGTTCTAACCACGCAGCATTCCCAATACCGGACTGAAGGTCAGCTTGGGCTCCAGCCCTTGAGAAAGGCTTGAACTTGGAACCTGCTGGGTGAGAGCAGAGACAAGTGATAGCAATTTGGGAGGGGGAATATTTAAAAACTGCACTGATTTTCATTACATGTTTAAGGCGAATTCAGTGCTGACGTTTCATCATTTATTCTTATTTTAACTTTTAGTATGTGTTTTCCAGAATGACAACATCGTTTAGGTATCTTAAAATATGGTTCACAGAATCACAGATGAGTTCATTCGGCCCCTCGAGTCTGCACTGATTCTCTGACAAAGTATCTTACCCAGGCTGTCTTCCCTGCCCATTCTCCGTAACCCTGCACGTTTACCATGGCTGTTCCATCTAATCTACACATCTTTGGACATTAAGGGGCAATTTATCATCGCCACTCCACCTAACCAGCACATCTTTGGACTGTCGGAGGAAACTCGCACTGACACGGGGAGAACGTGCAAACTCCGCAGTCACCCAAGGAACTGGAAATGAACCCCAGGCCCCCTGGCGCTGTGCTGCCAATATAATATTGATTGGTGTTACACTTTGGCATATTTTGAGAACTGGTTTGTGGAGAACCTGTAGGTGACATGGCTAAATGTGTTAAACTGTAAACTTAGACAAAGGGGTTTTTACAAGGATTCTGAATGAGGGGAAGAGGTGAGAGAGGCTCTTCATTGGTGCTCTGTTTTACATTTTAATTGTGGTCGTGGTCATGGCAGCTCTTCCGTTTCCTATTTTCCTGATTCCTGCCATCAAGTTACACGCTGCTCTGTACTCTTTTTCTGTACTCCTCTTAACGGCTATGTTAAGAGGTAATAAACTGTCCAGCAAGTTTAAATGCCAGTTTGGATTTCCCCTAATGAGATCGAGTTTCAAGGTTGAGAAATGTGGTTGCTCTTATAAACTGATTTGTGTATTTATATTGAGGAATGAGCTACAATTGTTCACTGTTGGGTCTAGTTGTCTGACAATGACCAGTTCGTTTATTTACAAGGTGTGGGGTAGTGTTAAGTGTTTGCAGACGGTTTGGACAATGTTGATGTTGTATAAGCAAGAAAAAAATGAGGTGCTTGAGGGTAGTTGCAAGGCTGTGATCTGATTTTGAGCTGTTCAGAAAGATAAACTGCTTGTTCAAAACAGTTAATAGGTTCTAATTGTTCATTGAACCCATAACTGCAGCGGTTCAAGAAGGCAGCTCACCACCACGCTGGTGTGAGAGCTAATAGGGATGGGCAATAAATGCTGGTCTAGCGCAACCCACGTTCCATGAATGAATTAAAAAGAAAACTATAATGCTGGCTTTGAACACGCATCTTTGAGTTGTTTCAGTGTTGCAGCATTTTCTTTTTGTTAATTTTTAGGGCTTTAAAAAAATGTTCTGAGCTAACCATGGCTTTTGTTGTGGAGTAACAACATTTTGCGTCACTACAGCACAAGTTGGATGATTGATTGTGGTATCATTCAGCGCATTGGAGAGTACGGCTGGAGGCAACTGTTTCAGTTCATTTGCGAATGGCCAGAGGTGGTGGTTTGTGAGGGGTTTGGGGTCTTGAAGTAGTAAATCATCAGGATTGATGGTGGCTTGCATGAGGAACTTTTGGAAACGTGACTCTCACCCCCTCCTCCACTCCACAGTACAATGACCCACTGTTGGTCTAGTTTCAAGGGCAGCACCTTCTCATCAGTACCTCACCCGCACCTGCGTATGCAAACTATTCAGGAAGGGGTTTCTGGATCAGTGATCACGAGTGGAAGCTTGGCATTTTCCTCGGCCTATCCTGGAGAACAGAGACTCCAGGTCTGGTCTTTGTTTTCCCTGGATAGCAGTAATAGTTAATGCATTGTTTCTAAAACAGTGCGTCTTTGGATTGACTCACACCAGAAGTGCCATAGGAGATCTGCTACGTTTAATTTATTTAACAATTAAATGCAATACACAAAGCTGTATATGCATTGTGCAGGCAGAGCCCTTGTCTAGTAGAATATTGTATTTAATAACTTTATAATGTAGAACTTGCACCCATAAGTTTTGAGTCTTTGATCACAGAATAGACATTGAGGTAGATCTTCACTGAGCAGTATAAGGACACGGTGGACAGAGTACCCTTCGTTGTCCAGCACTTCCCCGGAGCGGAGAAGCTACAGCATCTCCTCCGGAGCCTTCAACATGACATTGATGAAGACGAACATCTCGCCAAGACCATCCCCACACCCCCACTTCTTGCCTTCAAACAACCGCACAACCTCAAACAGACCATTGTCCGCAGCAAACTACCCAGCCTTCAGGAGAACAGTGACCACGACACCACACAACCCTGCCACAGCAACCTCTGCAAGACGTGCCGGATCATCGACACAGATGCCATCATCTCACGTGAAAACACCATCCACCAAGTACACAGTACATACTCTTGCAACTCAGCCAACATTGTCTACCTGATACGCTGCAGGAAAGGATGTCCCGAGGCATGGTACATTGGGGAAACCATGCAGACGCTGCGACAACGGATGAATGAACACCGCTCGACAATCACCAGGCATGACTGTTCTCTTCCTGTTGGGGAGCACTTCAGCGGTCACGGGCATTCGGCCTCTGATATTCGGGTAAGCGTTCTCCAAGGTGGCCTTCACGACACACGATGGCGCAGAGTTGCTGAGCAGAAACTGATAGCCAAGTTCCGCACACACGAGGACGGCCTCAACCGGGATATTGGGTTCCTGTCACACTATTTGTAACCCCCACAGCTTGCCTGGACCTGCAGAGTCTCACTGGCTGTCCTGTCTGGAGACAATACACATCTCTTTAGCCTGTCTTGATGCTCTCTCCACTCGCATTGTTTGTATCTTAAAGACTTGATTAGCTGTAAGTATTCGCATTCCAACCATTATTCATGTAAATTGAGTTTGTGTCTTTATAATGCCCTGTTTGTGATCAGAATTCCCACTCACCTGAAGAAGGGGCTTGGGGCTCCGAAAGCTTGTGTGGCTTTTGCTACCAAATAACCCTGTTGGACTTTAACCTGGTGTTGTTAAACTTCTTACAGTATAATGAACGGCAGGTAGTGGCTGGAGCCTATTCAATAGGCAGCCCACTTTACATCCCTTTTGATTTGAAGTCAGTGGAAATTGCAATTGGGAGAGATGTAAATTGAGCTGTTGTCTCACTATCACTTGTTTCACCCAACTGTTTAAATTTGAGATCTATCCCACTCTGACCAGCAGGGAATGTGATGCTAAATTTCGAGCCAGCAAAGGGAACCCGTGATGTGACGTAGCACATAAACTTCTGTTTTAATTTGCATTTATGCAAATTTGTCACAGACTAAATGCATTTAAACCACAGGCTAATATTTTCCTTCCAAGTCATCTCCTATGACGTTCTTCACCGACCCAAGGGCAGAGACCCAAGGAGGAGATTCACCAGGATGCTGCCTGGGATGAAACATTTAAGCTATAAAGAGAGGTTGAATAGGCTTGGGTTGTTTTGGACTTGGTTGGGTTGGACCTGGTGTTGTGAGACTTCTTACTGTGCCTACCCCAGTCCAACGCCGGCGTCTCCACATCTCCACTGAACTTGGAAGTGAGTGAGTTGACTCCATGTCACTGAGTGGTGGAGGCTACCTCGTTGAATATGTTTAAATCATGGATAGATGGATTCCTGATCGGTGAGGGAATTAGGGGTTATAGGGATCAGACGGGAAAGTGGAACTGATCCACTGGAGCAGAGAAGACTGTGAGAGGTGACCTGATTGAGGGGCATAGACAGGATGGATAGAGAGCAGCTGTTCCCAAGTTAAAAGTGAGGGGTGGGAGGTTTAGGGGGGGATTTGAGGAAAAAGGTTTTTACCCAGAAGGTGGTGACAGCCTGGAATGCGCTGCCTGGGACGGTGGTGGGGGCGGGATGCCGAACATCCTTTAAAAAGTACCTGGATGAGTACGTGACACGTCATAACATTCAAGGCTGTGGACCAAGTGCTGGCAAGTGGGATTAAGTGGGCAGGTTAGGGCCTTTCATGTGTTAGTGCAGACTCGATGGGCCGAAGGACCACTTCTGCACTGCAGTATTCTGTGATTCTGAGCTAGTGGTAGTCAAGACGCAGTGAGCAAACTTCGGGTTGGCCGAGGCATTGCAAGTAGACCTGGTAGCTGGATGGAATTGCAAAGGTTTCCATGTTTGCTGGAAGTGCAGAATGAAGTGGATAGGTCTTTTTGGATGAAAAGATGCTGATTTTTATTTATTGTTGCTGTTATCTGCTGGCCTTTCAGTGGAAGTACTGAATCAACTCAGACACCATCTTGCACTGACCCACTCAGCTTGGAAATGAGAACATAAGAAATAGGAGCAGGAGTCGGCCATCTAGCCCCTCGAGCCTGCCCCGCCATTCAATAAGATCATGGCTGATCTGAAGTGGATCAGTTCCACTTACCCGTCTGATCCCTATAACCCCTAATTCCCTCACCGATCAGGAATCCATCTATCCATGATTTAAACATATTCAACGAGGTAGCCTCCACCACTCAGTGACATGGAGTCAACTCACTCACTTCCAAGTTCAGTGGAGGGTTTCATTGTTTTGTCAATCAACAAATCACTTTACAACACTAGGAGGGTACCGCAGTGAGGGAAAAACGTTAATGGGTTGCAGCTGTAGTCAACATCTCTTCCACATCAGCCCATAGAAATGAATTGCAGGTAAAACTGGTAGAGTCCAACCTTTCCTCAACCCACTCAACAAGCAATCCCCATCCTGCTATCACATACAGTTCTATTCAGCAGTCCAGCCACCAAATACCAATACACTCTTCAGACTAGTACAAGCGAGTCAGCGGAGTGATGAGCAACATTCACAGCAATCAACCTCTTAAATGACATGGTGTCAACTGTCTGACACTTGTGTGTTGTTCTGGATATTGCTAACGTTTATTTGCTTGGCTGGTTTTGTTTACTCTGGATTTCTCTGTCTCAGGTAATTTAGGGGCAGTGGTAAGCGCTCCCAGCTCTAAATCAGGCGAACACGAGTTAAGTCCCACAACAAGAGATTTGAGCACAGATTTCAGGCTCATTGTAGTACTGAGGGAATGCTGCACAGTTGGCAGAGTCACCTTTTGGTTAAGTTTAAACCGAGGCCCTGTTTGTGTCCTCAGATGAAGATAATGGACCCTGTGACACTACACCGAGAAGAGTACCTGACCAGTGCTTGTTCCTCAAACAACACGACTAAAACAACTTATCTGATTATCTCATTGGTGTTTGTGGGAGCTTCCTGTGAACAAATTGGTTATTCCTACATTGCAACAGCAACTAAACTTCTTGCTTGGTTTAAAAACTGGGTGAGATGGCGAAAGGCAGTATATAAAAGCATTATTTTGTGTTAAAATGAGCTTGCCTATCAATAACATTTAATAAAGTCACTGGTTTTGAGATCATTCAAAACAGATTTGAGAAAATTAGAACTATTCCTTGGAGAGCATGCGACCATTTTGATTCCAAGCTGAACGTCAAGAGGTTGATTGCTGTGAATGTTGCTCATCACTCCAGACTAGTACAAGCGAGTCAGAGAGTATTGGTATTTGGTGGCTGGACTGCTGAATAGAACTGTATGTGATAGCAGGATGGGGATTGCTTGTTGAGTGGGTTGAGGAAAGGTTGGACTCTACCAGTTTTACCTGCAATTCATTTCTATGGGCTGATGTGGAAGAGGTGTTGACTGTAGCCGCAACCCATTAACGTTTTCCCCTCACTGCGGTACCCTCCTAGTGTTGTAAAGTGATTTGTTGATTGACAAAACAATGAAACCCTCCACTGAACTTGGAAGTGAGTGACCTATTGTGCTGGGATGCATTAATGTAGCTGGCCTAACGACTTGATGATTAAAGTCATTAAAACTGTACAGACCCGGGGAGCTACTGTACTCGTAGCCTGTCCCAAAAAACAGCAGTCAGAAACCGCTCACACTGTTATAGCCAGCTGTTTGTCTTGTTGCTGGTGCAATTGTACTCGAGAGTGTGAGTGAGAACACGAGAGTCTGGCGAGCTGACTGTCTGCCAGGCTGTGTGTCTGGCTGACTCCATGACATTTATGTGCTTTGTGATGCTGGAGGCATAAACACTGCATCATTTATATTGCAGTGTTGCTGCTGAAGTCAGGACTGCTTTTGGTGGTGGCACCATAATGAGAAGAGGTCCCTCGGACACTTTAATAGCTGCTTTTTTTTTTAGTTGATTCCATTTTATTTCTTCGACTGGCATCTTAGCTGATTTCCCAGCATTTCCAGTCCTAATTACAGCTCCTGAATCCCAGCAAAAGAGACAGGCCCAGTTTTCTGTGTGTCTGAGTGAGTGGGATTTAGCAGAGTGGGCATCGGAGCTGTGTTCCAATAAAGACATCTTGGCCTGGAACTTCACCCTGGTTGCTCTTTCTTTTCAGTGTAATTGTTTTGATTGAAATCGGTCCAATCAGTGGTAAATATCTAGGAATTTGCAACTCGTTCTGTTCGTCACAATTTGAATTTCCATTATCTTTTGTGCGAGTTGAAAAACACAATGTTGGAAAGCCTGTACCATCCATAAAGCTGACCAAGCCCCTGATTGGGTTAATCACCATTGAGAATTTCTGATAAATTAGACTCGTTTGTAGGATTTCAGAGACTCTTGGAGTTGGGCTCTTTTAGGCACAATCTCACTAACTGGTCCGTTTTTAAAAAAACTTTTAAAGTAATTTACTAAAATTGGCTACTGTGCATCGGGGTGGTTAGCACTGCTGCTTCACAGCGCCAGGGACCCGGATTCAATTCCAGCCTTGGTTGATTGTGTGGAGTTTGCGCGCTCACCCCGTGTCTGCGTGGGTTTCCACCGGGTGCTCCGCTTTCTCCCCACACTCCAAAGATGTGCAGGTTAGGTGGATTGGTCATGATGAGTTGCCCCTTAGTGTCGGCGGGACTAGCAGGGTAAACGTGGGGTTACGGGGTAGGGCTTGGGTGGGATTGTTGTCAGTTCAGGCTCGATGGGTCAAATGGCCTCGTGCACGATAGGGATTCAATTAAGTCTCTCATTAGATCATTAGTGTAATTAATGTTATAAATTTTAAAATCATTTTCAGTTATGTAAAATCAGGCTGTTCTGTTGTGCAGAGCACTTCTTAAAAATACATATGATTTTGTGATATATATTTGTAACTATATTAATAAAGGGCGGCACGGTAGCACAGTGGTTAGCACTGCTGCTTCACAGCTCCAGGGACCTGGGTTCGATTCCCGGCTTGGGTCACTGCCTGTGTGGAGTTTGCACATTCTCCTCGTCTGCGTGGGTTTCCTCCGGGTGCTCCGGTTTCCTCCCACAGTCCAAAGATGTGCGGGTTAGGTTGATTGGCCATGCTAAAGATTGCCTCTTAGAGTCCTGAGATGCGTAGGTTAGAGGGATTAGCGGGTAAATATGTAGGGATATGGGGGTAGGGCCTGGGTGGGATTGTGATTGGTGCTGACTCGATGGGCCGAATGGCCTCTTTCTGCACTGTAGGGTTTCTATGATTCTATATAATTTTTTTAAAGCAGCTCATTTGCAACGGCTCACGGATGATTTTGTATTTGGTTGTATGCAAAGGAAGTTGAGCAGAATCCTGAGCAAACAATACTCATTTCATAAAGTGCTATTTGCACCTGGATCACTGAAAGCTCTCAAAGCAGAATCTTTTGGCCTTTATATTAGAAAAGAGCAGTTGATGCCGCACGCACTTGTACTGTTCTTGGCTCCACTCAGAAATAAAGCTGGCCATCTCTGTCTGGCAGCAGAGGGCCAGCTACTCATGTGACTCCCAATGAGCAAGAATCTCCTATGTGGGTCTGGAAAACTGGCTGAGCAGGTTAGCTGAGTTTCTGGTCTGGACACATGTGAGGTAATGCATTTTGGAAGGTCTAATACAGAAGAGGAAATATACAGAAAATGGCAGAACCCTTAAGAGTATTGATAGGCAGAGGGATCTGCATGTACAGGTACACAGGTCACTGAAATGCAGGTGGAGAAGGTAGTCAAGAAGGCATACGGCATGCTTGCCTTCATCGGTTGGGGCATTGAGTTTAAAAATTGGCAGGTCATGTTGCAGCTTTATAGAACCTTAGTTAGGTCACACTTAGAATATAGTGTTCAATTCTGGTCGCCACACTACCAGAAGGATGTGGAGGCTTTGGAGAGGGTACAGAAAAGATTTTACCAGGATGTTGCCTTGCATGGAGGGCATTAGCTATGAGGAGAGGTTGGAGAAATTTGGTTTGTTCTCACTGGAACGACGGAGATTGATGGTGACCTGATAGTCTACAAGATTGAGGGGCATGATAGGAGTGGATAGTCAGAAGCTTTTTCCCAGAGTGGAAGAGTCAGTTACCGGGGGCATAGGTTTAAGGGGCAAGGTTTAAAGGAGATGTACGAGACAAGTTTTTTTTTTTTACACAGAGGGTGGTGGGTGCCTGGAACTCGCTGCCGGGGGAGGTAGTGGAAGCAGATAAAATAGTGACTTTTAAGGAGCGTCTTGACAAATACATGAATAGGATGGGAATAGAGGGATACGGTCCCTGGAAGGTTAGGGGGTTTCAGTTCAGTCGGGCAGCATGGTTGGTGCAGGCTTGGAGGGCCGAAGGGCCTGTTCCTGTGCTGTAATTTTCTTTGCTCTTTATTCTTCTTTGTTCTCCTTGAGAACTGGCTTTAGGGCGGCATGGTGGCATAGCAGTTAGCACTGCTGCCTCACAGCACCCGGGGACCCGCGTTCGATTCCCGGCTTGGGTCACTGTCTGTGTGGAGTCTGCACGTTTTCCCCGTGTCTGCATGGGTTTCCTCCGGGTGCTCCGGTTTCCTCCCACAGTCCGTAAGACATGCCAGTTTAGGTGCATTGGCCATGCTAAGTTCTCCCTCTGTATACCCGAACAGGCGCCGGAGTATGGCGATTAGGGGATTTTCACTAACTTCATTGCAGTGTTAATGTAAGCCTACTTGTGACAGTAATAAACTTATAGAAAGTGACTGCATAGAGACTGAAGAGTAAAATGGTGATCCAACCTTTCCATTTATGTTGCCCGGTACCAAATGGCACTCAGTTGCAAGTCTCAAATAATCTCAAGACTGTTTAAATGTATAATGATCCAATGTAAACAGATATTTTGGATGTAGAATGTCAATGATTTAAAAAGGCTCAGCAGATTTTCCAAGGTGTTGCCCACTGTCATATGATTTACTGTTTTATAATAGGTTCCAGCCATGTAATACACCATACTATTCTGCTAATGTGGCATATGTATCCTTTTTAAGGTGACGGAGATGAATGGTTAAGTAAGCCTGGACTATGATCAATCAGTTTAATTCTGTCACGGAGCTTTTGTCTTTGCCAATTGCAGATTAGATACAGCAGTATCTTAAGACTGCTTTGTATCTAAGACACTAACATCTGGAGTGGGAAGTGTCCACATGCTAGATTCAGCAGTTCACCTAATGGAACGTTTGGGTGCATTTTTAATACTTTAAATTCTTGTAACCTTGGGTTCTCTATTGCTGTAAGTTCCTGAGTTGTTTTTGGGCTGACAAATTACTTTGGATTGCCTGAAACAGTTGCAGAGGTTCACTGTTTTTCTCGGTAATACAGTTCATGTTGCCACCCAGCGTTTAGATGTTCCTCTCTGGGTCTCCATGGAGAACTGAATGATCTGGTCAGTGGTTTTGTTGCAAACTTTGATAAACTTGTGGAAGCTGAGGGCAAGACATAAAGCTATGACTGCACCCACTTTGGAACAGGTTATCTTGTGAAAGCAGGGCTCAACATATGAATCCTGTCACTGTTGCTTTGCACCTCCATCAAGTAGATGCCAGAAATCTCTTGTTTCCTCTGATCTCTCTCTCTAATGGAGTGCGCAGTTTCAGAGCTGCTGAGCCTATGAGGATTGCATTTGCACTACAAAGCTGCAAGGTGGTTTCTGTATCACACTGTCACCAAAGTTGTGCAAATTTGGGACTTGGGTTAGCATTAAAATTGATGCAGATGATCCAGGTTCTGGACTAGGATGATGTGGAGGCCGGAGATCAAAGGAAAATCAGCTGGGGAGGAGTGAAGGTTTTTCCATCTATAATTTAAATGGGATGGAAAATTAGGCTCCAGTTTTTGGAGAGGGACGGACTTTCCCCTGCTTGGTTCTCCTGTAAGCGCTGGGTTGAGGCATTCCAGTAAGTTGAGTGAATCTTCTCTGTGGTATAGGTCCACACTTATTAATTCCAATGAAGGATCCTCATTCTCTATCATAAACTTTTTACCTCACTGGTTTTATTTTAAATGAAAGCTCTATTTGTTTATGTTGGTTTGCTCTTTTTTGATCATAAATCTTAATCGTAACATTTCCTGAAGTTGTTTTTTTTCAATGTTTTCCCCTTCCCATCGACAGCTAATTGTTTCTCCCTCTGTCCAATGACAATGTGCTGGTGTGTTGCCGATGTAGCACTGCATGGAAGCCTGGTGCACTGTGGTTCCTCCTTGGCACTGGTTCCTCTGTTCAAGACCTAGCTGGGCCAATAAACTCTTTTCAGTAGGCCATTGTCTCGAGCCAGCAGTCCACCATAAAGCTAAAGCGATAGAGGCACAGGAAGGCCAATAACAATGGAAAAAATACCTACAACTGTCGTAACTCTTAAAATGGAATAGAAAACACTGCAAGCAAGCTTTCTCAGCACCTGAGAAAGAAGGCACGTTAATGTTTCCAGAGTTCCTTTAATGGCCCATGCCTAAGACATGAAAATGCTAAAGAACCTACTGTGTATTTCCAGCATTTTTTGTTTTTATTTCAGACCAGTAATCCGATCACTTCCTCTTGGGTTCTTTTTAATAGGACTATGAATCTCCGAGCAATTTTTGTAGCAATATCTGTGTTCACATAAATGAATAATTTTTTAGTTTCTAGTGTGATTGGTTGTTGCCTCATATTATTGACCCTTTAAGGCCATGTGGTGATGCTCTGTTCCACTGTGGCATAGCTGGCACACATCTCCCAGTCAAGGGTTCTGAGATCCATTAAGTAATGTCCTGACATGAGCTTTGCTATTTTTCCCCCCATCGCAACCTAGGTGGGGACGATTAGAAGATAGTTTACTTGAGTCCTATTATTGTGTCTTATTAGAATGAGAATTAGGAGTCATGGAACAATATAGCTCAGAAACAGGCCCTTTGGCCCAACCAGTTCATGCTGACCATGGCGCCCTCCCAGCTAGTCCCAATTGCCTGAATTTGGCCCCTATCATAGAGGCATGGAACTAGGCCCTTTGGCCCAACTTGTCCATGCTGCCCTTTTCTTTAAACCCCTAAGCTCGTCCAATTGCCCGCATTTGGCCCATATACCTCTTACCCATGTAACTGTCTAAATGCTTTTTAAAAGACAAAATTGTACCCGCCTCTACTACTACCTCTGGCAGCTTGTTCCAGACACTCACCCACCCTCTGAAAAAATTGCCCCTCTGGACCCTTTTGTATCCCACCCCTCTCACCTTAAACCTATGCCCTCTAGTTTTAGACTCCCCTACCTTTGGGAAAAGATATTGACTATCTAGCTGATCTATGCCCCCTCATTATTCAGTAGACCTCTAGGCCTCTATAAGATCACCCCTCAGCCTCCTACGCTCCAGAGGAAAAAGTCCCAGTCTATCCAGCCTCCTTATAACTCAAACCATCAAGTCCCGGTAACATCCTAGTAAATCTTTTCTGCACTCTTTCTAGTTTAATATCCTTTCTATAATAGGGTGAACAGAACTATACACAGTATTCCAAGTGTGGCCTTACACTTGGCTCGAATTCTATCCCTCGAATCCTTTCCCATCCATGTATTTATCCAAATGCTTTTTAAATGTTGCTATTGAACCTGCCTGAACCACTTTCTCTGGTAACTCCTTCCATATACGCACCACCCTCTGCGTGAAGAAGTTGCCCTGCAGGTCCCTTTAAAATCTTTCCCCCCCTCACCTTAAACCTTTGCCCTCTAATTTTCAATTCCCCTACCCTGGGGAAAAAGACTGCGTTCATCCTATCTAGGCCCCTCGTGATTTTATACACCTGTTTAAAAAGTGGGGCTGAGGAAGAAATAGAGGGGAATTGAATTGAAATAACACGACTTCGGAATAAATATGGTGGGGTGGGAGGGGAGTTAACAAAAAGGCTTCTGCTAAAATAAATCGCACTGTGAGAACGTGGCACTTGCTGTACTGACTATGGAATGGCTCCCATTGGAGAATGTACCATCGAGGCTCATTTGGAAGTTATTTGATCACCTCACTCATTGGATCAAATAAAGCCCAAGAGTGTTGCAGGAAACTTTTAAAATATATACTTGTAAATATTTTGAGGAAATTAATATACTGCACATCAATTATAGCAAAAGCACTGGCAACTGGTAATAAAATAAACATTGGCAAAAATTCAGTGCAATCATATACAATACCCATCAACAAGAGAGGTTTAATATTTAATGAGTTGGTTTTGTTCTTGAAACCGCAAGCTTTATTGATGTGTTTTTGGCATTGTTCTTGAGCATGTGTTTGGCCATGTAGTTTTGAGAACTGGAGCGAGCTCCCGTGCCTTAACTTGATGGGTTGTTATTGTACGTGAATGCATTTTAAAAATAAAGAGTGACCCGCACATTGACACCTTGCATTCGTGCAGCAATGTGCCAACCCACGGAGTGGAGTGTTGCTGGCTTGATAGTTCTAGGCCTCAGCCTACGCTGTTTCAACAGGAACCTACAAGAGAGACTGTATGAAATATGTAAATAGGTAGAACAGTAGCACATTAACATTTTACACATTTGCTACATACTGGAAGAACCGATTGAATGCTTTGCATACGCTGATGTATAAATAGCTAATGGTGAGTTGGGTGAGAGATACAGGGGTGCTAATAAACTCAGCACTTTGTAAATACTTGCATTGCGGAGCAACAGCTAATGAAGCAACAATACTGAACCATATGGAGGTTTTTCCTCTCGTATTGGTATTTAGTCTAGCCGCTGCTTGGATATGATGCAGAGTTCTAGTTACAATGACACTGGGGTAATACTCAAACGAGAAAGGCAGTGCAAAGAAGCTCTAGTCTGCTTCTCCGTATTGCGAAACTAAGCTTGGCTGGCTAGAGAAACTGGCTTTAAAGAGGAAGTGGGGGAGGGGGGAGGGGGGGGGGGTGCTATTGTAGCAGCATTGAAGCTTTTTTAAAAAAAAAGATACCGCATTCTGGATTTTATGCTAGATACTTCGGCACCACTGACTCTTCCTGTAAATGGCTGTAGCACAATGCTATGAACTGGAGCGTGGCTTTTCCTGCCCAGTATCTTGGTCAATAATACTGTGACCAGGCGTTGAACATAGATCCCTGTCCTCACCTGTGAGAGATGGATTCAATATGTACCCCATCGAGTTAACACTCGAGTTAACACTCGATGGGGTAAGCTTTTATTAAAATAAAAAGCAATGTTTGGTACAAGACAGTACCTTACTGCAATTATGCATTCCATTGTTCCCCTCGTGTTTAAAAGGGCAAATGCTTTCTGTCTGAGTGCTCTGTAAATATATGGTCAGAGTTCTTCACTTTATGGGTGGATAACAAAGTGTGATAACCCGCAGGACTCACACGGGGAATCCTTAATTGATCTCCCTGTGGGACTCGTGGAGTATGAGTTCTCATGGTAATAGGCGATTTGAATATGATGTAGGGCGGCACGGTTAGCACTGCTGCCTCACAGTACCGGGGACCCGGGTTCGATTCCCGGGCTTGGATCACTGTCTGTGTGGAGTTTGCACGATCTCCTCCTGTCTGCGTGGGTTCCCTCCGGGTGCTCCGGTTTCCTCCACAGTCCAAAAGAAGTGCTGGTTAACAGCATTGGCCTTGCTAAATTCTCCCTCAGTGTACCTGAACCGGCGCCGGGGTGTGGCGACTAAGGGATTTTCACAGTAACTTCATTGCAGTGTTAATGTAAGCCTACTTGTGACAATAAATAAACTTTAAACTACCCGGGTGGAACTCATCTCCTGAGCCTGTGATGAGGCCCTGATTGGGTCCACTATTCTATCGTCCTGGACAGGACTCGTATATACGCATCACACAGTTGTGGCTTAACTTTTGATTTAAGAATAAAACATCATTCCTTTCCAGTTGGCTTTCTGAGTTATTACGCAAAGGTTATAACAATTGGGAAAGACTGAACAAGTAGGTGGGGGCTTTCTCCAGCAAAGACCAGGCTGAGGGGTGGAATAATAATCTTTAACATTATGAATGGATTTGGACAAATGTAAATAGCATGTTTCCATTAGTGGGGAACTGCAAAACTAAGGTCGTAATATACATTCATCACGGATAATTTCAATAACGAATGCAGGAGAGTTTAATTGCAAAGACTGGTTGTCACTTGTAGTATTCAAACACAGTGCCTGTGGAACAAGACTGGAGCTCAATGCAGATCGAGGTTCAGGAATGTGTGGGCTATTTAAACAGTTACAGAAGCAGCATCTTGCATTTATATGGCACATTTTTAAGGTAGTAAAACATCCTGAGGCATTTCACAAGAGCATCAAACAAAATTTATCACCATCGCATGAGACATTGGGGCCGATGATGGGAAAAACCAGGAAATTACAGGCCATTGAGTCTAATTTCAGTGATAGGAAAACTATTGGAAAAAATTCTGAGGAACAGAATTAAATTTCCCTAAACTCCACTTGGGAGGGATGGACTAATAAAGGATAGCCAGCATGGTTTTGTCAAGGAAGATCATGTCTTACAAATTTGATCGCATTTTTCAAGGTGGTAACTAGGTGTGTAGATGAGAGTAGTGCAGTTGATGTAGCCTACATGGACTTCAGTAAGGTTTTTGACAAGGTGCCACATGGGAGGCTGATGAAGAAGGTAAGAGCCCATAGGATCCAGAGCAGTTTGGAAACTGGATCCAAAATTGGCTTAGTGTTAGGAGGCAGAGGGTGAGGATCAAAGGTTGTTTTTGTGACTGGAAGCCTGTGTCGAGTGGTGTTCCACAAGGATCGATGCTGGGTCCCTTATTCATGTTTAATCTGGATGTGAATGTAGGAGGTATGATAAGTAAGTTTGCAGGTGACACAAAAAATTGTGGTGTGTTAAATAGTGATGAGCAAAACCTTGGATCACAGGATGATATAGATGGGTGGTTAGATGGGCAGAACTGTGCAAATGGAATTTAACTCTGGGAAGTGTGAGGTAATGCATTTTGGAAGGGCTAATAACACCAAGTAATGTACAATGAATAGTTGGATCCCAGGAAGTACAGAGGATGAGAGGGACCTTGGTGTGCATGTCCCTCTATCTCTGAAGACAGCAGGACAGGTAGGGTGTTAAGAAGGCATGTGAGAAACCTGCCTTTGTTAACTGAGGTATTGAATACAAGTGCAAGGAGGTTAATGTTGGTTAGGCCACAGCTGGAGTAGTGAGTGTGGTTCTGGTCACCACACTATAGGAAGGAAGTGATTGCACTAGAGAGGGTTCAGAGTAGATTCAACAGGATGTGATCTGGGCTGGAGCATTTCAGCTATCGAGAGAGACTGGATACGCTGGGGTTGTTTTCTTTGGAGTGGAGAAGGTTGATGGGGGATCTGATTGAGATGTATAAAATTGAGGGGCATAGATCAGATGGATAGGAAGGAACTTCTTCCCTTAGCAGAGGGGTCAATAACCAGTGGGCATAGATTTAAGTTGAGGGGCAGGAGGTTTATAGGAGATGAGGAAAAACCTTTTCACCCAGAGGGTGGTGGAATCTAGAACTCACTGCTTAAAAGGGTGGTAGAGGCGGGAACCCTCACAACATTTAAGGAGTATTTAGATGAGCTCTTGAAACACCATAGCAGACAAAGCTATGGACTAAGTGCTGGAAAATGGGATTAGAATAGATTTGTGTTTGATGGCCGGCATGGAGAATTCTAGAGTTCGTAGCCTTGGCAGCTGCCATTCATAGTGGCGTGATTTTAAAATTAGGCACCCGCAAGAGGCCAGAATTGGAACAGCACTTATCTCGGAGGGTTGTAGGGCTGGAAGAGGTTGGAAAGATAGAGGGACAATGACATGCATGATTCTTTCTAGGTAGATTATGACATCTGTCTTCATGGCATCTGTCTGTACTGAATCTCTTCACAAAGGGTCATTGACTGTTGGAGTGGAGACCTGGGAAGAGTGATGAAGGTGAAAGCAGTCATTAAAGACCTGTTTGGTCGACTTCAGATGCTCATTTTGGATGGATGGACAAGCAGCAGTCTTTATTTTTATCTTGTATGCTCACCGGTCCGCAACTAAGATGTCTGGCCTGATGTCTGAATCCATATTTGAATTCCCTGTGTCTGCTGAAGCAGCGAAGCTCGCATTGTACCTTTTTTAGGAAATTTATTTAGCATCCAATCATTATTTTTGGATATTAAGCTTGAAGTCAAATCAGACAAAAATGCTGAAAATGTCCAGCTGGATTGTGATGAAGTGATCCCACTTGATGTTTGTGTATTTAATTTCTATTTTAGCTGCTCAGTCTTGTAATGCATTTCCAGCACTTTCTGCTTTCGAGACCAAGAAAATCAGAATAATAGCAAGCGGAAGATGTGATGTATCAACAATTCCCAAATGACAGCAGTTCTGATTACAAAACACCCAGTATTGGCAATATCAACAGGGCATGTGAAATCTGACCAGGCGTACACCATCATTCAGAAACGTGTGGGATTTGTAGTTTAAATGTTGTGATGATATGATGGGAGCAGATTTCCACTCCATCTGACGAAGGAGCAGGGCTCCGAAAGCTAATGGCATTTGCTACCAAATAAACCTGTTGGACTTTAACCTGATGTTGTTAAAACTCTTACTGTGATGATATGAAGCAGTGAACGCTGATGACATTGGCGATACTGGTCTTGGAGTCATTGCCAAACTTGAAAGCATTAAGCAGCTGAATTAATTAATGTAATGGAGGTTGTTAGCAAGCCAGTAGTACCTCAGCTCCAACTGTGTGTTTAAAATTGGCTCTCTTCCATTCTCCAACTCAGTAACTCTTCAAAAACCTGATTATTTGCAGTTAGGCATCAGAAGGAAAAGGACACTTCTTCTTCATCCGTCTTCCTCTCTTGAAAGTAAGAGACATGTTGCCGTAGGATTCCATGAAAATAAACAGCTCCCCTGTATGTCATTCATGTGATCACTTGTATCTCAATTCAGGTTTGAGTACTGGCTACATCCCATGGAAAGAAGCATGACTAGCCCAATCCCACCCTTAGCCTGTGCCAATGTATGTATCTTCTAGCAGTCATTGGATGGCAATCAGCAGCAAAGATAAAGATTTGATTTCCCTAGACTGCCCAAACAACTCCTTCCCCCCCCCCCCCCCCAAAGATTTAGGCAAATAACTTTTATAGAAGTGTTATTAAGCAAAGTTTGACACCATGACATAGTGTACAGGGAATTGGTAAGACCGCAGCTGGAATATTGTGTGAAATTTTTGTCTCCATTATCTAAGAAAGGATATACCTGCCATTGAGGGAGTGCAGCACAGGTTCACCAAACCGATTCCTGGGATGTCAGGATTGTCAGAGATTGGGTCGACTGGGCCTGTATTCATTGAAATTTGAGGGATATGGGAGGGGATCTAAGTGTAACGTATAAAATTCTGACAGGTGTGTCAGCTTGAAAGTAGGGATGATGTTTCCTCTGGCAATGGGGTCCAGAACAAGGAGTCTGAGGATGTGGCTTGGGCATTTAGGACTGAGACGCGAAACTTTTTCACTGAGTATGGTGAACCTGTTGCATTTTCTATCGCAGAAGACTGAGGCCGAGTTGCTGAATATATTAGATAGATTTTCTGTACTCCAGGTATGGGGAGGGAGCAGGAGTATATACCATTGAGATAGCGGATTAGCCATAATCATACTGATTGGAGCAGGCTTGAAGGGCTGAATAGCCTACTCCTATTTTCTGTTTCTAAACCAATATTAGGATAAATTGACCAAGCTTTTGGCTAAGTAGCAGGTTTTGAAGAGTGTCTTGAATGAGGAAATGGGTGGAAAGGTTTACAGTGGGGTTTCCAGAATTTGGGGCCGAAACAGCTGAAGGCACATCCACTATGAGAGAAGCAACTAAAAGCAGTCATGCTTAAGAGGGCAGAATTGGATGAATGCAGATAAGTCTTTAGGATATGATGGGGGTAGGAGGCCATGGAAGGAGGATGAGAATTTTAAAATTAGATCATTGCTTGACAGATCCATTTACACAGTAACTTCGTTGCAGTGTTAATGTAAGCCTACTTGCGACTAATAAATAAACTTTAACTTTTAGGTCAGTGAGCACAGGGATGTTGGGTAACCCAGTTTTAATACCTGCCAGGGCTTTTATACCTGTGAAACCCAACCAATTCAGGATGCGAACATATTGGAGAGAATGCAAACGAGGTTTGCAAAAATGGTTCCAGGATGAGTAGTTATGAAGGTAGATTGGCTGAAGTTGAAACTGTTCTCTTTGGAGAGGAGAAGGCTAAGAGAAGATTAAGTAGAGGTGTTCAAAACCATGAGGGGACTGGGCTGAGTAGATGGGAAGAAACTGGTTTGTGTTATAAAAGGATTGAAAATGAGTTGGTGCAGATTTGAAGTGATTTGCAAAAGAAACAAATGCGATGTGAGAAAAAACGTATTTGCATAGTGAGTGGTTGGGGTCTGGAATGCACTGCCTGTAAGTGTAGTGGAGGCAGATTCAATTGAAGCATTCAAGAGGGCATTAGATTGTTTCTATTCAAATAATGTGTGGGGTTCCGGGGGGAGGTCAGAAGAAGGGCACTAGATCATAATGCTCATTTGGAGATTTGGCTCAGAATCAATGGGCCGAATGGCCTCCTTCTGCACTATAACCATTTTGTGATGTTGAGTGTGAACGACTTCATTTGTTTGTGATCCCAAGTCCAGTCATTTTCAGATAATGTTGTTCTGCAGCTACACCCTGCAATTCATATATATTTGTGTGCATTAGCTATGACATGCAAAGATTTTTTTTGAATGGCATATTTTATAATTGTATACTTGTAGAATTCTAGTTGCACTGCTCACTTTTCATGTCTTGTACTTTCCTACTTTCCTCACTGAAGAGAGGAATATGAGCAGAAAATGCTGGATAAACTCCCCAAGTCTGGCAGCATCTGTGGCCAGTGAAACAGAGTTAATGTTTTGCATCTGTATGATGCTTCAGGGCTGAAAAGAGGTAGCGATGTGATGGACTATGTAGTTAGGGGGTTGGAGAAGGTGGAGCAGAATAGAAGGTCGGGATAAGTCCGAGCTAAGGAGAGATTGACAGAGGTGTTATGGATATGGCAAAGGGAGTGTTAATGGTAGCACTAAGGACTAAAGAAGGTGCTGATAGTGGCATAAAGGTAAAATAGCAGAATGTGTTAATGGGAGAATAGAGGTTACGGTGAAAGCAAAATTAAAAACTAAGTGACAGGAGACGGCTTGCATTGGAACAAACAAAGAAAACAAAGGGGGTTGAGATGAAGGAGAATGTTCAAGTCTAAAATTGTTGAATTCACTGAGTCCAGAAGGCTATAACATGTCTAATTGGAAGATGAGGTGTTGTTCCCTCTGTTTGTGTTGGCTTCATCTGGAGCATTGCAGCAGGCCAAGGATGGGCATTTAGGCATGAGAGCAAGATGCAGAGTTGAAATGGCAAGCAACCCTTGGAAGGTTGGGGGTCATGCTTGAGGACTGAACAAAGGTGTTTCGTAGAGCGGTCACGCAGTCTGCATTTAGTCTTTGAGGAGAGAGGTTTCTCAGTTGTATTGCAAGATAGCAGTTTGTACTTTGCCAAGTCCCACTGCAAACAGATGTGAGGGAAGGTTAGGAATGGAAGCCCACAACTCGTGCCAGGTGAATATGTTCCAAAAGGGTGACATTAGCTGAAACCTTTCATTCCTCCCTGCATTGAAATTGAGGCACATGATGGTGTTTTTGATTCTATCTCTTACTGAGGACTCTAACTCTGAATTCCTTCTCTCTCACGCCAAAAAAAGTTAATGGTTAACGCTTTCCGCCCTGAGTTGTTTTGTGAAGGTAGCGGCAAACTGCCTGCTTCACCTATCCTTGTGGGAGAGGACAATGGTAAAACCTCAAAATTTAACGCAATGCTCAAAAAAGGATGATGTGTCAGAATGCAGGTGGACGCCGAGATTCTGAGGCCATTTGTAGGCTCACTGAAATCACCTAAATTTGATTTATTATTGTTGCATGTATTAGCATAGTGAAAAGTATTGTTTCTTGCGCGCTATACCGACAAAACATACCGTTCATAGAGAAGGAAAGGAGAGAGTGCAGAATGTAGTGTTACAGTCATAGCTAGGGTGTAGAGAAAGATCAACTTAATGCAAGATAACTCCGTTCAAAAGTCTGACAGCAGTAGGGAAGAAGCTGTTCTTGAGTCGATTGGTACGTGACCTCAGACTTTTGTATCTTTTTCCCAAAGGAAGAAGGTGAAAGAGAGAATGTCTGGGGTGCATGGGGTCCTTAATTATGCTGGCAGCTTTGCCAAGGCAGCGGGAAGTGTAAACCGAGTCAATGGATGGGAGGCTGGTTTGCGTGATGGACTGGGCTACATTCACGACCTTTTGCCGTTCCTTGCGGTCTTGGGCAGAGCAGGAGCCATGCCAAACATTTATTGCCCATCCCTTAAACTGAGTAGTTTGCTTGGCCACTTAGAAGGCACTTAAGTGTCAACCACATTGCTGTGGATCTGGAGTCACGTTTAGGCCAGATCAGGTAAGGGTTGTAGATTTCTGAACCAGATGGGTTTTTACAACAATGACTGGTTTCATGGTCATGAGATTTTTAATTCCAGATTTTTATTGAATGAGTTTCACCATCTGCCGTGGTGAGATTCGAATCCGGGTCCCCAAAACATTACCCTGGGTCTCTAGATTATTAGTCCAATGACAATACCACTATGCCACTGCCTCCCTTTGCTGAGAATTCAACCCAAACTTCATCTACACAGTTTAGTACACAATATCTGAACTTCTGACTCTTCTAATGGCTTTGCGATTAATGGATGGGAATATATAAGGTTAAAGTATTGTGGAGTAGTTGAGATGAGTCCATTCTGACTTGAAAAGCCAGACCTATTGTATGGGCGGGCTGGATGAGTCCCCGCGTGCTGGCTGAGCGCGCAGGGACGACCGTCCGGCACGTGGCCAAAGCCATCCTAGAGCTTAGGACGGTCGTGCTCGGCCCCGAAACTGCACGCAAACTCGAGACGGCGCAGGCGTGCGGTAGGATCCCACCCGAGCGTTCCCCTGTTCGGACGGAATTCCACATTGGCCCAAAACCTCAACCTCCCTCCTCGGGTGAGGTGCCCCACAGCCTGAGCCGCCTCGCGGAAATGTCCTCCGTGCCTTTTTCTACCGCGCGGAGGCGCTTCCTGTGCGGGCTGCTGCTGCACACCTTCCACTACCGCCTCCTCGCCTGTCGCCCGGGTACACCTTGGCGGGCCTTGTTGCCGCCGGGCGGCGGAGGTCCCCGCTGGAGGTCCCTCTATGGAGGGATCTCCCCCAATTACGTCGGGGACCTGGGGTGGAGGGTGATGCATGCAGCAGTGCTGCACAACCGTAGGATTCACTGGTTCACGGGCTCCGAAGACTGCCCTTTCTGTAGCCTTGTGGAGTCCGTGGACCATGTCTATGTTTTATGTCTTAGAACAAAGAACAATACAGCACAGGAACATGCCCTTCGGCCCTCCAAGTCCGTGCCGCTCCCTGGTCCAACTAGACCATTCTTTTGTATCCCTCCATTCCCACTCCGTTCATATGGCTATCTAGATAAGTCTTAAACGTTCCCAGTGTGTCCGCCTCCACCACCTTGCCTGGCAGCGCATTCCAGGCCCCCACCACCCTCTGTGTAAAATATGTCCTTCTGATATCCATGTTAAACGTCCCCCCCCGCCCCCTCACCTTGAACCTATGACCCCTCGTGAACGTCACCACCGACCTGGGGAAAAGCTTCCCACCGTTCACCCTATCTATGCCTTTCATAATTTTATACACCCCTATTAAGTCTCCCCTCATCCTCAGTCTTTCCAGGGAGAACAACCCCAGTTTACCCAATCTCTCCTCATAACTAAGCCCCTCCATACCAGGCAACATCCTGGTAAACCTCCTCTGTACTCTCTCCAAAGCCTCCACGTCCTTCTGGTAGTGTGGCGACCAGAACTGGACGCAGTATTCCAAATGCGGCCGAACCAACGTTTTATACATCTGCAACATCAGACCCCAACTTTTATACTCTATGCCCCATCCTATAAAGGCAAGCATGCCATATGCCTTCTTCACCACCTTCTCCACCTGTGATGTCACCTTCAAGGATCTGTGGACTTGCACACCCAGGTCCCTCTGCGTATCTACACCCTTTTATGGTTCTGCCATTTATCGTATAGCTCCTCCCTACATTATTTCTACCAAAATGCATCACTTCGCATTTATCAGGATTGAACTCCATCTGCCATTTCTTTGCCCAAATTTCCAGCCTATCTATATCCTTCTGTAGCCTCTGACAATGCTCCTCACTATCTGCAAGTCCTGCCAATTTTGTGTCGTCCGCAAACTTACTGATCACAGTAAGGCTGCACTCCTCCCTTTTTGTTTTCCTAAAGAACCTTTTATTGATGATTTGTTTGCACTTCAGTCCCACGCTCCTGATCTACGGACACCCGGTGCGGAGAGGGGAGGGTCGGGATGGCGACCTCCTCGTGAACCTGCTTCTGGGCCTGGCGAAACGCGCCATTTACCGATCCAGGCAGCGGGCGATCGAGGGGGCCGTCCATCCTGACTGTCTGCCCCTCTACCGCGGCTACGTTCGCGGCCGGGTGTCCCTGGAGAGGGAGCATGCGGTGTCCACGGGCGCGGTTGACGCCTTCCACGCCCGTTGGGCACCACAGGGGTTGGGGTGCGTTATTGACCCTGACAATCACATTTTAATTTGATGTTTTTAAGTTTCCTTTGTACTTTGATTTCTGTTCGGGCTGTTCCCCCTCCTTTTGGGGAGCTGCCCCTTTTTACTTTGTCCTGACTTAATCTGAGTTTGTTTATTTGGTTTGACCTAAAAAGAGGGCAATAACCAGGATAAGAAAGATGAATTTAAATCTAGGTAAAGCATTCAACAATCAACCGCATGCTCATTGTCTTGATTAGAATTTTGAAAATGCCAGTACTTGTGATATCTCCTCAATTTACAAGCAAAGTGCTAGTTACTGAGTGCAGTAAGTTTCTTTACACTTTTACAAGCTTTATCTTTAACCTTGTTTAGATGAATCGGAATTTGACATTGTTCAACTTTTCATATTACTTATTGTGGTTCTCATGATGAAAGATCAAGGCAATTCTGAGTTTTATCCCTGGCATCTCAACTGAGTTAATTGAGGGTTCTGAACAGAGTGGCTTAATTGGGAATTTGGATCCAGAAGTTATGGCAGGGGAGCTCAGTCCTGAACGTTGTACCATCTATAGTATGTGGGAACTCATAGCTGCTCCTTGCAGTCTGGATTTAGGCTGGGATTCTCCAATCTCATCCGTGGTGGGACCCATTGCGAGCAAGACCAGAAAAGTTGACCATCCAGCCAAAATTCCATTCGCTTTCAGCGGCACTGGAAAATCCCAGCCATGAACGAGGAAGGAAAGCTTCAACCATAATGTTGATTATGGCTGTGATCTAAATACAGTTTACTTTATTTCAATTTATGAAATATCAAATGTAGCTATGTAAAGGAAAGTTTTCCTCTGTCATTAGCCAGGCCTCTAGTCTTTATGAATAAGCATTGAATGGTTACAACACAGAGGTCATTCAACCCATTGTGTCCCTGCTCTGCACGAGCAACTCAACGAGTTCCATTTCCCAGCTCTTTTCCTATAGCCCTGCATTATTTTTCTCTTCAGGTGCTTAACAAAATTCCCTTTTGACGGCCATGTTTGTTCCAGATTACCACTGAGGGTAAAAATAAGTTTTCCCTTGTGTCATGGGTACTTGTTGTGCCAACGGAGAAGCTGTGGTGTCGAGGTATTGTCACTGGTAATCCACAGACCCAGAGTAATATTCTGGGGGCCCAGGTTCGAATCTCACCATGGCAGATTGTAGAATTTGAATTTAACCATTGTTGATTGCTATAAAAATCCATCTGGCTCACTACTCAGCACTAGATCCATATTTATATTAATATTAAATTATTATATTTATTATGTTAAATTTATGCACAATCGAAATTTAAGGTTATTTTTCTTAAAAGCTGGAACTACCTTAATGTAGTTTTAAAGTGGAGAAAACTTACCGTGCTACCTAGTGAGTGAGTAGGGAGTGCTTTGCCCTTCCCCACTGCTCTCTCGCAGATCAACTCCTGTAGCTGTAACTCAATTCTTAATATCTATATTCCTCAGTCATTTAATATATAATTGATTTTAAATACTAGGTCATTCCCTCCTTTTCTCCAAATTCCCACTGGATCCAAATTTCCAATTAAGCCACTCTGATCAGGTGCCACTCTGTTCTGAAAGGGCCTAGCAAGCCACACCTTTCAAGGGCAATTGGGCATGGGCAATAAATGCTGGCCCAGCCAGCAACATCCACATGCCATGAACGAATAAAAATAACAAATTGACTTTCTCTGGTTCATGGCAACGGTGGTGGCATGGGGCCTTTTTAATGGAACAATGATGAGCATGAGTTTTGACAGCTTATTAAAGAGTTACTGCCTCCCTTTGTACTCACTTTATGGGGATACTGTATTGTTCTATTTGGATTTGGGGTGTTCAACCATTCTGTTTTTGTCCATTCTACCATGTAGAAAGTTTAAATTCAGTTCCTACTAATTTGCATGTATCTCAAAATAGCAGGTACTTTTTATTTTGGTGTTCTGATTTATGATTTGCCCAGCAGTGAGACACCAGCACTAAGTTGAGCCTCTTCCCAGTCCTCCAGCTCTGTAAAATTTCCTGCAGGCTAAATTAACTACTTAGAATTGTAGGCACGATCATGACCGAGTTGACTGGTTTTGAGGGCCTGATTTCCAAATAGGCTCTGCAGGTGCTGACGGTGTTCTGGTATCTTGCCAGATGGCTCGTCTTCAAGTGAGCTTGGCTAGTGAATGTCGGTGGACTATTTACAGTAGAAATTAAGCAGCTAGTTGAGTATTTTGGTATTCTCTTGCTCTCGCATGTCCTTTGCCTCGCAGTTGTGCGCTGTGGGTCTCTCCCTCTCTCTTGGACTAAGGCTAATTGTGTGGTTCGGCACCTTCTGGGTATATGTTGGCACAGATAAGAATTTGGGTTGAGTCTTTCCTGGCACAGACAACTCAGTATCACCTGACTGAGCATTTCCCCATTGAACCACCTGACCGGAAGGAGAAGAAATAGATTTAGATGAAATCCAGCAAGGATTTAAACTTGAAATTCTCCAGTGCAAAATTCAAATAATATTACGTAGGGAATCTGGTTCAAATGATCTTGGGTAATCTATCAACAGTAGTGAAATGTAGATGATCCAAAGGAAGCCAATTTTCAGCCGCACAATTAACTAAGTTTTAGAAACATAGAAGATAGGAGCAGGAGGAGGCCATTCGGCCCTTCGAGCCTGCTCTGCCATTCGTTCCGGTCATGGCTGATCATCCAACTCAATAGCCTAATCCTGCTTTCACCTTTTGATTCCATTCGCCCCAAGTGTTATATCCAGCCACCTTTTGAATACATTCAATGTTTTGGCATCCACTACTTCCTGTGGTAATGGATTGCTCCTCCTCCTTTCTGACAACCAATTGGTTTTCAAATTGGACTTGAATTTTTCAAAGACGTTTTAAAAAAATGAACGTTCCATGTATTTCAATCACTCTTGTTCTCTTGGCGTTGCTAAGTTTATTTTTGTGTTCACGTATCTGACTAACTGGCAGGGAAGCTGTAGTTAGGAAAGGAGAATTGGCAACTTAAGCTTGGTGGAATCTTTAACATATCCGAGGCTCTTCACGTGCAAAGCTTGGTCAAAGGGGTAGGTTTTGAAGTTCTTAGAAGGGAGGCGGGTAGTAATTTGAGAGAGGCTTGGGGAGGAATTTCCAGAGCTTGACGTCCAAGCAGTTGAACGCATGGCTGCCTTTTGTAATGATTTATTGAGTATTTAGTTTTAAATAGAGGTTGATTGAAGTGTTCCACAGAATGCTTGATGTTTGTGCAAATAATCTCCATGAGTGCAGTTTCTTGTATTATCTGTGCTTCTGTGGGAAGATGCAAATTAGAGTCCAGAAACTGTCTCGTAGACGAGAAGGGAAACCGATGGAGAAATACCAGGAACTATTGCTACATACTTTGTGACAACGTTGACATTTCAAATTCCATACAGAAAGCTTCCTCTTCAAAATAAATATGGACTTAATTCTGTGAAATCTGTTTCTGTGTGTCTCTCTCTTCCCTCCCCCCAACCTCCACCTTCCCATCACCTTCTAATCATATTGCAGCATGCACAGTGTACTTCCAGCAGTGCTACTTGGATAGCAATTCAGGAATGGAAACGCAAGTAGTTTTTTTTCCCTAATTCTTAACCCTCCCTTCCACTCCCCTCCACATCAGCGCAGGGCGTTGAGTCCAGTTTCAGTGCATCAAGTGATTGAGCTCACCCAACACAAACACAGCAAGAAATTGCAGATAAAAACAGAAGATGCTGGAAAATCTCAGCAGGTCTGACAGCATCTGTGGAGAGAGGACAGAGTCAACTTTCTTGTTTCAAATTCCAGCTTCTGCAGTAAAACTGGGTGGCACAGTGGTTGGCACTGCTGCCTCACAGCGCCATGGTCCTGGGTTCAATTCCGGCCTTGGGTCACTCTGTGTGGAGTTTGCACATTTTCCCCGTGTCTGCGTGGGTTTCTCCTGGGTACGCTGGTTTCCTCCCACAGTCCAAAGATGGTGCGGGTTAGGTTGATTGGCCATGCTAAATTGCCCCTTTGTTTCAGGGGGATTAGCAGGGTAAATATGTGGGGTTACGTGAATAGGGCCTGGGCGGGATTGTGGTCTGTGCAGACTCGATGGGTTGAATGACTTCCTTCTGCACTATAGAGATTCTAAAATTCTATGATCTTAATGAGGAATTAAAAATGTTGCTGGAGTCTGTTTGGCACAGTCCTGTACCACGCAGTATATCTGTTTACAGCTTCATCTAGGGCACCATACCTCTTCAACCTAATAAATGATAGGTTTCATGTTGGCCATTCACAATCCTAATGGTTTTCACTGGTTGGTATCTCTTAAAATTAGAAAACAATATTTTAAAAAAGTCTCTGTCATTATTTAACTATCTCTCCACTCTCTCCCTCCTTGGTTTCCTCCAATTTGTAACCCTTTTCCCTGAAATCTCATTCCTGGCTTGGACCTCTATAGCACTTTCTACTTTTGACGCACCATTGGTTGCCAGGCAGTCTTCCACCTAGATCCCATTCTTGGGAATTCCCTCTTAAGCCTTTCTCTTGCCTTCTTAGCCTCAGGATATATTTGTTTAGGACCTTTTTCCAGCATTAAAGGTGTTGGATAAATGCAAGCTGTTGTTCGCTTAAGGGTGCATAAGTGTGAATGAAAAGCGTAATTACTCATGTTGTGCTGTAAAATGCATGGGATGAACAGATTTTGTTAGTTTGGACTGGAACTGCAACAACACAGTAATTTCATTACAGTTGTATTTACTGATGTAATTCTGTTTTGTGTATAGACAATCACTGTTTGGATTTAAATTTATGGAGCTGACCTTTAGTTAATGATGTTGGGGGCTGATTGCCTCAGCTATTTTTGTGGTGATTGTAAGCATTTTTTTTTGGACGGTTGGAACAAACCTCTCTTCCACAGTAATCCCTAGGATGTTTTCACTGAGACTAACAGAGATGAATTACATTGTCTCTTTCACCCATCGCTTAGCAGATGACGTGCTGAGTTGATTGCAGTTTCAAACAGGCGCTGCTTTTGACTTGGTGACCAGCTTTTTTTTAACAAAACCAATCTAGTTAGATGTGCTATTTGGAGACTAGATAAACTGCGTCCAAGTGGTAATGCAGTGATATTTGCTGCCGCAAAGCTGTGGCTCTGATGTAAAATAAAGATGAATTTTTTTTTTTGACGTTGCGTTTTGGGTGTTCAATGTCACAGAGGCTCTGAGCAGTAAATAACTGGTTATGGTTTAGACTCTTGCCTTATGTTTTTGTCTTGTGTTCGTAGCTAAGAAGCAATTTCCTTAAGCAAGTTGAGTATCTTTACACGCCAAACTCTCTCTGGACCTTGATGCATTTGGTTTAGTATCCCTTGGGTTAACCATTAACTTCTAATGGTAATATATTGATCACTGGAGATCACATGGGTGCCTACCACATTGTCCTACCTTCCAAAAAGGTGGAACATGATTTTCCACGGGACCAAAGTGTGGAGGGTAAATCTACTTGAACAGATTTCTTTACAGATTAATTAGATACAGATTAATTATATATGAAAGTCAAATGAGGTTAAATATGTTGCATTTATTCTACAATTGGTCCTTAAGGGATTGAAAAACCCTCGTGACTGACTTACAAGAAATAATCAGCCTGTCTTTTACACCTTTTTGGGTATAATGTATGTGGATGATGCTGAGTCTTAGTTTATCTAAGATCTCTTGATTGCTGTCACTACTCCATTTCAATTCTGTAATTTCTGCTACTGGATGCCTTTCGGGTTAGAGCCATTTCCTTGATGTAAACACACTGGGAGCTTGGCTGGTCTCTGTTGAACTTTAAATGTTTGAAAGCTCATCTCTCCCTCTGTATATTAATATAGAAACTAGAAGCTGGAGTAGGCCATTTGAGCCTGTTCTGCCATTTATTTTGATCATAGCTGATCATCAAATTCAATATCCTGATCCCTCATTTACCCCCCCCCCCCCATATCTCTTGATCCCTTTAACCCCAAGAGCTATATCTAATTCCTCCTTGAAATCAGACAACGTTTTGGCCTCAACTAGTTTCTGTGGTAGTGAATTCCACACATTCACTCCTCTCTGGGTGAAGAAATTTCTCCTCGGCTCACCCCAGTTAGGTGCATTGGCCGTGCTAAATTCTCCCCCCGTGTACCCGAACAGGCGCCGGAGTGTGGTGACTAGGGGATTTTCACAGTAACTTCATAGCAGTGTTAACGTGAGTCTACTTGTGACACGAATAAAATAAACTTTAAAAGGTTTACCGTTTGTTCTTCATGGCTCAGCAATTGGAGAAGTTTTAAAAAAAATATTTATTGGTGTCACGAGTAGGCTTATCTTAACACTGCAATGAAGTCACTGTGGAAATCCCCTAGTCGCCCCACACCGGCGCCTGTTCAGGTACACGGGGAGAATTTAGCACGGCCAATGCACCTAACTGAGGAGAAATTGCAATGGGAGCTTGAAACAAACGTCTTGAATAGATTGTATTAGCCACCAAATAACTTTTTGCCTTGATTAATTCTTGATCAAAGACAAAGAGAACATAAAGATACACATTTTAAAAATTCAAATGTTGGATTGCGTAGATCAATTGTGTATTGGTCACCATTGTTGAAGAATAGGGTCCTTCTTGATACCATTGAAACCAATCTTTAAATCTGATAAATATTTTGGATCAAACACTATAACAGATAAATCCTAGAGAAACCTTTTGGGTCTAATTCCATTGTCTGTAGATGCACCTTGTGATAGCACCCATTGATATTATTCATAAGATCTATTCACAGCAAGCGACAGTCGCACTGTTAACTTATGGTGAGTGTTGGAGGTTGGGATTTGGCCTGTTGCTATTCACAGCATTCTTTGCATAGCTTGTTCCCTCAATGCATGTGCCTGATGCAGCAAAACTTTTTCTCCATCATCATTATTATTATTATTGTTATTAGTGGTAGATATTTATGGTATCCCAAAATATGTTCTATAGTCAAAACCTAACGACTACTAAAAGTAGCTTGTGCATTGTAATCATGATCGTGAATATAACCTTTGCGGCTCAATTGTTAATCTTTTGGATGTACATTAAAGTGGTCTATTGTTCCATGTGCATTAAAGATTCTGTGGTGTTATTTAAAGAGGAGCAGGAGGGTATTTATATACTGGCCAACCTTCCGCTAAAAGATTAACTGGTTCTCATTGCTTTTTGTGGTACATCACTCGAGCAGAATGAATGCGTTCGCTAATGTATTAAAGGGCAATGCACTTCCAAGAACTAATTCATTGGGTAAAGTGCTTTAAGATGTTTCAGTGGAGTAATAAGATGCAATATTAACGTGGATTTTTAAAACTTACTGTTACTCTTTACTCCAGTCTAATACTTGAGCTTAACTGTTCTATATTGCCTCTTTAACTTTTACTGGATGCCATGAAAGAAGATTCAATCAGTGAGTTGCCTGAATCCAAAGTGCTGAAAAATTGTTCTTTTAAAAAAAAAAGTGATCATTGCTTTTATTATTAGTGATGATTTGGAGATGCCGGTGTTGGACTGGGGTGCAGACTAATAATAATTCTCACAACACCAGGTTAAAGTCCAACAGGTTTATTTGCAATCACGAGCTTTCGGAGCGCTGCTCCTTCATCGGGTGAGTCACCTGATGAAGGGGCAGCGCTCCGAAAGCTCGTGCTACCAAATAAACCTGTTGGACTTTAACCTGGTGTTGTGAGACTTAGTGTGCACATTCAAAACCCCACATTTGGTTGTCTGTCTAATATTGTAATTTTGGGAGATTTGTTAATCTGAGGAATTAAGTGGGCTTGGCACTCTTGTCTCCTCATTGACAAGAGTTTCAGCGCTCCATATTGTTAGAACTAGGGATAAGTCACAAGTTACAGTTTACTGCTGAAAATTCAATCTTGCACATGCAAAAGTAGTTATCCAATAATTTGAATTGAGCATTATAAATATGACAAAATAGAGCTCGGTGCTTAAAAAAATGGTGTTACACAATGGGTTTCTCAATTCAGACTTTGTATTAAGAGGTGTAGACTTGGGTAAACCCATAATTAGATAGCAGTTAATAACTATCTGTTTCTTGCATGGAACAGAATCACCAGGGAAAGTTATTAAATCATTCTACTCACTTCCTGCACCAATATACACATTCTTATTTTGCAATGCAATTATTTAGTTTACTTGAAATTCTGCACAAATCTTAACGGTTGGCAGCTTTGTGCTAGGCCACCCAGTTTGTGGTACAAATGCTACATTGAGTTCACATGGTATCAGCACCACACTGTGAACACTGATGCAGGCTGATGGATAGCAAAGTCAAATAAGAGGCATTCTTTAAACCCTTCTGAAGTGGGTGTTAGGCCCATGTTTGTAGTAGCCTAATGCCTGTTTCTGTTCTGTCTTGCAATTTTGGTTTGTGCCTGAGGCAACCAGCATGAGGACTGATTTGTCTCCCGGAAATTCAATGATAACCAGCCTGGATTTAAAGGATTATAATCTCCTTCCCTTCTGGTCCTGAGATCTCCAGTCTTATTACTGACTCTGATCTCCAAACAATACTTCAGTCCAATGTTGCCTCGAAGCTACCCGGCCGCACAGTTTGGGCCGCAGGCAAATCAGTTACGGCATGTGTGTGGTCATGCAAAAAAAAAATTAAGGGCTGCATTCTTGAACAAATCGACTGTGCCATCCAAAGAAAAAAAAATTAGGTGAGCAGTGCTGCTGCCTTACCTGCCTCCTGACAGCCCTCTGGTCACACGAGGCACAGCTGATCCTCTTCCAGACCTCTGTGATCTTACCCAACCACTCAGATAAGAGTTGACATTCGAGCCTGTGGAGGCTTCTAGCGCTGTGCCATTTGCATGATGAGGCCCAAGGCCCAAACTGCAGGCCAACTTGGACCTACCCATTTGAATGCTGGATGTTAGCACTCTGCAGGCAAGGATTGAAAATTTCCTCTGCCTTATTGTTCGGGAGTTCAATGTTTGATACCTAATGAAATCAACATCCAAGTGAAATTTGTTGTTTGTCCTTGCCCAGTGGTAATATGTAACTTTTATATGTGGAAGTTCTATAAGTGGAGAAAAATGTTAACTTAATTTTACCTTTTTTCTCCATTTGGTCGCAGTTCAAAGCTTGTTCAGTGCACTTTGTGTCTCTGGTAGGCCTTAGAACTTCTGATTTGTGTCTTTTCAGCTTCCTGTCAAGCACTGAATCATGATTCAAAATTAGCCCTTTGTAATCACCTGACCAGTGCAGACTGCAGTGATGCCAGATTCGTGCAAGAATCTACCCTGCCACCTTTCCTTCAGAGACCAGGATCAAGTCAGAGAATCGTAGAAGTTTTAGTGCTGAAGGAAGCGATTTGGCCATAGGTCTGTACTTGTTAGGTCCACATTGGAACTATTCTAATTCCATTGCCCTTCTCTTTGTGCGTATCCTTTTAACATTTGTCCTCTTCAATGTGTACCTAATTACTTCTTAAATATAATTGACTTCACAGAGAGCGATTTATATTTTGTGATTGAGCTACGTTCGAAGAAAACCATACCAGAAGATATCTGTCTATCTCTCTTGTGTATAGCGCCACTTCCTGTAAGTGTAACATTTACTTTCTGTCATCCTTAAACTTCCTATATCTAAGCCTATTTGTTATACTTGCCTCAAATTGGTTCGTTCTTCCTCTGACTGTCGGCTCTGAGTCATCCCAATTTTTGAATCGCTGTTCTGTACAGTGCTAATTTCCGAAAGCCTGTGAAAATTGGGCCCCTCTGCCCCATCTATCCTCTGCCAGGGAAGTTCCATCGTTACATTTTGGGACATGCGCAGAGAACTTAAATGCCTAGCGAGACTTGACAATGATTTTCAGGTTTTTCTGTGAGCAGGGCAGGTTTCTGGCACTTCAGTCAGGAGCACGTCAAGTGTAAAGCATGTTTGGATTGTAATTGCTGACTTATGGTTGACGATTATTGCAAGTGCAATGAACGCTTTAAGAAAACATTCCACCTCAGTGCTGGGAAACCTCTTCTAATGTTTTGAGGGGGCAGAGGGCATTCGTTGCTCTTCACTTTGCTGTTCCAAAAAGTGACTCCACCCCACAAACATAACACCACATTCTGTGACCCCCCCCCCCCCCCCCCCCCCCCAACTCCGATGTTTCCAGGTTCTTGCCCATGCACTCTGTGCTTTCCCAACCTGATGTGAAAATGCCGGCGTTGGACTGGGGCAAACACAGTAAGAAGTTTAACAACACCAGGTTAAAGTCCAACAGGTTTATTTGGTAGCAAAAGCCACAGAAGCTTTCGGAGCTCCAAGCCCCTTCTTCAGGTGAGTGGGAATTCTGACAGAATTCCCACTCACCTGAAGAAGGGGCTTGGAGTTCCGAAAGCTTGTGTGGCTTTTGCTACCAAATAAACCTGTTGGACTTTAACCTGGTGTTGTTAAACTTCTTACTGTGCTTTCCCAACCTGTCATCCCAAGCTGTCCCTCCAGTGGTCCCAGACTCTGCAGCTTACACCTAAGGTGTCTGTGCCCAGAAAATCCCTTTCCAAATGCTCCCACATCCTTCACCACCATTTATTACTCGAAAATCACCCTCCCACTAGTGCCACAAACTTGATTTTCAGTCCCATAGTCACACACTGTGACTCTGCTCCCAAATGCTGATACCCCCATTTTCTCTAGAACCCTTGCATGCTCTTGCTATCCTGTCATCCCTCCATGTACTACAACAAGCCTTTGGCTTGGAATATCTTCTGACACCTTTTCAAGAATAGTAAGTCATTAACAAAGCTCCTGATAATTTTTATATAAATACAGATATAGTTGTGTAATTCAAACCTGCAATGATGTGGTGATGCCGGTGTTGGACTGGGGTGGACAAGATGAGAGGTCACACGACACTATTATAGTCCAGTTGGTTTATTTGAAATCGCAAGCTTTCAGAGCGCTGCTCCTTCATCTTCACCTGATGAGGGAACAGCGCTCCGAAAGTTTGTGATTTCAAATAAACCTGTTGGGCTATAACCTGGTGTCGTCAAACCTGCAAGTACTCCCATAATCCAGCGCAACTTGAATGATTTGTTGATGGTGTAAAACATTGTGTTTGGCCTCCACTTCACCACAAGTAACATACTGCAGATGTATTCTGTGTTCGTACATTGAAAATACTGCATCTGCAAGCACAGACATCACATTTGGTCTCCAGGCTACCTGAAATTCTGCTTGCTTTTGATCGAAGCTGAAGACTGGTGAGTAGTATTCCCATTTGCAAAGCTCCCTGATCAAGCAACGGTAAACTCTGAATAATTTAAAACTGTTTACTTAAACATTAGGTTTTCTGGTACTAAAGGGCAGTGCTACACAACTGCAGTGTTGAGCTGTGTACAAATTCAGAGTAGTAAAATTTTGTGCATTATATGACTTTGTACATCATTTGACGTATCATATGCACAGTCATGGGATGTCCACAACTTGTATTTATATAGTGCCTTTGACGGAATGAAAACATCCCATGGCGCTACAGAGTTGTAAAACAAAGTATGACACCAAGCCACCAAGGAGAAATTTAAGTTAAATTAACACAAGCTTGGTCAAAGAGGTTAGTTTTAAAGAATGTATTAAAGGAGGCGAATAAGTTAGAGAGGCATGGGAAGGGTTTTCCAGAGCTTGGCGCCAAAAACAACTGAAGGCACAGCCACCAATGATGGAGCAATTATAATTGGGAATCTCTGAGAGGCCAGAATTAGAAGTGGGCAGACATCTGAAGGGTGATGAGGAGGTGCAAAGCTATCGGGATTTGAAAACCAGGATGAGAATTTAAAAGTCAAGATGTTGTTTGACTGGGTTAGCGAACACAGAGCTGATAGAGGAATAGGAGTTGCTTCCACAGAGTTTTGGATGACTTCAAGTTTGCAGATGGCCGAATGACAGACCCTAAGCCAGGAGTGTGTTAAAATAGTCCAGTCTCAAGGTAATGAGTGCCGTCCAGTTGGGGTGCAGATGCAAGAATAAAATATCACGAGTGTGTAAGTGTATCTGTGTTAGAGATAAGTAGATAAAACCGTACAGATAAACAAATCCCACAAACATAACAACAGACGTTCTGGTATAGGAAAAAAAACCAGGTTTAATGATACTTGATTTATTATTGTCACATGTATTAACATAGTGAAAAGTATTGTTTCTTGCGTGCTGCACAGACAAAGCATACCGTTCATAGAGAAGGAAAGGAGAGAATGCAGAATGTAGTGTTGCAGTCATAGCTAGGGTGTAGAGAAAGATCAACTTAATGCAAGGTAAATCCATTCAAAAGTCTGACAGCAGCAGGAAAGAAGCTGTTCTTGAGTTGATTGGCACGTGACCTCAGGCTTTTGTATCTTTTTCCCGAAGGAGGAAGGTGGAAAAGAGAATGTCCGGGGTGCGTGGCGTCCTTAATTATGCTGGCTGCTTTGCTGAGGCAGCGGGAAGTGTAGACAGAGTCAATGGATGGGAGGCTGGTTTGCGTGATGGATTGGGCTACATTCAGGACCTTTTGCCGTTCCTTGTGGTCTTGGGCAGAACAGGAGCCATACCAAGCTGTGATACAACCAGAAAGAATGCTTTCTATGATGCATCTGTAAAAGTTGGTGAGAGTCATAGCAGACATACCAAATTTCCTTAGTCTTCTGAGAAAGTAGAGGCGTTGGTGGGCTTTCTTAACTATAGTGTTGGCATGGGGGGACCAGGACACCTAAAAACTTGAAGCTCTCGATTCTTTCCAATTCGTCCCCGTTGATGTAGACAGGGGCATGTTCTCCTTTATGCTTCCTGAAGTTGATGACAATCTCCTTTGTTTTGTTGATATTGAGGGAGAGATTATTGTTGTCGCATCAGTTCACCAGATTCTCTATCTCATTCCTGTACTCTGTCTCGTCATTGTTTGAGGTCCGACCCACTATGGTGGTGTCGTCAGCAAATGCACCAAAAATTAAAAATATCAAAGGCAGTATTTTCATGTTGGCTTCTTTTAAACTGGAGTTGGAAATTTACTCGCACTTGTCAATCTGTAAGAGCACTTGACCTTCGGATTTATATTAATTAGGCATTAAGGTCTAAAAGGGACCAGGTAGATTAAATACAGCTGAAGCTTGGCACTAGAATGTATTGTATGTTGATATGTGTAAGATTTCTATTAATAACATCTTAGTATATTTTCTATTTTTAAAAAAAATGGACAACAGTAATTTGCAGAAGTGCAAACTAATCACCATTGTAGCAATTGGCAAATGAAGAGTTCAGTAACATTGGTAATGTTCAGTGACACGAGTCCGCAATACAAAACAGCTTTTACATTTAGTATTAGTTCATGGCTTGGAAGCTAATTCCTTGTTTGTACAGCAGTGTACGCTTTAAGCTAGGCTCAGCAACCTAATCCATCAGTATAGACTGAATGGAGCTACCCAGTTTGTCTAGATAGGCACCTCCAAAGTTCTTTGTGTAATATATGGATATACAATCTCATTACGGTGTTTTGAAGTTTTTTTTGTGGACTCGCATTAGATCATGCACCAAACTCACCAGAATTTAATTTTGCTAAGGATACCCTCTGACAATAGGAGAGGTGGAAGTGCTGGTAGGGAAGAGGTTGCTGCCTGGCACAGGGATCTTGATGATTTCTATGTTGCAGGTTTATTCGTATTATTCCCTTGCCACTAACATGACCCCATTGTCTGAGATGAAGCTGGGTGATGTTGACAGCAACTTAGAATACGTAATTTGACCTACTTAGTAGTGGGAAACAACTTGGACTTCAGTAAAAGTCTAACCTCAACAGAACACCATAAATACATTGAATTAGCTGCAGGATCAGTTGCTGACAGATGACTTGAGAAAGGTAGAAACTACTGCTGCTTGAAGCAAAGACAATACAAACTCTTGACATTTGTTGAAATCATGGTTTCTTACATAGTCATAGAATCCCTACAGTGCAGAAGGAGGCCATTGAGCCTGCACCGACGACAATTCCACCTGAGCCCTATCCCCGAAACCCCACGCATTTACCCTGATAGTCCCCCGATACTCGGTCAATTTTAGCATGGCCGCTCGACCTAACCCGTACATCTTTGGAGTGGTCTTAATTCTTTCTTTGGAGCTGTAAAACTCTTGTTACAGTCTGAAGTTTCTCCCAATTCATGTTGCGTATATTTGCTGCAAAGCTCATTGATCTATGTCACATAGGTTTCAAAATTTAGGCCGTGTGTCACGAATGAAAGGAAACGGCCACACTCTTAACAGTTACCATTTTGCCAAGTTATTTCACGTGTCCTGCACATCATTCTTGTCAACTGGAAGGCAAAATCCACCACAGTGTGGTTGAATTGTTAAGGCTAAAAAGAACGGCCAACTTTATTACAAGATTCTTAAAAAAAAACCCTAAAAAGAGATGAGCAGCATTACCATGCTCGACAAACTATGCTTCAAGTGGACGAGAAGTGGTGCCCTAAGTCTTGAAATCCTCTTCAAAGTCATTTAACTGAGATGCAGTAGAAGGTAATATGAGTATTGTCTCACTGTGACAACCATTTGACCAGTTTTACCATTCAGGTAAATTTTGAACTTTGTTCTGAATTTACAGAATAGAATCGTAGAATCCCTACAGTGCAGAAGGAGGCCATTTGGCCCATCGAGACTGCACTGACAGCAAACCCACCCAGGACTTATCGCTGTAACACCATATATTTACCCTGCCGATTTCCTTGACACTAAGGGGCAATTTAGCATGGCTAATCAACCTAACCTGTACATCATTGGACTGTGGGAGGAAACGGGAGCACCTGGAGGAAACCCACGCAGACATGGAGTTCCACAGTGACCTGCAGCTGGAATTGAACCCGGGTTCTTGGCGGTGTGAAGCAGCTGTACTAAGCACTGTGCCTCCATGACTTCTGACTTTGATATCCAATGGCTCGGCAGCAAATTGAGGCTCTAAGCTCAGACATTATTGCCTCAAAAATATGAGAAGAGCTGCAAATGCAGTGAATTTAGGAATGACCAATAACAGTGTCAACAGATTGGTTGTATCTTTTTCTCTACCACCTACAAATAAAATTGAATCATAGCAATTTACAACAAGAGGTCATTTGGCCTGTTGTCTGTGCCATCCAGAAAAAATGCTATCCAGCCTTAACCCATTTCTAGCTCTTATCCATTGCCTTGTAAGTTATGGCACTTCGTCAAGTCTTTTTAAGGCTTCTGTCTCCCTTTCAGTTGGAGTTTCAGACCCCCACCACCATCTATGTGAAATAAATTATTCTCAAACTCCCTCTAATCCTTCTACCAATTACTTTAAATCTATGCCCCCTGCTTATTAACATTTCTGCTAAGGGAAATAGGTTCCTCCTATCCATTCTATCTAGGCTCCCTGTAATTTTGTGCTCAATTAAGCCCCCTCAGCCTCCTTGTTTGAGGAAACAGCATCAGCCTATCCAATCTTTCCTTGTGGTTTTTATGTCTCCTCTCTAATGCGATTGTATTCTTTCTACAATACTGTGATCAGAATTGTACATCGTAAGCAAACTGTGGCCTATCTAGTGTTTCATATAGTCCTAGTGTAATTACCCTGCTCTTGTATTCTATTCTTCAGCTAATAAAGAGAAGTATACCTCCGTAACCACCTTATTTAGTTGAGGGATCTATGGACATGCGCTTCAAGGTCCCTCTGTTTCTCCACAGCATTCCACCGTTGAGTATGTATTCTCCTGCCTTGTTTGCTCTCCTCGAATTCATTACCTTGTACTTCTCTGGGTTGAATACCATTTTTGTTCACCTTGCCAGTGATATCTTCCCCCAGTGTTCAGATTTCTTCCTCATTATCACCAACACTTTTTTTCATACAAAGAACAATTTTTTAAAAAATTCATGATATTAAGGTTTCTCTAATATTTTTGAGAAGGGTACAGTGCCAGGATTTCATAGTTGTGAAAACTTAAGGCTCTACTCTTGTCAATTGGGATTAGCTTAGGGGTTTAAAAAAAATGGGCGGCATGGACAAGTTGGGCCAAAGGGCCTGTTTCCATGCTGTAAATCTCTGACTTCACTATCTACTTCTTCCTTCTATAAGCATCTAAAACCCAACCTCTGTGTAGCCCAACTATTTTGCTTTGTCTCCTCTGTTATTCTTGGTGCTACAGTAAGAGTTTTAACAACACCAGGTTAAAGTCAAATAAACCTGTTGGACTTTAACCTGGTGTTGTTAAAACTCTTACTGTGTTTACCCCAGTCCAACGCCGGCATCTCCACATCATGACTCTTGGTGCTATGCAGTGCTTAAGTCTTTGTTTGGGTTACTTAATCATTAAAAAGCCAAGTCCTCTCAATGGATGTGCAGAATGCTTCTGTTTCTGAATTGGACAGTGTGTGTATGTGTCATGTTATGCAGGGTAGTACTGGTCTCTTCCTGTGTATGATGAAATGTTTGTTTCTAGGTCAGATTTTTATCAGTTTGCCTGCCACTTTTTAATTTTACAGATCTGAGCTACCATGTTGCAGGTGTGCAGCAAAGCACTAATTTACCAATAATCGGTTTATCACAGGGATAGATAAAGCATTAGCCAGATAAATACATTTATTTTTTTTTAAAAACTAAATATTATTTGGTGGTCGTATTGTGCCATTGAGTAAATACTGAAATTCCTTAGGGTGTTTAAAATACTGTTTTTTATTTTTATTTTTCCAGTGTCTTGTTTTACACGGGTATGTTTTTGGCGTGAGTGATCCCAACCTACAGACTGATCCTGCCTAGGAATCTATGAATTTGGCATGTTTCACAGTAAATGGCGCAAAAATGTTTTTTTTTTTGGAATCATAGAATCATACAGTGCAGAAGTTAATTTAGACAAATGCGAGGTGATGCATTTTGGTAGATTGAACCAGGGCAGGACTTACTCAATTAATGGTAGGGCGTTGGGGAGAGTTACAGAACAAAGAGATCGAGGGGTACATGTTCATAGCTCCTTGGAAGTGGAGTTGCAGGTGGACAGAGTGGTGAAGAAGGCATTCGGCATGCTTGGTTTCATCGGTCAGAACATTGAATACAGGAGTTGGAATGTCTTGTTGAAGTTGTAGAAGACATTGGTAAGGCCACACTTGGAATACTGTGTGCAATTCTGGTCACCCTATTATAGAAAGGATATTATTAAACTAGAAAGAGTGCAGAAAAGATTTACTAGGATGCTACCGGGACTTGATGGATTGAGTTATAAGGAGAGGCTGGATAGACTGGGACTTTTTTCTCTGGAGTGTAGGAGGTTGAGGGGTGATCTTATAGAGGTTTATAAAATAATGAGGGACACGGATCAGCTAGATAGTCAATATCTTTTCCCAAAGGTAGGGGAGTCTAAAACTAGAGGGCATAGGTTTAAGGTGAGAGGGGAGAGATACAAAAGTGTCCAGAGGGGCACGGTAGCACAGTGGTTAGCACTGCTGCTTCACAGCTCCAGGGGCCTGGGTTCGATTCCCGGTTTGGGTCACTGTCTGTGTGGAGTTTGCACATTCTCCCCGTGTCTGCGTGGGTTTCCTCCGGGTGCTCCGGTTTCCTCCCACAGTCCAAAGATGTGCGGGTTAGGTTGATTGGCCATGCTAAAAAAAAAATTGCCCTTAGTGTCCTGAGATGCGTAGGTTGGAGGGATTAGTGGGTAAATATGTAGGGATATGGGGGTAGGGCCTGGGTGGGATTGTGGTTGGTGCAGACTCGATGGGCCGAATGGCCTCTTTCTGTACTGTAGGGTTTCTGTGATGATATTCAACAGCATTGCTCTCACTGAATTCCCACCATCAACGTCCTGGGGATTACCATTGACAAGAAACTGAGCTGAACCAACCGTATAAATACTGTAGATCAGGTCAGAGGCTAGGAATCCTGGGGTGAGTAACTTACCTCCAGACTTTCCAAAGCCTGTCCACGCGGCAAGTCAGGAGTGTGATGGAATACTCTCCACTTGCCTGGATGAGTGCAGCTCCAACAACACTTAAGCTCAGCATCATCCAAGACCAAGCCTGCTTGATCCACCACCTTAAACATTCCCTGCACCCACAGACAGTGACCAAAGCTGAGAATTGAACCCGGGTCCCTGGCACTGAGGCAGCAGTGCTAACCACTGTGCCACCGTGCCTCTGTGCTGCCCCTAGTGTGTGGAGTGGCTGGCAGCAAGTGTTCATCACTGGCCCAGTTCAGCTGCTTTCAACAACATCTTGGAAGTGAGGAGAAAACATTTTTTTTTTGAGAGAGCCCTGCAACCTGCTCCCAGATGTGATACCGCAGTCTTGTTTACCTAGGTGCTCTCTAAAGTCATGGCAGTCTTCGGTATTTGAAGCACCACTTGCTTCATTTACCTTGGCCTTTGGCTTCTGGGAGCATTATTAATGTGTCTGACTGGACATGACAACCAAGGCATTGGGATTGACTCGTGGACTGTGAACACCTTCGATGAAAAGCAAAACAATAAAGAAGCACCTTGAGCCATGTCGGTGTAAGAGGGGAGAAACGCGATCCGTGTAAAAGCTGGTTCGGGAAGATTTGTCCAAGGAAGTGAAGAATGGTTTTGTTTTTGCATCTTGTTAACAATGAGCTGAAATATAAGTGACTCACTTTGTAGGATTTTAGCAGTTAATGTGCAGCATGCGCCTGTCTGTTATAATCTGCAGCTGTTAATCTGATGTCAGCTACTCCCAGCAGATTTTATAATTGAAATTGCTTTCACTGCAGGGGTCAATAATTCCACTGTTCTGAGGTCAGTGGTCTCGCTATAGGTCAGGAGCAGTAGGAAACACTTCGCTGAGTGTCTGGTAGATTCACGGAGGAAGGGGGGGGGGTGGAATTATTGGGCTTTACTTCACTGGAGATAAAGATAAGAAACTGGAAGTAGTAGAAGAAAATGGAAAGAATGCAAACAATTTGACATGAGGAAAATTAGATTGGAAAGATAAATCTCAGTATTCTGGAGTAATTTCTCTAATCAGATTTAATGCCAAAAGCCAATGCTTTCCACACTAACGTTCACTGGGTCAGTAACCCAAATATACTTGTCATTTCTTATTTAAGCATTGACACTTTATTCATTCATGGGATGTGGACATTGCTGGCAAAGATTTTCTCCTGCTCCACCTTAATTTTTTTGTGGCCACAAACCAACCCTGATCGAGAGTTTTTAGCAACCTGTTTGCTTCCCTCAGCCCAGACACATTAAGGGATGTGTATGAATTTTTTTTTTTAACCCAATTCGATCAAATGAAGTCCAATTCAGAGTCTCAACAAGTTGAGACATTCCCGATCCAAGCTGACAAGACAGGGCTCTCACCTCCTGTCCTGGGCTTGATCCACATGATCCAAGCTGATTGGAGTAGGAATAGCTCCTCCTCCAAGGCTTGATCTCATTTGCACCTTAGCCAAAAGGCCGAGATGCCGCTTTTAAAAATTGCTTCAAATGAAGCTAAAATGTAACCTAATGATTTCAACTAAGTGCAGCATGTCGATACTACACTTGATCTGAGCCAAAAGGCCGAGAAGCGATATGAATGCTTTAAGTAACACTCTTTAACTTTCCTTCCCTCCCTGCTGTGTTTTTTCTGGGGGTGGATCTGTCTTGCACTCAGCATGTATGTGTCTGTGAATGTATGTGTATCTGTGCGTTTATTATACATATCGCTTCTCAGCCTTTTGGCTAAGATCAAGTGTAGTATCTATGTGCTGCACTTGTTGAAAGTCATGAGGTTACACTGAGGCTTCATTTGAAGCAATTTTTTAAAGTGGCATCTCGGCCTTTTGGCTAAGATGCAAATGAGATCAAGCCTTGGAGAGGTGCAATGCCTGCTCCAATCAGCTTGGATCATGTAGATCAAGCCCAAGACAGGAAATGAGAGGCCTGTCTCGTCAACTTGGATCGGGATTGTCTCACTTGCTGAGACTTTGAATTGGACTTTGATTGGATTGAATTGGATATATAAACAAAAAAAACCCCACTGTTTAACTTTCCTTCCCTCCCTGCTGTGTTTTTCTGGGGGTGGACCTGTCTTGCACTCAGCATGTGTCTGTGTATGTATGTATATCTGTGTGTTTTATATATATATATATTTTATATATATGAATAAAATTTTGGATCCTTACTGTGTTTTCATATGTATAAGAAGTTCAGTATGCACATTATTCATAAGCCACTTTAACAGTACTGTAGTGCTATGAACTGCAGGTGCATTATACAGCTGCGTCTTGTAGATACGAATATACATAGTTCTTGTCATGAGTTGTGACAGTTTATAATGTCTCCCAGGATTCACTGGTCTTAACAATGGCTTTGAGGTTTCTGTGCTGTCAGTTCTGTTCTGTTTTTGTGGGCAAGGTGGAGTTTGCGAACATCGTGTCCTGGCGCATTTCATGAATGTCTGTCAGAGTTGTCACAAAGCAAATCCTGGTGTTTTGTACCAGGTCCACTGTTCTCGCTCCGTCATGTTTGTGAGAGTCAGAAGGAAAGCCGCACTTTGGGAGTTGTGGTCCACGTAAGCAACATGGCACTTTTGGACAGTCTGGATGTTGCAGTCTGCTCGGAGTCAGTTCATTCAGGATAGCTAATAGACGCGAGAGGACCTCACCATTTTGGAATGAAACGTAGAGAAATATTTCAGACACTGAAAAAAATGACAATAGGCTACTTTTTCTGTCTTGTGAATCACATATTTGTGTATTCAGATTTGGAATGCAAACTACTGCCGTTATCACATTTTTATATTTGCTCTCAAATTGCTGACAAAATAAAACAGCCAGAAGAATTTTCAAATAAATATTTTGAATCGCGTCACTCGCCTCCCTTCTCGATTATTTAATGATAGCTGTTTGCTAACTGCTGATTGGTAATTTTTGCTCATTTATTAGGTGAAGGGATCCTTGTTTTTTATGATGACGAGTATTTGAGCTCGTCTTTCTGGTTAAGGCCTGGAGGTTCTAGTGCTCTACCATGCTTGCCAACTTGGGAGGCAAACCAGAAAGATACAGCAGCTATGAATTTAAAAAAATCTAGTTTCCTATTGAAGTATCCTGCAGAATGTTAACAGTTATGATTGGCACTGCACAGTGCCTGGGGAGAGGAATGGGACCTACTGTGCACTGGCATTGTGTTTAACTGTTCGATATACCAAAAAAAATTAAACCATTGTGCTTCCTACATTGCCCCTCCCATACATGTCATTTCTTCGCTGAAAGAGTCAGGCTTGGGAGGCAAGATCAGCACTTTGTAATGTTTTTGTCAACTGACAAATAAGATAGCCCAGATGAGACCTTGGAAACAGAAAGCCAGGATTACTCCTAAGCTTGTCTATTGCTGAGCTACATATTTTCTGTTTGTATGCAACAGCTGAATTTTTTTCAGAGATTTCCCCCCCCCCCCCCCCCCTCAATCTTGATCAAGGGTGGATGAGGTAATGGTACAAGTTTGCCGTTCACACGGTAATGCCAATGCTTAATTGCTGCTGTTTCGATGTCTGCGGGTGACTGATCCTTGTTTGAAATGGTCACTCAATTCCTTGCTCCCCATCCTCGACTGTTGCCACTTTACACAGCAGTGAATAGAAAATGGAATCTCCGCGTTCGTCTCCACTCTCGTTGTTGTTTAAATTTTTGTTTTGCTCCTGGCATGTTCTAACACTAACCCTCTGTTTTCTAGATGTTCTCGAACAACGATGAAGCTGTGATAAACAAGAAACTCCCAAAGGAACTGCTGCTCCGGTAAGAACAACACAAATCAGATGTCATTGAAGTTCTATCTGCTCTCAATAGAGACTATAGATTGGCAAATGTACAAATCCATAACGTTGAAATTCTACGAATATGCTTCCAAAAATTGGAAGCAAAACCTTCCAAAGTTTAAGCTGTGACTTAAAGCAAAAGCAATTATCATTAATTTTTATGGTTAAAGTTTATTTATTAGTCACAAGTAGGCTTACATTAACACAGCAATGAAGTTACTGTGGAAATCCCCAAGTTGCCACACTCCGGCGCCTGTTTGGGTACACTGAGGGCAAATTTAGCATGGCCAGTGCACCTCACCTGCACGTCTTTCGGACTGTGGGAGGAAACCGGAGCACCCGGAGGAAACCCAACGCAGACACGAAGCGAATGTGCAAACTCTGCACAGACAGTGACCCAAGCCGGGAATCGAACCCAGGTCCCTGGCACTGAGACAGCAGTGCGAAACCACTGTGCCGCTCATAGGCTATGAGTGTGCAGTTTTTCACCTCAAACTGAGCATATTGGCTTTTCTGTAATTCCCCAATTCTAGGAGGATGCATCTTCTCAAAATTAAATCTGCAAATTTGACATTTTTTAATGGTGTTGTAAACTATATTTGATGGACGCTAGAAAGTCGGAGTGATTAAAGTTTAAAACAATCGCCAGACAGCGCATGTTCTTCAAAAGCCTCCACCTGCACACTTTGCTGCTGCTGATCACCGACAGTTTTGGGCTGGGGTGCGAGGGTCAATAGTAAAGTCACCAAAAGATAATTTGAAGCTGGCGGTATGTTTTGTGCCTTTTACAATGTAATTGATTTTTGGTATGAAAATCATACAGTAAAAAACAAGGGGTACAACTCTAAAGGGTGTGCAGCGGCAGAGAGACCTGAGTGTTTCTGTGCATAGATCTTGAAGTTGTTAGGACAAGTGGAGAGAGCAGTTAATAAAAGCATAACCGGATCACGGGCTTTATTAATAGGGGCAGAGAGTAGAAGAGCAAAGGAGGTTGTGCTGAACTTGTATAGGACACTAGTTAAACCTTAGTTGGAATACTGTGTACAGTTCTGGGCACCACACTTTAGGAAGGATGTGGATGCGTTGGAGAGAGTGCAGAAAACAAAAATGGTTTCAGGGATGGGAAGTTTGTTATGAAGATGGGATTGGAGAGTTTGGCATTGTTCTCCTTTTAGAGGAGAAGGCTAGGAGGAGATTTGAAAGAAGTGTTCAAATCATGACAGATTAGATGGAAGAAACTATTCACGCTCGCAAAAGGATTGAGAACCGAGGGCACAAGTGACTTGCGAAAGAAGCAAATGTGCCAAGCAAAGAAGCAAAAGGGGCGGCACGGTAGCACAGTAATTAGCACTGCTGCTTCACAGCTCCAGGGTCCCGGGATCGATTCCCGGCTCGGGTCACTATCTGTGTGGAGTTTGCACGTTCTCCTCGTGTCTGCGTGGGTTTCCTCCGGGTGCTCCGGTTTCCTCCCACAGTCCAAAGATGTGCGGGTTAGGTTGATTGGCCAGGTTAACAATTGCCCCTTAGAGTACTGAGATGCGTAGGTTAGCGGGATTAGCGGGTAAATATGTGGGGGTAGGGCCTGGGTGGGATTGTGGTCAGTGCAGACTCGATGGGCCGAATGGCCTCCTTCTGCACTGTAGGGTTTCTATGATTCTATGATGTGAGAAAAAAGCATTTCGCACGGTGAGTGGTTCAGGTCTGGAATGCACTGCCTGGAAATGTGGTGGAGGCAGGTTCAATTGAGGCATTCAAGGGCAAAGGTGCAAGGTTATGGGGAAAAGGCAGGAGAATGGCATTAAATCTTAATGCTCATTCAGAGTTCAGAGAGCTGGTGCAGACACAACAGGCCGATTGGTGACCACCTGCACTGTAATGATTCTGTAATTTATTCTTAACCAATGATGAATAGTTAAACAGCCTTCAGGCTTGTGCAGTTCCTCAGCAGGTCCATTTCCTGATGATGCTGCTCTTGATAAATTTCCCAATATGACTTGCTTGACCTTTACCTACAAAGCGGCTAAAAATATTTCTCCCAGCCCCTCAACATATACCAGCGGCGGTGCCCAGCCCTGCCATTCTGTTGAAATGTCACCGACAAGATTTGTCTTTGCATCAATATGTTGCAATTTGTCTTTGTATGTTTATCATTAATGTTGCTGTGCGGTTGACCAAAGGACAGTGGGTTTCTCAGGTGTAGAGATATTTTATGTCTGTAACGCTATCCCATTCCCCTTTCTGGCAGTGAAGATGTACCTTCGCGGCCAAATACTGAACAAAACCTGACCATATAAAAATGGTAGAATCTCGGTGATTTTGGGACCCACATTAAATGAAAATTCCTTTTATTTAAGATTCTATTGCTTGGATGCTGAAACAATTGACATTAGCACTTTATTTCCTTTTTGTGTAACTATTTTTGTACCTAATATAATTTTAAAACTGGTTAATTTCTGGTTATTTTTCCAATCTTTGGTGCAATGTTCACAAGCTATTTCAGGGCAGGTTCTTAGTACTTTGGATGAAATCTTCCCTGATTTGAGATCACCGAATGATTATATGGCACTTTGTTTGCTTTGCCTAGTAAACCTGAAGACTGGTGGCTTGGCACAATGGATAATACTTTTGTCGGAAGGTTGTCTGAATTGGAAGGTTGCAAGTTTGCTCCAAGGACTTGTCGGTCTACAGAAGCAAAATCTAGTTAGACTGACACTCTAGTGCAGATTGCTGCAATGTTGAAGGTGCAGTTCTTTGGATGATATTTCAGGGTAAACTTGCCATTTCTAGTGGCTGCGATGGCATTAAAGATTCTATGGCACTTCTGAAAAGATGTGGAGATGCCGGCGTTGGACTGGGGTAAACACAGTAAGAAGTTTAACAACACCAGGTTAAAGTCCAACAGGTTTATTTGGTAGCAAAAGCCACACAAGCTTTCGAAGCTCTAAGCCCCTTCTTCAGGTGAGTGAGTCTCTTCTGAAAAGAGACAGCAGGGAGTTGGTCTAACATTTCTCTGTCTTAACCACAAACAGATAACCGGGGGCGGCACAGTGGGTTAGCACTGCTGCATCACAGCGCCAGGGACCCGGGCTCGATTCTGGCCTCTGGTCACTCTGTGTGGAGTTTGCACATTCTCCCTGTGTCTGCGTGGTTTTCCTCCCACTGTCCAAAGATGTGCTGGTTAGGTTGATTGGCCATGCTATATTGACCTTGGTGTCAGGAGGATTAGTAGGGTAAATATGTGGGGTTACGGGAATGGGGTGTGGGGTGGGGTTGTGGTCGGTGCAGGTTGGATGGGCCGAATGGTCTCCTTCTGCACTACAGGAATTCTATGATTTTAGTCCTCATTTTTATTAGAAGCACTGACAATTTCTTATGCATAAAATAGCTACCAGATTTGACCAAATAGCAGTCCACTGTGAAGGGTTTTGATATACAGTAAGATATTTATAGAATGGTTTTCGTTTTGGAAAAACATAACTTTGAATGACCTAAGGTGGCTTATTTTAGAAAACTGGTGAGATGGTGATCGCGATCGGTGAAGTATGAGGAAATGAATAGCAAGGTGCGGCAATTTGTGGCTTTATTTCTAAAGTAAAAAAAGTTCGGAGAATGTTTATCTTGGGATTAGAAGTAATGTAAAACTTGCTTTTTGTTCGATGTACTGGGGAAGCAGTGCTACAGGAAACTGGGAATTTAAAAAGCGGCTATCCAAATGTTTATGTAATTTACAGTATTTCGAAAAGCTTTCCTGGTGTTTTACTTTGGCAGCTGCCAAAAATAATTTGGGCAGGAAGCAGGATTGAACTTGAACACCGAATGATTATTAAAATACTCAGAAAACAATGTAATTCTTTAGCTTAGTCTATGGAAAAATGCTAAAGTATTTTTGGAATTTAACTATTGTAATGTGGGCAGCATGGAATGTACATAGTGCAGGCATAATTGCTTTGATCACAAACATGCCACTTTATAAATAAGTTGGGGCATAAGTGGTGGTGTAAGTGGAATCTTGTGTCATAGTGTAGTAAGCTCATGATTCCCCCACTTTTAAATACTGTTCACAGTTGCGCTGTCTGTTAAATGCTGTAATCCCCAGACCTGGGCTAATGATCTGGAGAGATGCATTCAAATCCCACCCCAGCAGCTGGACAATTTAAATTGCGTTAATTAAATAAATCTGGAATAAAAAGTTATCAGTAATGCTGGCTATGTGACCACCAGATTGCCATATAAACCATCTGGTTTACTCATGCCCATTAGGGCAGGAAATCTGCCATACTTATGCGACCTGGCTTGTGTGTGACTCCAGACCCACATCAAAGCTGTTGATTCTTAACTGCCCTCTGAAATGGGTTAGCAGGTCACTCAGCTGTGAAGAGGGTTGCTCACCACCATCTTACCAAGAGCAGTTAAGGATGGGCAACACGTGCCACTGGTGCCCACATCCATTGAATGAATGAATGAAACAAAATGCATATCTGAAGAATTGGGCATAAAAATAAACAAACCCAAACTCCCAAACCATGCAAACACGTGAATTAGGTGTAAGGGTAGGCCACTCGGCCCCTCAAGCCTGATCTGCCACTCAATAAGATCATGGTTGATCTGATTTTAACTTAAACTCCACATTCCTGCTACTTCTGGTAACCTTTCACCCCTTTGCTTGTCAAGAATATATCTATCTCTGCCTTAAAAGTATTCAAAGACTCTGCGCACTGTCTTTTGAGAGAGAGAATTCCAAAGACACTCAACCCTCAGAGAACCAAAATTCTCCTCATCTGTCTTCGATCGATGACCCTGTTATTTTTAAACAGCGATGTCCAGTTCCAGATTCTCTCAAAGTCTTTCCACATTCACCCTGTCAAGATGCCTCAGGATCTTGTTTGTTTCAGTCAAGTCAGATTTGCTCTTTTAAGCTCGAGCAATAGAGGCCTAGCTTGTCCAACCCTTCCATTCCACGTACTAGTCTAGTAAACCTTCTCTGAACTGCTTACGACACATTTGTACCCTTACTTAAGTAAGAAGACCAATGCAGTACACAATACTCCAAATGTGGTCTCACAGATGCCCTGTATTGAAGCATAACTTCCCTACTTGTAGATTCAATTCTCCTTGCAATAAACAACATTCAATTAGCTTTCCTAAATATGTGCTGTACCTGCATCTTTTTGCAATTCATGCACTTGATCCTTTAGCACCTCAACTTTGCATCTCTCACCATTTAGATTTTTTTATTGTTCCCGCCAAAATGGGCAATTTCATATTTTCCCACCTTTTACCTCATTTGCCAGATCTTTGCCCACTCATTTAACCTACCCATATGCCCTTTGTAGCCTCCTTATGCCATCGTCACAGCTTAAGTCCATTTTGTTCACCACCTTGTGCCTAATTCGAAAGTTGGTTTCCCTTATCTCGAAGATGAGGCCTGGGTGGGATTGTTGTCGGTGTAGGCTCGATGGGCCGAATAGTCGCCTCCCTGCACTGTAGGGAATCTATAAAGAGAAGGAGCCAATAAGTGCCTCACACGTGAAATGAATTTTAAATTTCCTACAAGCTTCTACATTTGTGAAGAAAGTACTTTGTGAGGGTGGTGTGTTATCAGTAGAGATCCGCAGATTTCTTTCATCTCCTACTATTCATGATATTTGTAATTGCTGTTAAAGTATTAAAGTTTGCTGATTTAGTATGATCAATGCAAAGGTAGCTGGGAGTAATCGAAGTATTCTGAAACAACTAAATAGATGGGTTATGGAGTGGGTGTAGGATTTTAATGTGGATAAATCCAAAACAATCAATGTTTGGTGCAGGAAATCTGAATTTTAAATAGAATTATGTGGAAACCTGCAGCACTGGAATAGGCCGTTCACCCCATCAGGTCTTTGGAAGTGTTTCTGCTTTGCCTAAACTGCTTCCAACCCCACTTCATCTTGCATTATTACACATACCCTTTCTCCGTCTTACTTGTATAGCTTCTCAATGCATCTATGCTATTCCCCTCATCTATTCCTTGTGGTTGTAAGTTGTACATTTTGCATGTGGTGAGGAACATACAACATTTAAAGTGGAATAGGATATTGATGTGTTTTTTGACCGAATCACCAGTTTTTTTTCTCACATCACATTTGCTTTTTTTTTTGCGAATCACCTTAAATCTGTGCCCTCTGTTCTCAATACTTTTATAAACAGGAACCGTTTCGGTGGCGCAGTGGTTAGCCTCACAGCGCCAGGAACCTGGGTTCAATTCTGGTCTTTGTGGAGTTTGCACGTTCTCCCCGTGTCCACGTGGGTTTCCTCCGGGTGCTTTGGTTTCCTCCCACACTCCAAAGTATGTGCAGGTTAGGTTGATTGGCTGTGCTCAGTTGCCCCTTAGTGTCAGCGGGATTAGCAGGGTAAATACGTGGGGTGATGGGGGGAAAAGGCCTGGGTGTGATTGTTGGACACAGTAAGAGTTTTAACAACACCAGGTTAAAGTCCAACAGGTTTATTTGGTAGCAAACACCATTAGCTTTCGGAGCGCTGCTCCTTCGTCAGATGGAGTGGAAATGTGCTCTCAAACAGGGCACAGAGACACAAAAATCAAGTTACAGAATACTGATTAGAATGCGAATCCCTACAGCCAGCCAGATCTTAAAGATACAGACAATGTGCTGACATTGTTGGTGCAGGCTCGATGGGCTGAACGGCCATTTTCTGCACTAAACATTCTATGATTCTATCTACTCTGTCTAACCTCTTCATGATTTTGAGCACCTCTATCACACCACCTCTTAATCTTCCCTCCAAGGAGAAGAGCCCCAACCTCTTCAATCTATCCTTTAACATGGAACCATACTTAGAACATAGAAAAGCTACAGCACAAACAGGCCCTTCAGCCCACAAGTTGCGCCGAACATGTCCCTACCTACTAGGCTGACCTATAACCCTCTATCTTACTAACTTCCATGAACTTATCCAAAAGTCTCTTAAAAGACCCTATCGAAACCGCCTCCACCACCACTACCGGCAGCCGATTCCACGCACCCACCACCCTCTGAGTGAAAAACTTACCCCTAACATCTCCTCTGTACCTACTCCCCAGCACCCTAAACCTGTGGCCTCTTGTGGCAACCATTTCAGCCCTGGGTAAAAGCCTCTGAGAATCCACTCTATTGATACCCCTCAACATCTTATACACCTCTATCAGGTCACCTCTCATCCTTCGCCTCTCCAAGGAGAAAAGACCTAGCTCTCTCAATCTATCCTCATAAGGCATGCCACCTAATCCAGGCAACATCCTTGTAAATCTCCTCTGCACCCTTTCTATGGCTTCCACATCCTTTCTGTAATGAGGCGACCAGAACTGGGCACAGTACTCCAGGTGGGGTCTGACCAGGGTCCTATACAGCTGCAGCATTATCTCCCGATTTCTAAACTCAATTCCTCTATTGATGAAGGCCAGTATTCCATACTCCTTCTTAACCACAGCCTCCACCTGCGACGCTGCTTTGAGCGTCTTATGAACCCGGACCCCAAGATCCTTCTGATCTTCCACACTGCCAAGCGTCTTGCCCTTAATATTATATTCTTTCATCCTATTCGACCTGCCAAAATGAACCACCACACACTTATCTGGGTTGAAGTCCATCTGCCACTTCTCCGCCCAGTCTTGCATCTTATCTATGTCTCGTTGCAACTGCTGACATCCCTCTACACTATCCACAACACCACCAACGTTTGTGTCATCAGCAAACTTGCCAACCCATTCTTCCACTTCCTCATCCAGGTCATTTATAAAAATCACAAAGAGCAAGGATTCCAGAACAGATCCCTGGGGCACTCCACTGGTGACCGACCTCCATGCTGAAAAAGACCCATACTTGTAAAACTCTTCTAAATTCGCTCCACTGCATTCACATCCTTTCTATAGGATGGCACCCACATCTGTCCACAGTACCCTAGCTGAGGTCTAACTAGCATTTTGTATGATTTCGGCATAACTTTCTTGCTCTTGCAGTCTGTGCCCCTATTATTAAAGTTGGGATACTGCATGCTTTATTAAGTGCTCTCTCCACCTGTTCTGCCACCTTCAATGATCAATGCACATATACATCCAGGTTCTTCTGCTCTTCACCTGGTGAGAATTGTACTCGTATTAAAAGCAACATACCGGGGATACTGGCAATCTGAAATACAACCAGTAATGCTGGAAAAGCTCAGAAGGTCTGGCTGCATCTGCGAAGAGAGAAACAGAATTAAACTTCTGAGTCCAAATGACTCCTCTTCAGAACTGAATTGTTTAATATTGTCTTCATGTTCTTCCTACCAAAATGAACCACCTTGCACTTCTTAAAGTTTAAAGTTTATTTATTAACATCACAAGTAGGCTTACATTAACACTGCAGTGAAGTTGCTGTGAAAATCCCCCAATTGTCACACTCTGGCGCCTGTTCGGGTACACTGAGGGAGTATTTAGCATGGCCAATGCACCCAACCAGCACGTCTTTTGGACTGTTGGAGGAAACCCACATAGACACGGGGAGAACATGCAGACTCTGCACAGGTAGTGACCCAAGCCAGGAATCGAACCAAGGTCCCTGGCGCAGTGAGGCAGCAGTGTTGACCACTGTGCTGCCCCTCTGCATTGAACTTCATCTGCCCACTCTACCAACTTGCCTATGTTCTTTTAAAGTTCCACATTCTTCTTCCAAATGTTCTGTCATCTGTAACCCTTGAAATTGTCCCCTGCATGCCAAAATCTAGGTCATTAATATGTATCAGGAAAAGCAAGAGCCCTAATACCAACCCCTGAGGAACTCCATTACAAACCTTCCTCCAACCCAAAAAATAGCCATTGAACATTGACTCAGCCAATTTTGTATCCACTTTGCTACTATCCCTTTCATTCCATGAGCTATATGTTTTCTATGGGGTCTGTTGTGTGGCACTGTATTAAATGCCTTTTGAAAGTCTATGTACATTACACCAACACCATTACCCTCAAAGACCCTTTCTGTTATCTCCTCAAAATTCCAGTTAGTTGAATTTCCCCTTTTGAAGTCTATGCTGGCTCTTCCTAATCAACCCACATTTTATGTAGATTTTATTTGAATGTATAACCTACACTGATTCTTCACTATGTTACTGAGGGAATGCTAAATTTTTAGAAATGGACGTGACTTTGAAAAGGCAGACAAAGAAAAAAAATGGTTCAGGTGAGCATTAACGATCGAGGTTAGCAAGAAGTTCTCCTGCTATCCTGACCAACATTCCTCCCTCTAACAGCATTATGCAATCATAGATTAACCAACTAGTAATCATATTTCTGTTTGCAAGTCTTGCTGTGTGCAAATTAACTGCGAGCAGTAGTGACTGAATTCTGAAAGTAATTAATTGTATGTGAAGCGCTTTGGGGCCTTGTGACAGATGGGATAAGGTGATAAATGTATGTTCATTTTTTCTTGACTATAAATAGACTATAAATGGATCTTTAGTTACATCACAGAGGAACATTTTGTGCTATTTGGGCATCTATTTTTAAAAAAGAATTGTGCTGCAGGAGATTCAGATGAGAATTGGGGCTGTGAGCCATGAGGAGATTCGGGTGAACTTGCTGTTTCGTAGAGAAATATATCAGTCCTATTATGGAAGTCTTTAAGATACTGAGAGGAATAAATAATGTCGACAAACTTGAATGTGGAACTTGAGATGAGAACAATTTCCCCGAAAAAGCTCTGGATATATCTGAAAGGAGTCCAGCAAAGCAATTAACATTGCAAATCCAAATTAATGACTTGGATTAAGGGGCTGAAGCTAATTTCACCAAATTTGCTGGCATTGCAAAGATGGGTGGGAAAGCAAGTTGTGAGGAGAACAGTCCATAAAGGAATCAGAATAGGTTAAGTGAACCTATGATTCTGAGTGGGTGAAAATTTGGCTAATGGAGAATATGGGGAAAATGTGAGATTATGTTGTTGGTAGGAAGATTAGGACAGCAGAATATTTATTTTAATAGAGAGAGACTGGAGAATGGTGTGGTACAAAGGCATCCAAGTGTCCTTGTATATGAAACAAAATTAGTGCGCAGAGAGACCAAAAAATTGGGAAGGAAACTTCCAAACCCACGACCGCTACCACCTAGAAGAACAAGAGCAGCTGATACCTGGGAACACAGCACCTGATATTTGATTTATTGTCACATGTATTAACATACATTGAAAAGTATTGTTTCTTGAGTGTTATACAGACAAAGTATACCATTCATAGAGAAGGAAAGGAGAGAATACAGAATGTAGTGTTACAGTCATAGCTAGGGTGTAGAGAAAGATCCTCACCACATGCAACTTAATGCAAGGTAGGTCCGTTCAAAAGTCTGGCAGCAGGGAAGAAGCTTTTCTTGAGTCACTTGGTACGTGTCCTCAGACTTTTGTATCTTTTTCCCTGACGGAAGAAGGTAGAAGAGAAAATGCCCAGGATGCTCCTGGTGTCTCCAGAAATTGAAGATTGAACTCCAGGATTGCTCACAGCTGTATAGAATAGAATCATAGAAACCCTACAGTGCAGAAAGAGGCCATCTGGCCCATCGAGTCTGCACCGACCACAATCCCACCCAGGCTCTACCCCCATATCCCTACACATTTACCCGCTAATCCCTCTAACCTACGCATCTCAGGACACTAAGGGCCCATTTTAGCATGGCCAATCAACCTAACCCGCACATCTTTGGACTGTGGGAGGAAACCGGAGCACCCGGAGGAAACCCACACAGACACGGGGAGAATGTGCAAACTCCACATAGACAGTGACCCAAGCCGGGAATCGAACCCGGGTCCCTGGAGCTGTGAAGCGGCAGTGCTAACCACTGTGCTACCGTGCCGTATCGGAGAGAAAATGCACTGGGGCATTAAACATTAGTGTGTTTTTTTTTTCTTTGAATGCTTAGGCTTATTGATTACAAAAAACTACTGGAGATGGGTAAAAGAGTTGATTTGAAGTTGAGAAAAATCTAAATGGATAATAGAATCTGTTCACTTTTCAATTGTCTTGAAAAGCTGGTGCACTGTGAGGATGCACTGTGAGGATGCACATGTTGATAGTCCAGTGGTGGAGGCAGGGCAGTGGCATACAGCAGGTCGTGTTTTGAAGTCTCCAAGAATACATCCAAACAGAGGTAAGCCTAGGCAGGAAGAGAATGAGGGCCAGGTCTGGAACTCTACTGCGTACAGTGCCAAGCTAATACCTTGTTTTTTATCGTGTGTCCTAGTAACTGTTACAGCCACTGGCAAACATTTGCTGCTTCTGCAATTCAAAGTATTTGAAAAGGCATGTTGAGCTGATGACACAGGGAGCAAATATGTAGGCTTGCCTGGGAGAGGTTTGCTGATGACTTGCATTTGTATATTTAAAAAAAAACATCCCTTTGTGTTTCTGAGAGATGCAATAAAAAAAATTCAAAATATTGGTGAGGTGACCAAAAGCTTGGTCTGTTGGGTTTTGAAGAACGTTAAAAGACCATGGGCGGCAAGGTGGCACAGTGGTTAGCACTGCTGTCTCTTAGAGCCAGGGACCTGGGTTCGATTCCAGCCTTGGGTCACTGTCTTTGCGGAGTCTGCCTGTTCTTCCCATGTCTGCGTGGGTTTCCTCCGTTTTCCTCCCACAGTCCAAAGATGTGCGGATTAGGTTGACTGGCCATGGTAAATTGATCCTTAGCGTCAGAGGGATTTGCGGGGTAAATATGTGGGTTTACAGGGATAGGGCCTGGGTGGGATTGTTGTCAGTTCAGGCTTGATGGGCTGAATGGCCTCCTTCTGCACTGTAGGGATCTTATAAGAGGAAGGTTGAAAGGCAGCAAGGTTAAAAGGGTAATTCCAGATCATGCCGCTCAGGCGGTTGAAGGCACAGCAATAAATAGAAGGGCAAAAGAAGATGGCATTCACTCTCAGAAGTGGGATTTCAATGCGAGGAACTGTTGTAGGATTGGAGTAGGTTACAGACAAAGAAAAGGGAAAGTGAAAGGTCACAGCCATGAAAAGATTTAAACATGAGGAGACATCAAGGAACTAACAGATGAGGAATAATTAGTGAGCCCATCCCTAATTTCCCTTGCACTGAGTGACTTGCTGGGCCATTTCTGGGAGCAGTTAAACGTCAACCACATTCATAGAATCTCTACAGTACAGAAGGAGGCCATTCAGCCCATCGAGTCTGCACCGACTACAATCCAACCAGGCCCTACTCCCGTAACCCCACATATTACCCTTGCTAGTCCCCCTGACACCAAGGGCCAATCCACTTAACTCTCATCTTTGGACTGTGGGAGGAAACCAGAGCACCCGGAGGAAACCCACTAGGACACTGGTGCAAACTCCACAAACACACAGACCTGAGGCCGGAATTAAATGTGGGTCCCTGGTGCTGAGAGGCAGCAGTGCTAACCACGGTGCCACCATGCCACCCATATTGATCTGGATCTGGAATTGCATGTAGGCCAGACCCGGTAAAGATGGCAGGTTTCCTTCCCTAAAGGGCATTAGTGGAACCAGAAGGGTTTTTACGGCATTGATGATAGTTGCCACTGTCACACTTACTGAGACTAACTTTCAATTCCAGATTGTATTAACTGAATTTAAATTACACCAGCTTTGCCCAGAACATTAGCCTGAGCCTCTGGATTACCTGTCTAGTGCCATTACCATGACGCTAACATCTCCCTATTGAGAGATAGGACACTGGCACCAGAGCTTTGGTTTATCTTGGGTTTAGAGAGTTTACTTAATTTTTTCCCGGCTGTTTCTCTGGTATCTGTCTCACTTTTGTCCAAGGAAGATTTGTGCTCAGATTGTTGATAAAATACTTTAAAAATTAATTTAAGAAATGTAATTACTGCTCGGGTTAAGAGCTCAGGCCTGAGCTCACTCATTGTTTAACAGCCTGTCTAGTGAAACAGCTGAAGTAGTTCTTGTGCAAAAATTGTTTTTCTCCCCCAGCCATCCACTCACTCTTGTTCATATTTTGTGTCAACACTCCAGATGCTAGTATTCCCTGTCCCAGTTAATGATGTTTACACTCGTAATGGGTTCTAATGAGTTGGGAGTAGTTGTAGAGGTGAAATTTCAAATATTATCTTTTCCTTGAGAGATATTGGAGTCTGGTAAAAATCACATGAGGACATATGACTTGGTCCATATTTAAAAGGAGCAAGGAACCACAACTGAAATCTTTATTGTAAATAAAACCTATATAAGGAAAGTTAGAGAGGTGTGTGTAGAATGTTGTGGAGGAGTATTTTCCATTCAAAGTACTTTCTCAATGCATCTCTCAATGTGTCTCACTTTTATTCAAGTTTTGAAGAGTACTGATGACTTGAACACTTGTACCTTTCTGTGTTAGCGATGATGGCAGAGCCTTCGGGTCATCTCAACCTAATTTTTGGAATTCCATACCTAAATCGTGCGCATGCTCTCTCTCTCTCCCCCTTTAAAAGCTTCATTCAGTGCCATCCCTTCAGTGGAGCTGTTGATCACATTTTTATAAATTTCTATTCAAAGGTTTTGCCACCTTTTTCCTTTTTAAAAAGTAGTTTGTTATTCCACCTTGTGTAAATTTGTGGGCCTGTTAGCATTTTAAAAATGGTCTGTTTCAAAACTTCCTTGAGTATTTTGCTTGAAACAGAATTCCAGTTTAAATTGAAGCGATGTTTTTTTTCGCTCCTGGTGAAGGCAGGAACTGATTTGGACTGAGCCTCATTTCTAAAAATAAATCGTTCCCAGAACTGCTGCGATTTTATTATTCCCCTTTTGGACATCTTTCGCCATGTTAAATTTCTTGTGAATTCTTATTCCAAGGTTGAACATATTCCACATAACTTACTGCTGTTGGGTGCAGACCTTGCCAGCTCTTGCCTGGATTCCTGCGATGAAATCTTTTGCTGCCTTAATATCTTGGTGTACCAAATCGGGCAACAGTACTTGTCATCCATTTTTGTGAATCCTAAACACAAAGACTCTTATTTCTAAAATTGAAAAAGTTTGTTGACAAAATGATTGGACATCTGAAATCCCTTAAGCAATTTGGATCAGTAGAGAAGGGCAAAGTCTGCTGACCCTTTACTGTAGTGATATTTCAGGTAATGTAATCTGATTAGTTCAGGGATTCCAGCTATTAGAAATAAGCATCAAGGTGATCCCATTGTGAGGTCTTCCTGATTCCTTGCTGATCAGAGCAACGTTCTCTTGTGTAGAAATGCACTGGTCACAAAATTATTGAGTTAATTGCGATTCATGCCGGCATGATTTTTGTCAGAAAATGCCAACAAATGGATGCTGACAAATCCTTGAAGTTCTCCCATCAAATTTGGATTTAATTGGGCTGTGGTTGGCATGAGTTGCTGGTGGTGTGAGCTTGGTGGTTATAGCATCTGCTGTTCAGACTTTTGTGTATGCAGGGAGATGCAAGAAACCTCAGAGTTGCTCCCTGAATCAGCACTACTGTTTTTAAAAGTTGCTTTTAATGCATTGAAGAATTGGTTGTGGTCATTCATTAATTCCACTTGAAAGCTTATACATCATTGCACTGAACTCAGCTACCATGACTCCTGATATGAAATCAATGTTTTCTGATTGACCCGATTACTTGGCTTGACGATCCAGTTCATTTAAGTTTCCAGATGTTGATTAAAAGTGAACCCGCATTTTTTAAAATACAAATTAATGATCTACGCATCATATTAAGAAAATTCACCACAACATTTCTTTAATTAACCCTTCAATTTTTCACAATAATTAGCCTTACAGATTCGCACATTCTCCTCGTGTCTGGTTGCATTTCCTCCGGGTGCTCCGATTTTCTCCCACAGTCTGAAAGACCTGCTGCATTGGCCAAGCTAAATTCTCCCTCAGTGTACCCGAACAGGCGACGGAGTGTGGCGGCTAGGGGATTTTCACAGTAACTTCATTGCAGTGTTAACGTAAGCTTGCTTGTGATGCGCATAAATAAATAAGACTTGATAGAGACATTCAGAGCCATGAGGGCAGAGCAGATGGATAGAAGCTGCTCCCATTGGTGGAAGAGTCAAAAAGCAGAGGACACAAAGTTGATTGGCAAAAAAACCAAGGTGGTATGAGGGAGAATATATTTACGTCATGAGTGGTCACAGTCTCGAGGCACTGCCTAAAAGGGGAATAGCAGCAGATTCAATTGTGGCTGCCTTAATGGCAATGGGACAAGCACTTGAAAGGCATATGTTATCAGAACTACAGGGAAAGGGCACAGAAGTGAAATTAGCTAAATCGCTCTTGGAGAGCTGGCACAGACTCCCAGGAGTCAAATGACCTCCTTCTGTGCTGTAGACGTTCCATGTTCTTGTGATTGATCCAACAGAATAAAAGGAAAGACATCCATTCATGTCATATCACTGCTTAAAAACGTCGTGGCACTTCTTATACAGGAGAGCTCCCTGTTTCCCTTCGAAGGATTGATGTTAAGTCTAATCAAAAATGTAGTCTTCAATGGTGCAGGGACTTTATTGCATGAGCACACTCCCTCAGAGGAGGTGGGTCTCATTAAAAGTATGATGTATTTTCAATTCCTTTAGGTCATTTGTGGAGTGGGGAAGCATTTCCCTACTGGGGAGCAAAATAATCAGAATTGTCAACCTTTCAGATCTGGCCTTGTGGTGAGACATTAGCAAAAGCCTGGGAACAGGCTTTCTGGTTTTTCCCTCGATGGTAGAATTGTGGAAACATGAAGTGAGAAAAATCATTCAAATTACAGGGAGGAAGGTTGGAAGCGGGGGCGGTGGGGGGAGTTAGTAGTGTGGGAGAGCTGCTGTTTTGTTAGACTTGCATTGTGTGCAGATATGGACATATCAGAACTAGATTAGTGAGATCATTCTTTGTATCAGCTTGATTCTCTGAGATAGCTTCATGGGTTTTTCTTTGCTATAATAAAACATTGATAAATGTGATGACATCAGGCAAAATATGATAGTAAATCTTTATAAATGTCTTGGCCTTTTGTTATTTTGCTAACAATCGATTGAGTGCACTAGCACTCAATGAGCTACAGAAGAGTAGTCCAGTGTAGATTTGTTCTTTCTATTCTTCAAGTAGTTAGGTTTTCCTTTGTATGCCTGAAGGAACTGTTTATCACGGGTTAGTTATTTGGGCTGGACTCCTGCACTGGTGGTAAGATGGTTCTGCTTTTGTAATGATGTGGAGATGCCGGCGTTGGACTGGGGTAAACACAGTAAGAAGTCTAATAACACCAGGTTAAAGTCCAACAGGTTTATTTGGTAGCAAAAGCCACTCTTTTTTGCTTTTGCTACCAAATAAACCTGTTGGACTTTAACCTGGTGTTGTTAGACTTCTTACTCTGCTTTTGTATCCATGTCTCAGAGTATTTCCAAAATTACCTGTGCTGCTGTCCTGTCCGATTTGTTGACTGCTTCCGGTCTCTGCCTAAGGCAGCTCCAAAGTTAAAGGCCTTTTTTCACTGACATGATTCCGGTTGTTCTGTACACATGGGATTGTCATTGCATCACATCGGAAAGCAGCATCTCGGGTATCTTTTGGATGTATCATCTGCCTTCTTCACTGGTTGTAAGCAATGCCATTGCACTACTTGAAGACTGAGCAGGGGAACTCCTGGATGTCGTGGCCAGTATTTATCCCTCAATCGGTACTATTAAAACAGATTATCTGGTCAATTGCCTTTTGTGGGAGCGTATTCCGTGCAAATAGGCTGTTATGTTTTCCCCATGTTCCCCACAGCGACTATTCAAATACCTTTTTTTTGACTATAAAACACTTTGCAACATAAGATAGTGACTGGCAAGTTCTTTTTCTGATGTACTGAACTAAAAAGGCACATCTCAGCTGGCCATTGGGGAAATTATAATTTTGCTGACCCGCTGCCAGTTTGGTGACGTTTACCAACCACTGTTGACTGAGACCTACTCACCGGACGACTACCTGTTTCTGAAGGTATAAATTACTTACGATGACAGTGCTCTGAAAGCGGATCACCCTGCTTCCCAACCCAAAGAGATTGAAGCCAACAAACTGGGTATTGACCTGGAGAGCATTGAGGAGAGGAGGAAAATGTGTTCTTTTGTTCATAGCAATAGATTAGTCATATCTATCCGCTTATCTGGATGGGCCACTTCCATGCCTCGTTTGCCAATTATTTGAGTATAGCCAATGCAAGTTTACTGTAAATTTCTCCAGTGTTGTAAATATAAACCCACACCTTTCTGGATGAGTACAGCTTTTATACCACAATGCAGTTTATGCAGATTACTCTTAAAGAGCTCCTGTGCGTTTAGAACTTTCTTTGTCAAAAAAATTGCATTTGTTTCACTGAGTCTTGTCCTGCCAATATCCTCATTATGATATTGGAACAGTAAAAGTTAAAAATAGCAGTTTCACCTCAAGACAGCCAGTTGCCAAATGCATCATCTGGGTGAGCAAATATCAAATGAAAAGTGGCAATATAAGAGGTCCACTGCAGATCAAGCGGTATCAACCCAAAGCTGTTGAGGCCAACAAACTGGCTATTGACTCTGATGTGGAGATGCCGGCATTGGACTGGGGTAAGCACAGTAAGAAGTCTCACAACACCAGGTTAAAGTCCAACAGGTTTATTTGGTAGCAAATACCATTGTTGGTAGCAAATATCATGGTATTTGCTACCAACAATGGTATTTGCTACCAAATAAACCTGTTGGACTTTAACCTGGTGTTGTGAGACTTCTTATTGACTCAGACAGCTCTGCTTGGCACAACTGCTTAACCAGCTCAAATATTCGGAATCTATGGCAATGAATTTAAACTGAATACAAATGTAACCTTTACAATGGATGCCGCACTATCTCAGGGCCAACTATGGTTTCCATAATTTGTGATTAGTGATGGTCTTGGTGATCTAATTGCAGGAAAATCTGTTCAGTAACAAACTGGGAATCCAATGTGGCCCCGGTAGAACTAGCCAGATGACTTGATGCCTTGGCTGCTGTGTTAGATATTGGTGCTACTTGGAAGAAAAAATCATCAAAATGGAGCAAGCATGTGTTCCTCAGGAAAGCTGTCGTATGTAGATGTTGAGATACATATCTGTATATGAAATTTTTTTAGAATATGCACTTCCTGTCTGCACGTCTGGCTTCTTGTCATGACTTTTGTCATAGTTTTGGTCAACATTGATCTTACATTGCTTTGTCAGCATTACTCAGTTTTTCACTGCCAGCTATTATAAGGTAATTTCAGGCTCTTGTCACTAGATTATCCGATAGATCGCACTACTTAATTGTGTCTCTGCACTATCATAAGATATAGGAACAGAATTAGGCCATTCGGCCCATCGAGTCCACTCCGCCATTCGATCATGGCTGATATGTTCCTCATCCCCATTTTCCTGCCTTCTCCCCATAACCTTTCAACCCATTACCAATTAAAAATCTGTCTAGCTCCTCCTCAAATTTACCCGCTGACCCAGCATCCACCGCACTTTGGGGGAGCGAATTCCACAGATTCACAACCCTTTGGGAGAAGTAGTTTATCATAGAGTCATAGATGTTCACAGCACGGAAACAGGCCCTTCGGCCCAACTTGTCCATGCCGCTCTTTTTTTAAAAACCCCTAAGCTAATCCCAATTGCCCGCATTTGGCCCATATTTCTCTATATCCATCTTACCCATGTAACTATCTAAATGCTTTTTAAAAGACAACATTGTACCCGCCTTTACTATTACCTCTGGCAGCTTGTTCCAGACACTCACCACCCTCTGTGTGAAAAAATTGCCCCTCTGGACCCTTTTGTATCGCTCCCCTCTCACCTTAAACCTATGTCCTCTAGTTTTAGACACTCCTACTTTTGGGAAACGATATTGACTATTTAGCTGATCTGTGCTTCTCCTCAACTCTGTTTTTAAATTTGCTACCCCTTTTCCTAAGACTATGACCTCTCGTCCTAGAATGCCCCACTAGCTGAAGCATCCGCTCCACGTCTAGCGATCAGTTTTCATATTAAAGGAAGCCTTATTCATCAATTGGCCGTGAACTAGCAAAGATTATTATAGGAACAAATTAAGGTTCGACAGACAGCAGTGAGATGAAGAATTTGTTTCTTGTGGTGGTAAGGACATCACCTGGTGCATGGAAAATTTCCTATTCGTATAGCAACATGTCTACTTGTTCAGGTGAAAATCACTTGGCTATGTTTGAATATCTTATCTGAGAGGCCCTTGTTCTTTGCATGCTCCTCTCCATCCTGGACTGAAGTTTCAGTTTGGGTGGTGTTTATATATAGGATCATGCTCCGAGCTCAATTCACCAAAGAGTTTGATGTGATGAGTTGCGTTTATCCTTCGATCACTATCCTTTTAACGATTTGTAGACTATATGGTGTGAAATCCAATTTGTCAGTATAATTTGGCTTGTGCTGGAATTAGTTGGAATGATAAAATCTAATTAGTTGTTTAACAGCAGCAATTGCAGTGATCAGAAAAGGCAGGCTTTACGACTTAAAACTTCTAAATCAATTTGTAATCAACTTTATGCAAGTCATACCCAAATATAGTGGCAATACCAGCAACCTGAGTTTTAAAGTGATTCTATTCCTACAAAATGAGGCAGTACTTCACTAAGAACAAAGAAAATTACAGCACAGGAACAGGCCCTTCGGCCCTCCAAGCCTGCACCGATCATGCTGCCCGACTTAACTAAAACCCCCAACCCTTCCGGGGACCATATCCCTCTATTCCCATCTCATTCATGTATTTGTCAAGACGCCCCTTAAAAGTCACTACCGCTTCCGCTACTGCTACCTCCCCCGGCAACGAGTTCCAGGCACCCACCACTCTGTGTAAAAAAAAAAAATCTGCCTCGTGCATCTCTTTTAAACCTTGCCCCTCGCACCTTAAACCTATGCCCCCTAGTAATTGACTCTTCCACCCTGGGAAAAAGCTTCTGACTATCCACTCTGTCCATACCTCTCATAATCTTGTAGACTTCTATCAGGTCGCCCCTCAACCTCCGTCGCTCCAGTGAGAACAAACCAAGTTTCTCCAACCTCTCCTCATAGCTAATGCCCTCCATTCCAGGCAGCATCCTGGTAAATCTTTTCTGTACCCTCTCCAAAGCCTCCACATCCTTCTGGTAGTGTGGCGACCAGAATTGAACACTATATTCCCAGTGCGGCCTAACTAAGGTTCTATAAAGCGTCAACATGACTTGCTAATTTTTAAACTCAATACCCCGGCCGATGAAGGCAATCATACCGTATGCCTTCTTGACTACCTTCTCCACCTGCATTGCCACTTTCAGTGACCTCTGTACCTGTACACCCAGATCCCTTTACCTATCAATACTCTTAAGGGTTCTGTCATTTACGGTATATTTCCTATCTGTATTAGACATTCCAAAATGCATTACCTTACATTTGTCCGGATTAAACTCCATCTGCTATCTTTCCGCCCAAGTCGCCAACTGATCTATATCCTGCTGTATCCTCTGATGGTCCTCATCGCTATGTGCAAATCCACCAACCTTTGTGTCGTCCGCAAACTTACTAATTAATCCAGTTGCATTTTCCTCCAAATCATTTTTAAAATATATATATATAATTACAAACAGCAAAGATCCCAGCACTGATTCCTGAGGAACACCACTTGTCACAGCCCTCCGTTCAGAAACGCATCCTTCCACTGCTACCCTCTGTCTTCTTTGACTGAGTCAGTTTTGTATCCACCTTATCAGCTCACCTCTAATCCCATGCGACTTCACCTTCAGCACCAGTCTGCCATGAGGGACCTTGTTAAAGGCCTTACTCAAGTCCATGCAGACAACATCCACTGCCCTACCCTCATCAATCATCATCATCACTTCCTCGAAAAACTCGATCAAGTTTGTGAGACACAACCACCCCTTCACAAAACTATGTTGCCTCTCACTAATATGTCTACTTATTTCCAAGTGGGAATAAATCCTGTCTCGAAGAATCCTCCCCAATAATTTCCCGACCACTGATGTAAAGCTCACTGGCCTGTAATTACCTGGATTATTCTTGCTACCCTTCTTAAACAAAGGAACAACATTGGCTACTCTCCAATCCTCTGGGACCTCCCCTGTTTTGATGTGGAGATGCCGGCGTTGGACTGGGGTAAACACTAAGAGTTTTAACAACAGGTTAAAGTCCAACAGGTTTATTCGGTAGCAAATGCCATTAGCTTTTGGAGCGCTGCTCCTTCGTCAGATGGAGTGGATATCCACTCCATCTGACGAAGGAGCAGTGCTCCGAAAGCTAATGGCATTTGCTACCAAATAAACCTGTTGGACTTTAACCTGGTGTTGTTAAAACTCTTACTGTGTGACCTCCCCTGCAGCCAATGAGAATATAAAGATACTACTTCCTCCATGATTGATTAAATGTAGTGATGGGATAGATGGGAAGTTATGCAGATCGGAAAGGTTCTCCAGTGTCCATGCTGAGTTAAGTGATCTCGACTTGGGGTTTTTCAAGGCTGCTTCAATTTCCCTCGAGCTGGGGTGGGTGGAGAGCGGTGGGTGGTTCCTGCACTTGATCACTATCCAGTGATTTGTGTGAAAAGTATATGTATGCAGAAATCAAGTGATTTGGCTTGGGTGTGAGCTTCCTATGTACAAATAGCTTCCTGACACTTGCTGTCTTGGTATATGTTGAAGGAGGACCATTTGGATGATGCACTCTTTTCGGAAAGGAGTGCAGAAATGAGCTGCAGTGGATTATTTAAACAATGGCTGAGTAACCAGATCACAGATGGTATAGGGTTCATTTGGATGATGCCTTGAGCAGTAATGCGCCAAGTAGTTTTTGTTTATCTGAAACATGAGATTTGTTTGTTTTTAAACCATGGTGGGTTGTTTTCTGCACAATGGTTGAGGAATCCTATGTGCATTTAATAATCATCTTGAATTTACCTGTGGGTTTACAGGTGTGTGCTGCTTAAAGTCGTGCACACCATGTCTAATAAAGATAATAAAACATGTCCTTATCAACAATAATTGAAATTGAAAGAAGAATGAAGTTACCTAAACTTCAAAACAATTTCAAAACGCATTTTATTTCCATTTGTACAAGCTGAGTTTTGAAATTGTTTTGAAGTTTAGGTAACTTCATTCTTCTTTCAATTTCATTATTGTTGATAAGGACATGTTTTATTATCTTTAATTCGCTTTATTAGACATTTGCACAAACTATTTTCAGGCTTGGAGTAATCAGGTTGGTGAAGGTACTTAATTTACCTTCCCTGTGTATGAGGGCACATATTGGGAGTCTTTCTGTTCAGTATTATGTTTGTTTGCATTGTGGGACCGACAGACACAGATTATAAATACTTGGTTATATTCCGCATCTGCCGGTAATGACACTCTGAAAAAATCATTCGGAGCTAACATAGAAAAATACAAATTAGAAGCAGGAGTAAGTCACTCGGCCCTTGAGTCTGCTCCATCATTTGATAAGTTCATGGCTGATCTGATTGTAACCGTAACCCCACATTCCGTCCTACCCTGCCCCGCACACCGCCAATAAACTTTCAACCCTTGTTACTCAAGAATCTGCCTCAAGAATATTCAAAGGCTCTGCTTTCACTGCCTCTTGAAGTGTTCCAAAGAAACTACCCTCTGAGAAAAGATTTTTCCTCATTGCTGTCTGAACTGCGTGATCCTTTATTTTTAAGTAGTGAACTGTTTGTCGTTTAACCTTTTTACCACCTACTGGTTCCATTTTTTAAAAAAAACATTGTGGCTTTGTACAGTACTCTGTGAACAGTGACCTAAACAAGTCTGGCAGCGTTGCTTGAGTAAAGGTTTCCCTCCCAGGGCACAAACATAAAGCCTTGTTTCTCAGGAATCTCCCTTTGTAAACAAAACATTGATTGTCAGTCCAGATGATCTGCTGAGGTTGACCATGGTTATACAGCACCTGCCTATGTTAGTGCTTACGTGTTCGTGGAATAATTGTTGCTGCAATGCTCATTGGAATTGTCCAAGTTTTTTGTCTTTGCAAGCTGCTTTGATGTTTTCCATGGATAACTTTGGGGCAGAGGGAGGCAGAATAGGTTGAAATCCGCATTCTTAATGATTTTATAATTTGTTAATACGACAACAGCAACAAAACAATGTGGAACCATAGAATCCCACAATGCAGAAGGAGGCCATTTTGGATGAGTTCATCCAAAGCCCTGTGGTCTGTATCCCAGCATCCACCAAGTCCCATTCACACATTTTCCCCCATGTTTGATGACCTCTGCACCAAAGAATCAAACTTTAAATTCTCATCCTTTTGATTAAATCCCTCCTTACCGTTCCACTTCCTATCTGTGTAATCCCCTATAGTCTTGCTGTAAAACTCCGAAAACTCTTCCTCCAATTCTGGTCTCTTGTGCATTCCTTGCATACTTCACCCCACCATTGGCAGCTGCGCCCTCAGCCATCTAGGCCCAAAGCTCTGGCATTCTATCTCTTAAGTTCGCACGCTCTTGCACACACTTCTGTTAAAACAGAGGAGACTTGGCCTTATTAATTTTATCTAATTCCTGTGGAGGGTCTTGACAATGTTTCCTATTTAATGGTGCTCTTTAAGTGCAAGCTGTTGTTGAGAGTGTGTTTCAGACCGATGACTGTTTGTCAGAACCTAGAGCATGTTGAACTGTTGGCTGGTGAAGTAAATACAATATTAGTTTGAGAGCTAAGTTTTATTGCTAGCCTTGTCATTTTGTCTGATGTTGACTGTCAGTGAGTAGCCAGTTAAACTGCGTGCAGATTCTGCTTGAAATAGAAGCCTTTTAATTGTGCTGTTTAAAAGGGGCCTCCAACCTTTTGTAGAGGTAAGGTCAAACAAACTTGACAATAGCAGCAATGATATTTGAGAGTGATTCTTCTGGGCTAGAATTAGAGTGCATTGATTTATTTTACTTCTGAATAATCCCCCTTGCTTGTTTAATGTATAAAAAGGAAATACAAATCATTAATCTAACATTATGATGATTGACATTGCAGTGCCATTTGCAGGACCAGAAAGACAAGTCTTTTCTATTCACTATCCATCAACTGGCACCCTTTTCTTTTCTTGGGGGCTAGCCTATGGCAGGTGTACATTTCTCCCCCTCTCAGCTACATCCTAAACTTGACATTCAAGGGTAGCACCATGGTTAGCACTGTTGCCTCTGTCAGGGATCCGGGTTCAATTTTGGCCTTGGGTGACTGTCTGTCTGTCTGTCTGTGTGGAGTTTGCATTTTCTCCGTGTTTCCCTCGGGTGCTCTGCTTTCCTCCCACAGGTTAGGTGGATTGGCCCTTAATGTTAGGGCGATTAGCCAGGGTAAATATGCGTGTTTACGGGGATAGGGCCTGGGTGGGATTGTTGTCGGTGCAGGATTGATGGGCCGAATGGCCGCCTCCTGCACTGTAGGGATTCTATGGAAACGCAACATCAATGACCCTCCAAAATGGGGAGCCCTATGGCCTGTGCATTGGCTGGGGATTGGCCTATCAATCCGATGTGGAATTTAGCTTTTGTTTTTCTAACATGTATGTGGCTCATAGTCTCTAAATGCTCAGTGCAGTACATGATTGTGTAATTCTCCACAGTCTGTCTGATATGCTGTAAAAAGAGGAGGATGTGTTTGTGAGGTGAAAATAGTTCCAATAGATAATCTGAAATTTACCCCATCTTCAAAGTAGGAGTTACACTTGTGTGTATTTTTAGATACTGCGTGTATATGCTTTTACAATATTCTGATTTAGAACAAAAGGAGATTGCAGGGTGATTTGATCTGGTGGTAAAAGGAAAGGGGAATAAAGAATGTTGGGACAGCCAGCAAATAGGATTAGGAATGCTGCTTCTGTGGGGAATAAACGGTAATTGGGACTGGTTGGTAGAAGGGCCAGTTTCTTTGTTGTAATTTCTCCGTGACTGTACAGGGACCATTCTGCAGTGATTGACCTGCTCTCTCAGCAGAGTCAGACCAGCGGTGCAAACAGTTACTGGTGATGGCAACATCTGTCTTTTTCTCTGGCAACTATGATCCTGAGTACTTATTATCTGATCTCTAGAAAGCCCACAACCTGAAATGACTTTCTTTCGACTATGTTCATGTAAGTGGGAACAGATACTTCACCACTGGAAATCTCTCATGCAATCACCCTCAATAGAAGGATTCTGTTAGAAAGTTAGGAATATAAATTGCTGTTAACTGTGTGCCATGCATATTTTTTATTGTTGGTGTATTAATGACTGTTCCTACCCTTGGCTATGTTCAGACAAGTTTTTTTTCTTTTCCTACAGAATATTCTCCTTTCTGGATGTGGTCACCTTGTGTCGCTGTGCTCAGGTTTCCAGGGTAAGGTTTCTCCAAATACTTTCTTCACTTTTTTTTCTTAAGTACTAATCTAGATTGCCACAATTGTTCAACTAACCAAAGAAGTGAAAACGCAGGCCAATAACGATTTAGGTTGTTATCCCTGGTCTAGTGTTAAATCAGCTCACATCAGACAGGGCAGTGATACAGGTGCCTCCACATTAGAAACGAGAAAGTTGACAAGGTTCCTGCTCCTGGTCAGGATACTTGGGTGGTGCATGCTGGCAAGGGATTGATGCTTTCTGGAGGGGAGAGGAAACATTAGCATGGAAAAAATAGGGGCAAAAAAAACTGAGCCAGATTCACTTGCTATAAAATAACTCAAACTATATTAATCAAGAATTAACCTGATCAGTACGATGATGCTTTTACAATGAATCATCTGCTTTGGTTTCTTTACAAAATGTTCGTTCTTGCGTCAAGTCGCCATTGTCCCAGATGGCCATAGACATGACTGGTGGAGATTTAACCTGAGAAAGTTGGTATGCAGGTGCAGCATGCAATAAAAAAAAGCAAATGGGATGTTGGCATTTATTTCAAAGGGACTGGAGTGTAAAAGTAGAGAAGCGTTGTTGCAATTGTATAGGGTGTTGGTGAGACCACATCCGGAGTATTGTGTCCCGTTTTGGTCTCAGTTGAGGAAGGATTGCACGGCCAATTTGGGCATTGGAAGCAGTTCAGAGGAGGTTCACCAGATTGATTCCGGGGATGAAAGGGTTGATGTGTGAGAGATGAACAGTTTGGGTTCATACTCGCTGGAGTTGAGAAGGATGAGAGGGGATCTGATCGAAGTATATAAAATTTTAAGAAATTGTTAAAGTAAATGTGGACCGTATGTTTCCCCTTGTGGGGCAATCTAGAACAAGAGGTCACAGGTATAGGCTGAGAGGTGGTAGATTTAAAACTGAAATGAGGAGGAACTACTTCTCGCAGAGGGTGGTGAATTTGTGGAACTCACTGCCCCATAGCACGGTGGAGTCTGAATCGTCGAATGGTTTCAAGAAGGAGATGGGTATATTCCTAATTTTAAAAAAAGCGATAAAGGGATATGGGGAATAGGTGGGGAGGTGGATATGAGACTGGGGAGAGATCAGCCATGATCTGATTGAATGGCAGAACAGGCTCGAAGGGCTGAATTTGCCTACTTCTGCTCCTAATTCCTATGTTACTATGATCATGACACCTTAGGCAGAATGGGAATTGAATCCATGTTGTTGGTGTTGCTTTGCATCGCTAACTAGCTGTCTGGCTAACTGAGCTAAACTGAGCCCTCTTGCATATACATGCCGGCACAGTGGTTAGCAATGCTGCCTCACAGCGCCAGGGACCTGGGTTCAATTCCGGCCTTGGGTCACTGTGTGGAGTTTGCACATTCTCCCCGTGTCTGCGTGGGTTTCCTCCGGGTTAGGTTGATTAGCCATGCAAAATTGCCCCTTTGTGTCGGGGATTTTCAGGGTAAACACTTGGTTACGAGGATAGGGCCTGGGTGGGATTGTTGTCAGTGCAGCCTCGATGGGCTAAATGGCGGCATCCTGCACTGTAGGGATTCTGAGATGCATGCAGTGAATGGGTGTGGGACGTTTGACCTTTTGAACTTGCTCCACATTCAAAAGATTGTGGCTAACCTGATCTTGGCCTCAACTCCAAGTTCCTGCCTGACTCCATATCACCCTTGACTCCCTTGTAAATTTAAAAATCTGTCTGACTTGACTTTTGAATATATTCAATGACCCAGCCTCCCCTCTTCTCTCGGTCACTCCATGACCCTCGGAGAAGAAATTCCTCCTTGTTGCCATCTCAAATGGGAGACCCCTTATTCTGAACTGTGTCCCCATGAGGACAAACATCCTTTTAGCGTCTACCCTTTCAAGCCCCTTCAGAGTAGTGTGTTTCAAGAAGATCACTTGTTCTTCTAAACACCAATGAGTATAGGCCTAAGCTGCTCGAGCTTTCCTCCAAAGACATTCTTAGTCTCCCCCCTTGTTGAAACCATGTTGCACAGTTTAATGGATTTCAAGCACTCTCGGAGCCTGACCGTTATTTGTATGTGATCTCAGTTTTATGCTCAATTGCATTTATCTACATTCCTAGCAAGGGCTACTGAAAGATGGTTGTGAGATGGAACTTTGGCTAATCCGGTCCAGGCGTACTGAACCTAATTCTTGTGCTCTTCTCTCCACCTCAGCCGAGGTTAGCTCATGCAGCACAGAGCAAGGATTACATTTGACACTATTCGGACTCTAATTGTTTTATCTACACAGACAGTATGCCCTGTGCCAATGGGGAATCCCCATAATGGGTAATAACAATGGTGCTGTAAAGTATGATCCAGTCAGGGACCTATTGTAGAAGGTGTGTTTCTGCATTGATGAGATAGCCATGGCCTTGCTTGAGAAAGGGTGACAGCTTCAGCCAAATAAGAAAAATCATGGAATATTAGTGCTAGGTTATTAACTATGTTTAAACCTTTCTGGTGAATGCAACTGGTGTCAAAACCATGCAGTACTGGATGAATCTTCAGCACATTTAACCTTATTCTGTTTGTCATTCAGAAGGCCATGACATTTTAACTATCATGGGCATTTTAACACTTGATGGAATATTTAACACATTGTGAAGGATTCAGATTTTTAAAATATGGTGATTTTGGGACTCCAGTTCTGTCAACCTATTGTCCAAGCTCAGCTCATCTTTGGAGAAAGTGATGGAGAGAAGGCATGATCTAGTTCATCAAGATACTCTGAAATTTCATTTTTACCTAGATGTCTCATCATTTTACACTGAGATCTCAAGACCAGATTTTCGAGTACTGGCAAGAATTCCTTTCTCCTTCCAGCTCCCAAACTAAGGCTGCACTTGTTAGAACTTGTCAAAAGAAGCTAGTGCCAAACTCCTTTTTAAAGATCAATATGGAGTCCAAAGTAGATATAGGCACACAAATATAGTTAGAAACAAAGAAAAGTACAGCACTGGAACAGGCCCTTTGGCCCTCCAGCCTGTGCCAATCATGATGCCCTAACTAAACTAAAAAAACATTAGCTATTCTCCAGTCCTCTGGAACCTCGCCTGTGGTCAAAGAGGATATGAAGATATCTGTTAAGGCCCCAGCGATTTCTTCCTTTGCCGTCCGCGGGACTTGTCTACTTGAATGCAATTTAAGATGCTCAGCACTTCTCCTTAGAAATATTGGCATTCTCTAGAGCGTTCACGCACCTATCCCTAACCTCAACATTCTCCTTGGTGAATACTGATACAAAGTACTCATTAAGGATCTCACCCACTTCCTGTGGCTCCACACACAACTTCCTCCATTGTCCTTGAGTAAGCCTACTCTTTCTCTTGCTCCTAATATATGCATAAAAAGCCCTGGGATTCTCCCTGACCCTGTTTGCTAAAGACATTTCGTCGCCCCTTTTAGCCCTCCTAATTCCACGTTCAAGTTCCTTCCTACTTTCACTATACCCCTCCAGAGCTTTGTCAGCTTTTAGATGCCTAGACCTATCATATACTTTTTTCTTTTGACTAAGCTTACAATTTCCCTTGTCATCCATGGTTCCCGAATCCTGCCATTTCTTTCCTTCATTTTTACAGGGACATGCCTGTAAACGAACTGGCCTTTAAAAGCTTCCCACACGGCTGATGTGGATTTGCCGTCAGATAGCTGCTCCCAATCCACATTCCCCAGTTCCTGTCTAATTTGGATGTAATTGGTCCTCGCCCAATTAAGAACCCTCACCCGGGTACCACTCTTGTCCTTATCCGTGACTACCCGAAATCCTGTGGCATTATGGTCACTAAACCCAAAATGCTGGCCCACTGAAACATCGATCACCTGGCCTGGCTCATTCCCAACACCAAGTCTAGAATGGTCCAATATATAAAAGCAAAAAGCTCTGACGAAGGGTCATCTAGATTTAAAATGTTGGCTCTCTTCTCTCCCCACAGATGATGTCAGACCTACTGAGATTTTCTGGCATTTTCTGTTCTAGTATGGCCCCTCCCTGGTTGGATTGTCAACATACTGCATCAAAAAGCCCTCCTGGACACATCTAACAAATTGCTTCCCATCCGAGGCCCTGGCTAAGGGAGTCCCAGTCAATATGGGGGAAAGTTAAAGTCACCCAGCACAATGATCCTGCCTTTTTCACACCTTTTCAGTGTCTGGCTACACAACTGCTCCTCTGTCTCCTGCGGGCTGTTGGAAGGTCTATACTACACTCCCAACATTGTAATTTCGCTCTCCCTATTCCTGAGCTCCACCCAGAACCTTGTGCATCTGATCCTATTAAACCATGAAAAGACAGGCTGGTCAATGTTAAAATAATGTAAATTGTAATGTTCAGTTGATGCACTGAAATTTTGGGTGACAGTAATCTTTCATAGAATCGTAGAAACCCTACAGTGCAGAAGGAGGCCATCGAATCTGCACCAACAACAATCCCACCCAGACCCCATCCCCGTATATTTACCCCACTAATCCCGCTAACCTACGCATCCTGGGACAGTAAGAGGCAATTTAGCATAGCCAGTCAACCTAACCTGCACATCTTTGGACTGTGGGAGGAAACAGGAGGGAGACACGGGGAGAACGACAATCCGTGACCCCAGCCGGGAATCGAACCTCATCCCTAGAGCTGAAAGACAGCAGTGCTAACCACAGTGCTGCCCATCTTGGGTAACAGCAATTTTAATTTGTAGTTTGGGGATCAACCGCTGGTGCTTTGCATGCCTGAGGAGACTAATTAAATTGAAAGGAGTCTCTGATGACATTATATACTTCGTACATTGGCAAATTTGCTGGATATGGGTTTAATGAGAAATGTAGCCTTTTCTCTCAATGTTTTTCTATTAATTTGTGAGTGTCTGGGTGTAAAACGGGAAAGGAATCTAAATTACATTCAATAGATAGTGGAATAAGGGTAAGGTCATTCCGCTCACGTCTACCCTAACTTTCCCAAATCACTTTCCAAATGTGTTTTAAGCAATGCTAATGGGGGTTTTTCTATCCTGTTTTTTGGATGAATTTCAAACATTTGTCACTGTTTGAGTTAACTCGTTTGAAGTTGCTGATCAAAGTTTTATATTCTCTGATGCTACTTTTCTGTCTTGCATTGAAGTCCATGGGATTAAAGGAACCAAGAACAATGCAGCACAGGAACCCTTCGACCCACCAAGTGTGCACCGATACGTAGTTTCTATCCCTCTGTTTGCCTCCCATTTATGTGTCTATCAAGATGCACCTTGAACGTTGCTAATGTGCCTGCTTCCACTACCTCCACTGGCAGTGTGTTCTGGGCACCCACCAGCCTCTGTGAAAAACTTTCCACCCACATCTCCCTTAAACTTGCCATCCCTCAACTTAAACCTGTGCTCCCTTGTGGTCGATCCTTCCACCCTGGGAAAAAGCCTCTGACCATCCACCTATCTATCCCCCTCACGAAAAGGAGAGTGGCTGTATGGTAATGAAATAATCTGTTAACAAGCGGAGACTATTGGGGAATAGTTGTTTCTCAGACTGAAGGGATACTTAAGTGGTGTCTACACAGTAAGAAGTCTCACAACATCAGGTTCCAAGTCCAACAGGTTTGAACACCATAAGTGGTGTCTCCCAGGATCACTGCTCTTTAAATGACCTGGACTTTTGTTATAGAGGGATCATTTTGGTGTTTGCACTTGAAACAAAACTTATTGCATCAATGAGGAGGATAGACTTCAGGATGACGTAAGCAGATACAAGACACCCAACAGATGAAATTTAATATGTCCAATTCTGGACATCACACTTGAGGAAAGATGTCAAGGCGCACAGGAGATTACCAAAATGGCATCATGGATGAAGTGCATCATTTATGTGGAAAGGCAAGAGAAGATGGGATTGTTCCCAAGGTTAAACATAAAACATAAACATAGAACAGTACAGCACAGTACAGGCCCTTCGGCCCTCGATGTTGTGCTGAGCTTTGTCCGAAATCAAGATCAAGCTATCCCACTCCCTATCATCCTGGTGTGCTCCATGTGCCTATCCAATAACCGCTTGAAAGTTCCTAAAGTGTCCGACTCCACTATCACAGCAGGCAGTCTATTCCACACCCCAACCACTCTCTGAGTAAAGAACCTTCCTCGGACACCCTTCCTGTATCTCCCACCATGAACCTTATAGTTATGCCCCCTAGTAACAGCTACATCCACCCGAGGAAATAGTCTCTGAACGTCCACTCTATCTATCCCCCTCATCATCTTAAAAACCTCTATTAAGTCGCCTCTCATCCTCCTCCGCTCTAAAGAGAAAAGCCCTAGCTCCCTCAACCTTTCCTCATAAGACCTACCCTCCAAACCAGGCAGCATCCTGGTAAATCCCCTTTGCACTCTTTCCAATGCTTCCACATCCTTCTTATAGTGAGGTGACCAGAACTGCACACACTATTCCAAATGTGGTCTCACCAACTGTACAGTTGTAGCATAACCCCACGGGGCTCTTAAACTCAAACCCCCTGTTAATAAACGCTAACACATTATAGGCCTTCTTCACGGCTCTATCCACTTGAGTGGCAACCTTCAGAGATCTGTGGATATGAACCCCAAGATCTCTCTGTTCCTCCACATTCCTCAGAACCCTGCCGTTAAGGGATGTTTAATAAAGGTATTTAAATTATGAAGGGCTGTTATAGAGCAAATTTAAAAAAACAGATTAACGGCCAGATTAACCAGAGGAGACTGGAACTAACTGGCAAAAGGACCAAAGGGGAGATGAGGAGGATTTTTAAATGCAGCATGTTGTCATGATCTGGAATGCACTGTCTGGAAGGGTGATGGAAGCAGCTTCATTAGTAACTTTCAAAAAACTTGAACAGGGCGAGTTTGCAGTGCTATGGGAAAATACTGGGAGAATGCGACCAATTGGATAGCTCTTTCAGGAGGCTAACACAGGTACAAAGGCTTCCAGTGCTGTATGATAAATAATATTCTAGGCTCCCCATAACTCACCGAACATAACATGGGTGGCACAGTGGTTAGAACATAGAACATAGAACATAGAACATTACAGCACAGAACAGGCCCTTCGGCCCACGATGTTGTGCCGACCTTCATCTGAAACCAAGATCAAGCTATCCCACTCCCTACCATCCTGGTGTGCTCCATGTGCCTATCCAATAACCGCTTAAATGTTCCTAAAGTGTCTGACTCCACTATCACTGCAGGCAGTCCATTCCACACCCCAACCACTCTCTGCGTGAAGAACCTACCTCTGATATCCTTCCTATATCTCCCACCATGAACCCTATAGTTATGCCCCCTTGTAATAGCTCCATCCACCCGAGGAAATAGACTTTGAACGTTCACTCGATCTATCCCCTTCATCATTTTATAAACCTCTATTAAGTCTCCCCTCAATCTCCTCCGCTCCAGAGAGAACAGCCCCAGCTCCCTCAACCTTTCCTCATAAGACCGACACTCCAAACCAGGCAGCATCCTGGTAAATCTCCTCTGCACTCTTTCCAGCGCTTCCACATCCTTCTTATAGTGAGGATGACCAGAACTGCACGCAATATTCCAAATGCGGTCTCACCAAGGTCCTGTACAGTTGCAGCATAACCCCACAGCTCTTAAACTCCAACCCCCTGTTAATAAAAGCTAACACACTATAGGCCTTCTTCACAGCTCTATCCACTTGAGTGGCAACCTTTAGAGATCTGTGGATATGGACCCCAAGATCTCTCCGTTCCTCCACAGTCTTCAGAACCCTACCTTTGACCCTGTAATCCACATTTAAATTAGTCCTACCAAAATGAATCACCTCACATTTATCAGGGTTAAACTCCATTTGCCATTTTTCAGCCCAGCTTTGCATCCTATCTATGTCTCTTTGCAGCCTACAACAGCCCTCCACCTCATCCACTACTCCACCAATCTTGGTGTCATCAGCAAATTTACTGATCCACCCTTCAGCCCCCTCCTCTAAGTCATTAATAAAAATCACAAAGAGCAGAGGACCAAGCACCGATCCCTGCGGCACTCCGCTAGCAACCTGCCTCCAGTCCGAAAATTTTCCATCCACCACCACCCTCTGTCTTCGATCAGATAGCCAGTTACCTATCCAATCGGCCAACTTTCCCTCTATCCCACACCTCCTTACTTTCATCATAAGCCGACCATGGGGGACCTTATCAAACGCCTTACTAAAATCCATGTATATGACATCAACCGCCCTACCTTCATCAACACACCTAGTTACCTCCTCAAAAAATTCTATCAAATTTGTGAGGCACGATTTGCCCTTCACAAATCCGTGCTGACTATCCCGGATTAATCCGCATCTTTCTAAATGGTCGTAAATCCCATCCCTAAGGACCTTTTCCATCAATTTACCAACCACCGAAGTCAGACTAACCGGTCTATAATTACCAGGTAAGGAGGAGAGCGGGAGGGCAATAGTTATTGGGGACTCGTTAGTTAGAGGGATAGATAGGAGGTTCTGTCTAGCGGATGCCAGGGTCCGTGACGTCTCGGACCGTGTTTTCCGGATTCTTAAGGGGGAGGGGAAACAGTCACAAGTTTATTTCAAATAAATGCTAGACTTCGTGTCTACCATTTGGAGTTTTTAAAAATTCCTGTTTTTGTGGAAGCAATGATGATGCAAAATAATAGATTCTTAAAATTGCAATGACATATTTCTATTTAATCAAGTAGGAACTCTCTTTTTCCACTTCAGAAAATCAATGTCACGGTAAGTATTGTTGCAAATCTCCCCATTACCCTTCATTTCAAACATGTAACTGGGGCTAATGCAGAGACCCTCACCACAACCTTGCAACTAATCACCACAAGTTGTTACTAGGCCCCAGGGAGGCCAGGGGCACTTAACAGACATCAAAGTAGACTTCAGGGGTAATTGATGTTCATCCTGGCACCTCAGCAATCTTCTCCTCTGCAGCCAATCAATGTCTGTTTTTCTCTACTCACAGTCACTTGGCAAGTTGCCTGAGTGATTTCAGATTGCCACGCGTATTGGTTGAATTAGGGTTGTCTACTTAAAATGGCTCTAGTCACGGAATGAGGAACTTGGGTGGCTGGATTGTGTTGCTCACTCTAAACTGACTGTGATGTGAATAATCCCCTAGTTACCACACTCATGTTTGGGTACACAGAGGGAGAATTTAGCATAGCCAATGCACCTAACCAACATGGGTATACGCGTGTTCATGCATAGATTTAGCCTGTGAGGAAAGGCAGTAAATGTCTCTCTCAACTTACCGAATGCAAAATACTCAAGCCCTGAATTGGGTAATAAGGAAATTAAAGCAGCAAAACACCCAAGAAGCAATATTAATAACATAAAATGTAGAATTTTTTAGGAAAGCAAGTTACACAAGTTTCTTTTGTACAAAAGAACTTACTACAGGCCACAACTGCTCATTATCCCATACATTGCACGCTAACAATCAACTCAGATTTTTACAACAGGAAATTTTGCAGTTTTTAAGTTCAACAAACCATGTCATCAAAGCAGCGTATCTTCCACGTGCTCTGGTTTTGGACTGTGGGAGGAAACCGGAGCACCTGGAAGATACCCATGCAGAAAGGGGAGAACGTGCAGACTTTGCACAGACAGTGATCCAAGCTAAGAATCAAACCCGGGTCCCTGGTGCTGTGAGGCAGCAATGCTAACCACTGTACCAGCTGTGATAGTCACCTCACTGACCATCCATCCTGATCTGGCCCCATTTCTTACTCATTAGGTGTTGATACATATTCATCAGAATTCTACCGCCCTGCCAGCCACGGATTCGGAGGGGGCGGACAACGGAAATGTATTGACTTTGGGACGGGAATTTCTGGTCCCACTCGAGTGAGGTCATAAAATCCCACCCATTGAGTTTCTACCATTTCTAACATGCAGTAAGTTCCTCAGTTCTGAGCTCTCAAACTCAACTCCTGAATTTTATTTTAGAAACCAGAAAAACAGCATTTTAAATGCAAATGCAGGAAACTTGGGCCTTTTCTCCTCACTCTAGATTCCTTTTAACATTACTGCTCATTTGATTATTTGTATCTCACTTGCTACTTATGGTCAGACTTACCCCCGAACATCATGTTGCAATACCTGTGAAAGATAGTGTGGCTTGTGCAGGTCAAAAACTGACTTGGCCAAGGCTGACCTATCTTTGTTCATAACCTCACTGATCATTTTGCTATTGGCAGTATCAAGTGAAAAAAGGGAATGGCAGAGTTAAATCATTCAGACTTCTGGTGAAGGGGTAGGTCAGAGAAAGGTGCCCTGCTTTGAGGCCAAGGTCATTGAGTGGCTGTTGCAGGAAGTGCTGTGACCCCCACCATGGGAGGAAAATCTTAAAAAGAAATAGATGCATAAGTGCTGAGAGGCATCTATGGCCATCATTAGTAGCAGCTTCATTCCAAAGAACATTTTGAGCTATATTACCAGAAGGGAGAAAATCTTAATGAACCTTGTAAAATTGTTTGTTTGCTTTAGCAACAATAGTGTATATCTTATGGTTAGCACTGCTGCTTCACAGCGCCAGGGACCCGGGTTCGATTCCTGGCTTGGGTCACTGTCCGTGTGGAGTTTGCACGTTCTCCCTGTGTCTGTCTGGATTTCCTCCGGGTGCTCCGGTTTCCTCCCACATTCTGAAAGACGTGCTGGTTAGGGTGCATTGACCCGAGCAGATGCTGGACTCTGACGACTAGGGGAATTTCACAGTAATCTCATTGCAGTGTTAATGTGAGCCTTACTTGTGACTAATAAATAAACTTTATATTTTATCATGACTTTTGCCCATTCTTTTCTTCTGCTTTTCCGTCGCCACTTAATTTTTTCTGCCCTGTCAAACATCCTCACAGCTCACCCCTTGTATTTGATCAGTTTTCTTGCTCTTTGAAAAGTGCAATTGTAAAATATTCATTTCTCACTAAACCAGCAGTTCTAAAGCTTTTCCTAGCTCTCAAAGTTATATGCACAGGATGTGAACTACTTATTCTGTGATCAGAACAGACATAGCTTATCAGAATTAATTAGCAGGAAGAAATGTCTTTTCCTGTCCATTTACTAGATATTAATCAACAAAAGAATCTATTCAGAATTGAGAGGAGATGAATGCTAACGAAAGATCTAATGAGTCAGTTTAATCTGATCACCAATGAGAGTAAATGTAGATCCATTGTTACACATGCACTGACTTTCCTTGCTCAGATTAATGACCAGAGGACAACTTAATAAGTGGAGAGCCTGATTTTTTCATAATAAGTTGCTGGAGAATTTTTTAATAATGTGAAATTTACACAGTATCGTTTTCCCTTATTGGAGTCGCTGTTGTATCTGTAATAGGCTGTACCTGATAGAATTACTGGATAAAAAATCATGAAAAATTGCTTGCATCATGGAGTTTACCCACATTTAGAGCGCCTCATGGTAGTAAAAGGTTAATGCTGTGACTTCAACAATTCTGAGAGTTTTGGATCATTTTTTAAATCCCCTTACTCTTCCAAATTTATTACTGGATCAAAATACTGCTTCTCTTTAACTCCCAACAAGAGTTCAAATGTTTTCATAGAAACCCTACAGTGCAGAAGGAGGCATTCGGCCCATCGAGTCTGCACTAACAACAATCCCACCCAGGTCCTATCCCTGCAACCCCACACGTTTGCCCCGCTAATCCCTCTAACCTACGCATCCCAGGGCACTAAGGGGCAATTTAGCATGGCCAATGCACTGAACCCACACATCTTTGGACTGTGGGAGGAAACCGGAGCACCCAGAGGAAACCCACGCAGACACTGGGAGAACGTGCAAACTCCACACACACACACACACACACACACACACACACACACACACACACACACACACACACACACTGACCCAGGCTGGGAATCAAACCCTGGTCCCTGGAGCTGTGAGGCAGCAGTGCTAATGACTGTGCCTCGAGTAATTGGACACATGGGTGAGAAACTTTTTACAGTAATGGGTCCATTCATCTTTTTGCTATTATGAGCAGATATTCCGTTATGTTATTCATGGCCACAGACTTATCTCTTCAGTAACTTTCCCTTTATTGCACACCAGACCCCCTTGCCAGCCTTAAAGCTCCAATTCCCCTGTGTCCTGTTTTGAGGGTGTACTTTTAAAAATATATATTTAATTCTTCGTCTGGCTGGATTTAAAAGAAACAATAAACTGTAATCCTATAAAGACAATGGAGGACTGCCAGTCTGCTTCACTGCACAAACTTATATTCCACCAAGCGGGATGAGAAAGTACTGACATTCAGACCCTTTAGGAAGTGTGAAAGGCCCATTTCCAGTTCATTTTTACACTATGCTGAAACCTTTCAAAAGTTTTTGAGAAACGAATTATCTGTTCCAAAAAAACAGCAGAGATTCCTCTGGAATATACAGCCAGCAGGATTTTAAGAGTTGTTTAAGAACTGTTTAGTAAACCATATAGATCAGATATTAGAGATCAGAATGGTATACTAAGCGGCTGTAAAGGCTCTGGAGTGGCAGGTCTGAGAAAACCTGTCTGACTAATTCTTCATAATCTGAAAGTGTGAATCATGGGACTCCAATATTGGCAAAGTTCATCTCTAAATTTACCAACAAAATCTTGTTATGGTCAGACTTGGAATGATAGAATAGGGGAGTAATTTTTTTACCCCCGCAAGTGGCCATAACAGTCCCCTCTGTCTTTTTATTTGTTTTCTGCTCTTTTCTCCCATTCGCTGTGTGAAGCTCTTATAAACATTTCATTGTGATTTCTGTATTTCCCTGCTTGTCTGGCCCTTTGGCACAGTGGTTAGCACTGCTGCCTCACAACGCCAGGGACCTGGGTGAGTATACACAGATGATCCAGCTATGCAGTGGCCCAGAAAATGGTGGTTTGGAGGAAGGCTTTTTCTGCATGGCTTGCTTTGTAATATTGGTTCAGGACTGTGTGGTACTTCTGAAATGAAAAGTTGACTTGTTGACTGGAGATTAAATATAGGCTTAGGTGGAGGGTGCGAGTGGCAGGGGCAGAAGGGTGGCCAATTTGCATATGTGGTATTAATTGGTGGGGTGAGAAATTCTTGGAGTCAAGCAAACATTTTTTTTAAGAAATGACTTCTGCAGCTTTTATATACCTATTATGAATGTAATTTTAGCTGTACACGATGTAATGAAAAGGACATGACTGCCACGACAAATTTGAAAAATATTTGTGCTGGATGCTGATCAATGGCTTTTCCTCCCTGTTTGTACTTGAGCAAAGGTGCTATGCATTTGAGAAATAATTGTAAGCAACTGTGGTAAATGCAAGAAGGATAATACCAATTGTTAGGTGTACATTAGGATTTGGGTAGCACAGTGGTTAGCACTGCTGTTTCACAGCATCAGGGACCCGCGTTCAATTCCGGCCTCGGGTTGCTGTCTGTGTGGAGTTTGCACGTTCTCCCCGTGTCTGCGTGGGTTTCCTCCGGGTGCTCCGGTTTCCTCCCACAGTCCAAAGGTGTGAGAGTTAGATTGATTGGCCATGCTAAATTGACCCTAGTGTCAGGGGCATTAGCAGGGTAAATGTGCCCTGGGTGGGATTATGGTCGGTGCAGACTTGATGGGCTGAATGGCCTCTTTCTGCACTGCAGGGATTCTATGATTCTAGAATGCAGACATGATATTAGAATATGACATTCCGGCACTTGTACTTGCCTTATTTCTCACTTTTAAAATGAGATTTGGAAAACATACCTTGCCATACAGGGTTGCTCTGATTGTTACATCCAAGGAACTATTTGGTTATACTGTGGGTTCCCAGCCTCTGTAGTTATAAATTGAAGCAAACTTGCATGATCCCTATAATAAAACTAGTTGATTCGCCAATGTAACTTGTAACTAATTTGTCAATTTCAAGGGAAATGTTGCCCGTATGTGTCATATCCATAAAAAGCAGGACAGGTCAAACTCTGCCAAATACTGCCCTGTTTACTCTCATTCACCATTAAAGTGATGGCAGGAGTCAAGTGGTATCAAATAGTATTTATTCACTAGCAACCTTCTTGCTGATGCTTGTTTTCGAGTCCATCAGGGCTGCTCTGATCCAGACATGCATACCAGCTGAATTCTGTTGGTGAGAGTGAGTGCTCTGATCATCAAGGCAGCATTCCCCCCAACTATGGCACTCGAGTCCAAACTAACATCAGTGGAGGTTAAAAAAAAAACTGTCTACTGGCTGGAACCATAGCTGGCATAAAGGAAGGTGGTGGTGATTGTTGAAGGTCAAACATCTTTGTTCCGTTCTGTTGTTGCAGGAGTTCTATTGGTGCTTTGTCCTTGAGCCAGTTATCTTTGGCTGTTGCTTAAATGATCTTCCCTCCATCATAAGGACGGAGGTGGGGATGTTTGCTGGTGGCTGTAAAGTATTCAGCTAAATTCGCAATTCCTCAGATAATTAATCAGCCCATTCCCACATGCAGAAGGCCATCTAGGCTTGATGAGAAGTGGCAAGTAACACAGTTTCAAACAAGTGTCAGACAGCGATCGTCTCCATAAAGAGAGCCTAGTCACCTAAAAAGGACTGTATTAAGTAGCTGCAAAATACTGTGGATGCTGGAATCTGAAGCAAAAACAGAAAAATGTTGGAAAATCTCAGCAGGTCTGACAGCGTCTGCGGAGAGAGGAGACTCAACTTTTTGAGTCTAAATGATCCTTTGTTAAAGCTGAGGAAGGGTCATCGTACAAAGAACACTACAGCACAGGAATAAGCCTTTCGGGCCTCTAAGCCTGTGCCGATCACGTTTACCTATCTAAACCAACCGCTTATATCCCTCTATTCTGCATTTGTTCAAGTGTCTGTCAAGATAAGTCTTAAATGTGGCTAACGTTACTGCCTCAACCATCTCACTTGGCAGTGCATTCCAGGCCCCCACCGCCCTCTGTTTTAAAAAAAAACTTCTCTGCATATCTCCTGAACCTTTCCACCCTTATCTTGAACTTGTGCCCCCTTGTGATTGTCATTTCTGCCCTGGGGAAAAGCTTCCGACTGTTCACCCTATCCATACTCCTCATCGTTTTATAAACTTCTATAGGTCGCTCCTCAGCCTCCGTCTCTCCAGGGAGAACAATCCCAGTTTATTCAATCTCTCCTCATAGCTAATACCCTCCATACCAGGCAACATCCTGGTAAACCTTTTCTGCACTCTCTCCAAAGCCTCCACGTCGTTCTGGTAGTGTGGTGACCAGAATTGGACACAGTATTCCAAATGTGGCCGAACCAATGTTTTATACAACTGTAACATAATTTGCCAACTTTTATACTCGATGCCCCATCCGATGAAGGCAAGCATGCCATATACTTTCTTCACCACCTTTTCCACCTGTGCTGCCACTTTTAAGGATCTCTGGACCTGTGCTCCCAAATCTCTTGGTGTGTCGATGCTCCTGATGGTTCTGCCATCTATTTCACAGCTCTCACCTGAATTGGTTCTACCAAAATGCATCACTTCACATTTGCCCGGATTAAATTCCATCTACCATTTCTCCATCCAATTTTCCAATCTATCTATATCCTGCTGTATTCTCTGACAATCTTCATCACTATCCACAACTCTGCCAATCTTAGTATCATCTGTAAACTTGCTAATCAGACCAGCTACGTTTTCTTCCAAGTCACTTATATATATTACAAACAACAGAGGTCCCAGCACTGATCCCTGCAGACCACTAGTTACAGACCTCCATTCAGAAAAATGCTCTTCCACCACTACTCTGTCTTCTATGGCCAAACTAGTTCTGAATCCATCTAGCTAGTTCACCCCTGATCCCGTGAGATTTAATCTTTTGCACCAACCTGCCATGAAGGACCATGTCAAATGCTTTACTAAAGTCCATATAGACAACATCCACAGCCTTTCCCTCATCAATCATTTTTGTCACCTCAATAAACTCAAATTAAATTTGTGAGACAGGATCTCCCACATACAAAACCATGCTGCCTGTCGCTAACAAGGCCATTCAGTTCCAAATGTGTATAGATCCTATTCCTAAGAATCCTCTCCAACAGTTTCACTGTCACTGATGTCAAGCTCACTGACCTATAATTACCCAGGTTATCCTTGCTACCCTTGTTAAATAACGGGACAACATTGGCTATTCTCCAATCCTCTGGCACCTCACCAGTGGCTCAGAGGCTCAGCAATTTCATCTCTCGTCTCCCTCAGTAATCTGGATAGATGCCATCTGGCCCTGGATATTTGTCTAACTTGATGCTTTTTAATTCACCCAACACTTCCTCCCTTGTAATAACTTGTTCTAAAGGGTTTACACACCCCTCCAAGACACCATCAATCGACGTGACCCTCCTTTGTGAATAGCGATGCAAAGTATTCATTAAGGATCTCACCCACTTGCTTTGGTTCTATACATCTAGATTCAATGTTGGCTCTGTTCTCTCTCCACAGATGCTGTCAGACCTGCTGAGATTTTCCAGCAATTTCCTGTTTTTGTTGTCTGTATTGGTAGCCTTGTCCTTGGTTGGCACTCCTTATTCTCTGGCTCTGAAGAGAGGATCAAGTGGCAACTCAGAAGCTGTACTGAATGATTTAAACCAGATTTAAGTGGGATCCACTAAAATGCAGACAGAATACTTATAGCAGGGCATAATGTCATTTCAAATAAATATTGATCTGAGACCTTTGTAATAAAACTGTTAACAATCTGTTCGCTAGGCATCAGAACTCAAGCCAACAAATTAAGATCAACTCTGAAACTTAGCCCCATGGGATGTATAATTGAGTGAAATGTGAATTGATTATTTTTTTTTACTAAAAGCAACTAATCAATCCTAGTCTGACAAAGCACCAGTTGGTGGTGGTAGATTTGTACAGAACCGACATAGCCTATAACAAAGCTCAGCATGTAGTAAGTCACTTAATGCATGATGAACTGTTAATGTCGCAATACAAATGATTAATGCCATCCCCAATTCCTTCAGCCATGTTCTAAAAATGGAGAAAGTGATTTAGAATCTAGTCTGTTTCACGGTGTCCATTAATAATGTTTTAAAGCTGGTATAGAATAAAGGAGACTTTAGCCTACATTACAAATGAAGAGGCAGTGCCAAATGTTGCTGGCACCCTTGTCCAGTAACCTTGTTCCCCTTGTAACACTGAAGAATTTCCTGCTGGCTGTTTATATAATTGTTCAAAAGCGACACGGCGGCACAGTGGTTAGCACTGCTGCCTCACAGCGCCAAAGGTCCGGGTTCAATTCCCGGCCTGGGTCACTGTTTGCGTGGAGTTTGCACATTCTCCCCGTGTCTGCGTGGGTTTCCTCCCATAGTCCAAAGATGTGCAGGCGAGGTGCATTTGCCATGCTAAATTGCCTCTTTAGTGCCAGGGGGCTAGCTAGGGTAAATGCATGGGGTTATGGGATTGTGGTTGGTGCAGACTCGATGGGCCGAATGGCCTCCTTCAATACTGTAGGGATTCTATGAATTGCTGAGAGAGCACAAAACAGAATTTTGTGCGTTTGTGTGGCAACCTCATTATGCTCCATCTGCTAGCTCTTTGCCAATTCCCAACCTTATTTATCTAAATGCCCTGTTATAACGTCTTATAAACTACTAACATTTTCCCTTGTGACTGATGATCAAACTGGCCCTGTAGTGTCCTGTCTTCTGCTGATCTCCCTTTTTGAATAAAGGAGCTACATTTGCTATTCTTCAATCTAATGGAGCCTTCCCCAAATCTAATGAATTTTGGAAAATTAAAACATCATATATCTCACTCGCTACTTCCTGTAAGACTGTACGATGAAATTCATCAGCACCCAGGGCCCAACAATTTGTTAAGTCCCTGGTTATTGTAATTTTCCTAAGTTCCTTCCTCCCTCCCAATCCCTGATTTACAGCCATTTCTGGGGTGTTACTTATATCCTATGTAGTGAAGCCAAATACAAAATACCTGTTTTCACCTACAATTTCATTATTTTCCATTATTAACTTCCCAGACTCACTTTCTACTGACCAGTCCTCACTTTGTCAACTCTTTCCTCTTTTAAATACCTACAGAAACTGTCTTTTTATTTCTAGCTAGCTTTCTCTTACATTCTGATTTTTCCCTCAATCTTTTAGTCATTGTTTGCTGGTTTTTATATTCTGCCCAATCTTATGATCCACCCATCTTTGCGCAACTATTTGCTTTGTCTTTAAGTTTGATGCTATCTTCAACTTTTTTTGGTTAACCTCGCATGGTGGATCCTCCCCTTGGAATTTTTCTTATTGCAATGTATCTATTCAGTTTATTCTGTAATAGCCTCTTAAATATCTGCTAATGCATCTCAATTGACCTATCTTTAACCTAATTTGCCAGTTCACTTGAGCTGGTTCTGCTTTCATGCCCTCATTGCCCTTATTTAAGTTTAAAATACTAGCCTTGGATTCATTCTTCTCTCCCTCAAGCTAAAGGTAAAGTTCAATCATATTATGATGACTGCTACCTGCAGAGCACTAGGGTCTCATAGCACAATACCGCATCTAATGCAGCTTGCTTCCTGCTTGGCTGCAGAACATGCTGATCTAATTATCCCGAAAACATCCTATGAAGTTGATGTTTACTCTACTTTGCACATCTGAATATTCCAGTCCATATGTGGATTAAAATCCTCCACGATTGCCTTTCTGACAAGTTAACACAATTTTTTGATACTCTGCTCTGCCTTGTGGTTGCTGCTAAGGGGCCTGTACACTACTCCCTCAAGTGACTTCTTACCGTTTATCATTTCTCATCTATACCCAATCCGTTTCTATATCCTGCTTTTGTAAACTTGGGCCATCCCCCTCTATTGTGCTCATGCCAGCTTTAATTAACAGAACCATCTTGCCACCTTTTCCTAACTTCCTATCCTTCCTAAAAGTCACGTACCCTTGAATATTTGGGCCCCAATCTATGCCATCCTGTAGCCATGACTCTAATAGTTATTAGATCATATCTATATTGGCGCATTTGTTTTAATTTGAATGCTACGTTCATTCAGATACAAAGCCTTGGGTTTTGTACTTTTATTAGTTTTGTAATCTTTAATCTTATCTCTTGACTTGCTCTTCAGATTTATTTCTCTGACCCTTCCTGTGACACTGTTTTATCATTTCCCATATTAGCACCTTCCTCTTTCTAATGCCTACTCTTTGATATACCATGTTTAGTGTCTTACCCCAACTATTTAGTTTAAAATCCCCTCTACTTCCCTGGTTCGCAAGAACGCTGGTCCCAGCATGGTTCAGGTGTAGACCATCCCAACAGTACAGCCCCAACTTTTCCCAGTACTCGTGCCAATACCGCACAAGCCAAAGCACACTTCTCCTAAACCATGCATTTAATTCTCTAATTTTATGCACCCTATGCCGATTTGCACGTGGCTCAGATAATCTCGAGATTATAACCTTTTGAGGTACTGCTTTTTAATTTGGTGTCTAGTTCCTCGTACTCCCTATGCAGAACCTCCTTCCTAGTTCTATCTATGTTGCTGGTACCTACATGGACTATGATGACTGAATCCTCCCCCTCTCTGCAAGTTCCCCTCTAACCCAGAGCAGAAGACCAAACCTTGACGCCAGGCAAGCAACACAACCCTTGGCACTCTTGCTCTTTATTGCAGAGGACAGTGTTAACCGCCCCCCCACCCCCTCCCTATACTATCCCCGACTACCACTACATCCCTGTTTGCCCCATGCACTTGAATGGCTTCATGTACCACAGTGCCATGGTCAGCTTTCTCATCCAGCTTGCAGCCCCCACTCCAAACAAGCTGAGAAAACCTCAAACCTGTTTGACACAATTGCAGAGGTTGACATTCCTGGACTCCTGCCCTCTGGGTCCCCTTGCTTGCCTTACTCGAAGTCACACCTCCCTGTCCTTGACCCTAAGTGATGTGACTGCCCCCTGGTACAAAGCTTCCAGGTAACTTTTCCCCCTCCCTAATGTGTTCAGTGTCTGCAGCTCAGCCTCCAACTCAGTGACTCTGAACTGATGCGTTTGTCATGGATCACATTGGCATCCAGGAGCATGCACATGCTATAGCCTTGGCACATCACTTGTCCTGCCATCCTTAATGTGTTATATTATTCACTCATCTATATTGCTTTTTTTAAGATTAAATTTATCACTAGTTTGCATATCATCTGAAACCTTGGGACTGAACCAGATACTTAACCAAACTGCTAGCTCCTTTCCCTGTAGTAGGGGTGGGAACTAATTTTTACGGTGTGGAAAAGGTAAAAAAAAGAAAAGAACACCACCTTTTCTCAACCCCATCCACTTGCTAAATTTATAGGTATGCACTCAGTCCCTCAGCTGCACTTGCTGTTTTACAATTAGAATAATGTGCTGTTTTGCAATGATTGGAAAATCGAACTATTAGTATGGTCGGAAGTATGGTCGGCAGCTGTGCAGGTTGAGGCTGTGGTTAAGAAGGCGTATGGTGTACTGGCCTTCATCTATCGAGGAATTGAGTTTAGGAGTCGTGAGATAATGTTGCAGCTATATAAGACCCTGGTCAGACCACACTTGGAGTACTGTGCTCAGTTCTGGTCGCCTCATTCCAGGAAGGATGTGGAAGCCATAGAAAGGGTGCAGAGGAGATTTACAAGGATGTTGCCTGGTTTGGGGAGCATGCCTTATGAGGATAGGTTGAGTGAGCTCGGCCTTTTCTCCTTGGAGAGACGAAGGATGAGGGGTGACCTGATAGAGGTGTATAAGATTTTGAGAGGTATTGATCGAGTGGATAGTCGGGCTTTTTCCCAGGGCTGAAATGGTTGCCACAAGAGGACACCGGTTTAAGGTGCTGGGGAGTAGGTACAGAGGAGATGTCAGGGGTAAGTTTTTCACTCGGAGGGTGGTGGGTGCATGGAATGGGCTGCCAGCAACGGTGGTGGAGGCGGATTCGATAGGGTCTTTTAAGAGACTTTTAGATAAGTACGTGGAACTTGGTAAGATAGAGGGTTATAGGTAAGCCTAGTAATCGCTAAGGTAGGGACATATTCGGCACAACTTTGTGGGCTGAAGGGTCTGTATTGTACTGTAGTTTTTCTATGTTTCTAATAGGAACTCCGACATGAACATTTTGAACAGATCCGCTTGCATCTGTTGAATATTGCATGGACTTGTTTCTTCTAAAGTATCAGGTATTGAAGGGGACTGAAAATGTACTGAAAGGGGAGTGTCCTTGACTGGTAACATTCCAGGCGATGCTAACTTGCTGTCGCAGCTCTTCGAGGAGATTGCCATGCTTCTAACAGATCATTAGACCCTGACAGAAGCGTCAGTAACAATGCGCTTTTAATTCAGAGCATTAAACTGTTGCATTCAGTTCCTAGAAGATTGGCTTTCTCTACATTGTGCGTACAATTCCGCAAGGAAAATATTCTTCTGCTCTCAGTTTTCATGTCTTTCCATCTTTAGCAATTTTTTTCATCTCAGTCAGTTTATTTAGATTTTCTCAATTTTTCCATATTCTTGTGTTTTCAGTACTGGAATGTCCTGGCACTGGATGGCAGCAACTGGCAAAGAATTGACTTGTTTGACTTCCAAAGAGATATTGAGGTACTGTGCACAGGATCTTATTATTGATGGAAAGCTGCGTATTGCGAAAAAAATTAAATGGCTTTATTTGTATTTTACCTACATAATTTCACTCAAGTAGCTTTTGTGTGGTATATTTTGACCATAATTGGGTGGACATAGACATAACTTATGGTTTATGTTTTTTTAAAAAATGGATATATTTCTGAAAATACCACAACAGCATTCAGTTGGAAAGTCAGCCCTAACCCACATACAAGTCGCAGAAATGAAATGCTTTCTTTAGTGTGTTAGCTTGGCTCATTGGTAATGCTCTTGTCTGAGTCAAGTAGTGGATTCAAAACCCCATTCTAAATTCGAGGCACTTTAGCATTGCAATAGGTGCTGATCTTCAAAGCTAAGTGCCAGTGGCCCATGTAATAGATCCTCAAGCACCTTTAAGAGGAGCAGAGGGTTCCCCCTACACCTTTGTGACCTAATACCTCAGTTAGCTCGTCATTTGTGGAATGTAACTGCACAAAATTTAAGCCTTTATGTGACTAATAAATAAACTTTAAAAAATGTCTATATTTTACTTTACCAACAGTGGTTATATCGCAAATACAATTAATTGGTTACAAAATGCTTTGGAGACATAAGGTGTGAGCTGGCACAATAAGAGCAAGCTTTTTTCATCTTAGGTGGGCAGTAGCTGAAATGATAAAGGTGTATTTTCCACCATAAATTCTTTATTATCACTCTTTTGTCAATATCAAAAATTCTAATTATGTTGATCTTACATGATTTACAGCGAAGGAAATGCATGTTGGTCTTCATTGGGCAACAATAAATGATTTTCGCCCTTGCGTAGTGTGAAATTTGATTGGATGCATCTTGGTAGATTTCATAAGGTCTACTGTTCAGAGCAAACTGGGGTCTCAAAGGTTGCTGTTATAGACTGTTCAAATGCTTATTTGTCAAATTAATCCTTTTATGCTAAGAATTTTGCTGTTTCTCCTTGTTCACCCTCTCGTACCCATTAAATAGACTTAGTTGACAAAATCAAATAAAGAAAAGCACACAAAACTAAAGCAAGGAAGGAAATGATTGCATTGGTCCAAATAAATGTGCTTTACATCCTCTATTTAATTGGGTATAGTGGTATATTCCTTTCTGTCATGCATCCAGGAATAACAGAAGCATTCCGCTTTCTATAAAATGCACTGTTTTCCCACAGAAAATGCTTCAACATTTTTCTAAAGTGAGTAAGCTTGACTCCCTTTGTGGAAAAGGCTTGGTGGCCTTTGTAGTTTTAATGTCTGGAAGGTGCCTGGTGGTGGGTAGCTGGCAGCTTCCCAAGAATGTGTGGCTGCCTGATTTCTGTTTAATATCACCTACTACCGTCCCAAAGTTCAGGAATAGGGGGGAAAGCGAGAGCTGCACAACAAAAGAAAATAAGAAAGTGATGTGGTCATCGAAAAAGTGTCGTCGCGATAGGTCGGTGAGCTCTAGATTTGACAGTGTGGGGAGTTTTGGATGTTGCGGGCAGTGCTCAAAGTACCAGGGAACAAAGGGCTCAGGGAGTGCCCAAGTGTTCGTTATGAAAGGGAGAGAGCCTCAACAGAGATGTTAGCCTGTTTCCATCAGAGAAGAACTTGTTTTTGTTCCTGAAATATTTTGGAGCAGATGAACTGACGACATTACAGTGGATAACTGATTCTCCCTCGCTCATTTTCTATACAGCGTGAGTTTTCGTTGCAGATAGGGCAAGCCAAAGGGAAAATTCTGTCACAGGTCTCTATGAATTGAGTTGCATCAAGTTACTGTGGGACTTCCTATTTGTCCTATCGATTGCTCCATACAAGGAATGTTTTGGGGAGGTGCAATTGCCATTATGTCAATAAACCTTGACACCCTGTTGGTGAGACTGTGCCCCTCAATTAATTTCAAACATTCTTTTGTGTATTTTTCCAGTTGCAATTTTTGTCCTGCCCCTGAGCTGTGAGAAGCTTCTAATCTGGTAAATAAGTCTGCATGGCCGCTGGACACTTGTCAGTTCAGGGGTGGCACGTTGGCACAGTGGTTAGCGCTGCTGCCTCACAGCGCTAGGGACCCGGATTCGATTCCGGCCTCAGGTGACTCTCTGTGTGGAGTTTACACGGTTCTCCCTGTATCTGTGTGTGGGTTCCTCTGTGCGCTCCGGTTTCCTCCCACAGTCCAAAGATGTGTAGGTTAGGTTGATTGGCCATGCTAAATTGCCCCTTAGTGTCCCACAATGTTAGGTTAGGGGGATTAGCAGGGTAAATATGTGGAGTTATGGAGATAGCGGATGGGTGGGATTGTTGTCAGTGCAGGCTTGATGGGCTGAATGGCCTCCTTCTGCACTGTAGGGATTCAAAGATGGGTGGCAAAGTAGTTAGCTCTGCCTCACAGCGCCAGGGACCCAGGTTCAATTCCGGCCTTGGGTGACGTTTTCCCTGTGTCTGCGTGTGTTTCGTCCGGGTGCTCCGGCTTCCTCCCACAGTCCGAAAGATATACAAGTTAGGTTGATTGGCCATGCTAAATTGCCTCTTAATGTCAGGGGGATTAGCAGGGTCAATGCATAGGGTTACAGGGACAGGGCCTGGGTGGGATTGTTGTTAGTGCAAGCGCGGTGGGCCGAATGGCCTCTTTCTGCACTGTAGGGATTCTATGAATATCACGTAACTGATGTTTCTCTTTGGGTTTCTTTTCTTCTCAAATCCTACCTTAAGCCAAACGTGCACATGATTTTGAGAGACCTCGGACTCTGCCAATGCTATTTGTGAACTACCTGTCAGTTATAAAGTTGTGGACTAAATATGTCCAGGATTTGCCTCTATAGAAATGGCTTCAACTGCATCTAGAGAGAGGGGAAAAGCTGAGCCACTCTGTGCACCTTACCCTAACTGATTGAATTGGGAATCTTGACGTAGTAGAGACTATGAAAGGAAGAAGGATAAAAGTGAACAAAAAGTGGTCAGTTTGGCACTTTCTTTGTCTGTCTCTCACTGAAAATCCTATGGAGACTTGGTACTAGCTTTGAAAATACAGAATCAGCTAGTGAATGAGTGCTGTATAACTGTTTCAATGGGTGTGCCATATAGCCTTACTCAAAAGCACAAAGGTGGACAACATCTTGTACACCCTACCTGATGATTAGTTCCAATGAACTGAATACCTTGTGTTGTGTTTCGCAGACATTCCCTGCAATTCATGTTTAGTAACAGCTCGGAAGAATTTCTGTCCCCGATATAGGTTTGAAATAATATATTTTGGGCAGATCATCAATGGTTCAGGTTATTGCAATGATGTAAAAATGAAGGGTGACATTTGGAAAATTATACCTATCACTGGGTACAAAAAGCCATTGTCTTGCAGTAATTAAATTCACATGATCGGCAGTAACTGCAGAGTGCATTTGCAGGAGCTATTCCAGCTGGAAGTTATGTTTGTTAGTTGTTGCCTTGGACCCTAATGAAAGTTATCATTCAACTAACACTCTAATCCAATGGCAGGTTATAAAGTTTAAAGTTTATTTGTTATTGTCACACACAGGCTTACATTAACACTGCATTGAAGCTCCTGTGAAAATTCCCTAGTCGCCACACTCCGGCACCTGTTCGGGTTCACTGAGGGGGAATTTAGCATGGCCAATGCACCTGACCAGCACGTCTTTCAGACTGTGGGAGGAGACCGGAACACTGGACGAAACCCACGTAGACATGGGGAGAACATGCAGAGTCCGCACAGATAGTGACTCAAGCCAGGAATCGAACCTGTGAGGCAGCATTGCTAACCACTGTGCCACCATGCTGCTGTATAACTGTTATCTCAGTTATTGAGACCAGTTAAAGGAGTCTGAAGAGAAAATCCTGGGGGGGGGGGGGGGGATTTCCCCCCCCCCCCCTTTGTTCAGTCCTATAAAGGGTGTTGCAAAGAGACTGCTCCTAAAAATGTGAAACTTTCTCTTTTAAGATGCTGACAGGTTTGCTGTGCGATTCCAACATTTTTCTGCTTTTAAACTGGGTCCAAAGTTCAGGCTGCCTGGCGTCTATAGTCAGTCCATCTTCCTTGACAGTTGAACCAACCCTAATGCCCAAATTGGCAGCAGTGTGGCATTTCTGCCATTCCATTGGCTGTTTAAACTACTTTTAATCCCTGAATGTCCTCTGTCGAGCAAATCTTTTTATTGTATAGAATACTTCTGTCGATAATCGGTTTGACCGTACGATGTAAAATTATATTTAATACTGAGATTATTTTTTAAATGTGTTTTAGTTCTGTAAGGGTATTTTCATGCTAATTCCTGGATCATCTGGGGAACAATTATGTTGGAAGGATCAAGTTTCTTAACATGGTCTGTGAATTTTTCTGGTGTGAGCCGAGGCGTAGAAATGTAACAGTGTAATTGTAGGTGGGTGTGTTACACCACTGGTCACTTCCGATGATGGGAGGTTTTGGTGCCAGCTGTATTTGTGTCAGAACACGGACAAATATCTTTTTAAAGGCAGAGACGGCACAGAGGAGGATGATGTGTGTTGGTCCATTCACTAATCTTAAAGTTTGAATTTTCAGTCTTGTGGCTATGCTTCTCCCTGCTCTACCCCTTCCTCTGGATTCATGTTTGTATATTTGCCGAGCAGGAAGACAGAAGCTTCATTAGAACACAGTAAACCCAGTTCCGATCAAAGAGCTACACACAAAACATTAACCAGTCTTGTCATCTTTTGAATGTTGATAGATCTACTGTGCATCTTCAACATTTTCTTTTTTTGTCATTCTGCGTATTCATTTTAGATCAGAAGTTTAAAGTTTATTTATTATTAGTCACAAATAGGCTTACATTCACACTGCAATCAAGTTACTGTGAAAATCCTCTAGCCCCCACACTCCGTGCCTGTTTGGGTGCACTAAGGGGCAATTGAGCATGGCCAATTCACCTAACCTGCACATCTTTGGAGTGTGGGAGGAAACCGGAGCACCCGGAGGAAACCCACGCAGGCATGGGGAGAACGCGCAAACTCCACACAGACAGTGACCCAAGCCGGGAATCGAATCCGGGTCCCTGGCGCTGTGAGGCAGCAGTGCTGTGACGTGAAAATTTTCAATTGATATATTCTGGCATGTTTCTATTGTATTTTGAAAGCTGCAATGGAAGTTATCGTTGAATTTTTAGAGAACATTGAAATCGTAACTTACATATCAAAATTCCATGATGTGTGGATAAAGTCCTTTCTTAAAAATTATTTTTCTTGATGACACAGGGCCGAGTGGTAGAGAATATTTCGAAACGATGTGGTGGATTTTTACGGAAACTTAGCCTGCGAGGGTGCCTCGGTGTTGGTGATAACTCTTTAAGGTAAAAACATGCATTATCTTTTAGTGATGGATGATGAAATGGTACTGTTATATACCTATATTTTCCCAAATGGTGATGTAGGGCAAGACTTTGAGTGATGGCTAGAGTTTCTAGAACCAGGCGCAATGCAGTTAAACATCTGCAGTTTAAACTGGATCATAGAATCCCTACTGTGCAGAAGGAGGCCATTCGACCCATCGAGTCTGCACTGACCACAATCCCATCCAGGCCCTATTCCTGTAACCTCCTGCTAATCCCCCTGACACTAGGGCCAATTTAGCATGGCCAATCAACCTAACCCACATATCTTTAGACTGTGGGAGGAACCTGGAGCACTCGGAGGAAACCTACGCAGACATGGGGAGAACGCGCAAACTCCACACACAGACCCGAGGCTGGAATTGAACCCATGTCCCTGGCACGGTGAGGCAGCAGTGCTAACCACTGTGCCACCTTGATCCATGATGTATATAGTCTGATTCATTGAGGGATATTGAGATGTGTGCCAAGTTGTTTTAAATGTTGTATATATAGTTGTTGCTTTGACTTCCACATGCCATAAAATAGCTTCTAAGCCAGTTGTTCCAATTGCTAAAACGAAGGTTATTTCTGTCTGTCTGATTGGAATGTGTTCTAGTCACATGTTGTTGTGGTCAATGCTATGTGGCTGTCTAAGATAGGTGAGATACACTTTCTAAAAGGCAATAGAAAGCTGTGCTAACCTGCTTGTTGCAGGGTGTGAAGCCTTGCTATCGTGTGGTAGGTCATGCATAGCACAGAGATTTCTGGAATAGCAAGCTGGGTCGTGGTTCTTTGTAGTTTTCTAGAAAAGGCATCCAAAATTCTGAGCATTGGGATATGATCAGATATGTATAAGTAGGTACCCTCTGATCTGAGCCCCATCAATAATCATTATACTTTTACAAACGGGAGTAAGCTTGGCTAGACCCTTTTCTGCTACTTAATTAGATAATAGTGTTGCTTCAAGTCACTTCCCATAATTGCCAAGCAGAAAATCCATCTATCTTTGTCCTGAAACCTTAGAGCTGTGAAATGTTGAGACAGTTTGTGCTATTCTTTGTATGAGGGAGTGTTCTCTGATTTAACTCCTGAATGCTATAGCTCTAATTCTAAGATTATGTTCCCCTATTCTTGATTTCCCCCATCAAAGGTACTGGCTCCTCCATATCTACCCTATCAAATACTCTGTCAAGAAATCTGAAGCCATCAATGCGAGTATTATATATTTGGCATACTGTGGAGTTCCAAAATATATTTGTCAATCTAAACTCTCAAATTCAAACGAACAAAGACTTGAAAGGGGAAAATAATTTTCTTGTTTCATCAAGAGGAGTATACACCTTGAGTATAGGGAAAGTAGGAAGGAACTTAAACGAGGAATTCTGAGGGCTGAAAGGGGACATGAAATGTCTTCAGTAAACAGGGTCAAGGAGAATCCCAAGGCTTTTCATGCATATTCTCGGAGCAAGAGGGTAGCAAGAGAAAGGGTAGGCCCACTCAAGGACAATGGAGGGAAGTTATGCGTGGAGCCACAGGAAGCGGGTGAAATCCTTAATGAGTACTTTGTATCGGTATTCACCAAGCAGAAGGACATGACGGATGTTGAGGTCAGGGATAGGTGTATGAACGCTCTAGAGAATGTCAGTATATCAAAGGAGGAAGCGTTGAGTATCCTAAATTGCATTAAGGTAGACAAGTCCCCAGGGCCAGATGGGATCTATCCCAGGTTACTACGGCAGGTAAGGGAAGAAATAGCTGGAGTCTTAACAGATATCTTCATATCCTCTTTGACCACAGGTGAGGTTCCAGAGGATTAGAGAATAGCCAATGTTGTTCCCTTGTTTAAGAAAGGAAGCAGGGATTATAGGCCTGTGAGCCTGGCGTCAGTGGTGGGGAAGCTTTTGATGAAGGTACTGAGGGACAGGGTATGTGCACATTTGGAAGAAAATGGATAGTTAGTGACAGGCGGCATGGTTTTGTATGGGGAAGGTCATGTCTCACCAACTTGATTGAATTTTTTGAAGAGGTGACAAAGATAATTGATGAGTGAAGGGCTGTGGATGTAGCATATATGGACTTTAGTAAGGTCTCACATTACTGACTGATGCAAAAACTAAAATCACATGGGATTCGGGGTGAGCTGGCTTGATGGATACCGAACTGGCTTGGTTATAGAATATAGAAGACAGAGGTGTAGTGGGTGTTTTTCAGGATGGAGATTTGTAGCTAGTGGTGTTTCGCGGGGATCAGTGCTGGGACCTCTGTTGTTTGTGGTATATATAAATGATCTGGAAGAAAGTGTGGAGGGTCTGATTAGTAAATTTGCGGATGACACGAAGATTGGTGGAGTTGCTGATAGTGCCGGGGATTGTCAGAAGATACAACAGGATATAGATAGATTGGAGACTTGGGCACAGAAATAGCAGATGGAGTTTAATCCAGACAAATGCGAGGTGATGCATTTTGGAAGATCAAATTTAGGTGTGAATTATAATGTAAATGACAGAACCCTTAGGAACATTAACATACAGAGGGATCTGGGCATGCAGATTCACAGTTCCCTAAAAGTGGCAACAGAGGTGGCCAAGATGACTAAGAAAGCATATGGCATGCTTGTCTTCATCAGATGACGGAACTGGGAGCATTCTGGCCAAGTTTGCCGATGATACAAAGATAGGTGGAGGGGCAGGTAGTATTGAGGAGGTGGGGAGGCTGCAGAAAGATTTAGACAGTTTAGGAGAGTGGTCCAAGAAGTGGCTGATGAAATTCAACGTGGGCAAGTGCGAGGTCGTACACTTTGGAAAAAAGAATAGAGGCATGGACTATTTTCTAAACGGTGACAAAATTCATAATGCTAAAGTGCAAAGGGACTTGGGAGTCCTAGTCCAGGATTCTCTAAAGGTAAACTTGCAGGTTGAGTCCGTAATTAAGAAAGCAAATGTAATGTTGTCATTTATCTCAAGAGGCTTGGAATACAAAAGCAGGGATGTACTTCTGAGGCTTTATAAAGCACTGGTTAGGCCCCATTTGGAGTACTGTGAGCAATTTTGGGCCCCACACCTCAGGAAGGACATACTGGCACTGGAGCGGGTCCAGCGGAGATTCACACGGATGATCCCAGGAATGGTAGGCCTGACATACGATGAACGTCTGAGGATCGTGGGATTATATTCATTGGAGTTTAGGAGGTTGAGGGGAGATCTGATAGAAACTTACAAGATAATGAACGGCTTAGATAGGATGGACGTAGGGAAGTTGTTTCCATTAACAGGGGAGACTAGGACGCGGGGGCACAGCCTTAGAATAAAAGGGAGTCACTTTAGAACAGAGATGAGGAGAAATTTCTTCAGCCAGAGAGTGGTGGGTCTGTGGAATTCATTGCCACAGAGGGCTGTGGAGGCCGAGACGTTGAGCGTCTTCAAGACAGAAATTGATAAATTCTTGATTTCTCGAGGAATTAAGGGCTATGGGGAGAGAGCGGGTAAATGGAGTTGAAATCAACCATGATTGAATGGTGGAGTGGACTCGATGGGCCGAATGGCCTTACTTCCGCTCCTATGTCTTATGGTCTTATGGTCTTATCAGCCGGGGATTGAGTACAAAGATTGAGAAATCGTGTTGCAGCTATATAAAACCTTGGTTAGGCTGCATTTGGAGTATTGTGTGCAGTTCTGGTCATCACACTACCAGAAGGACGTGGAAGCTTTGGAGAGAGTGCAAAGAAGGTTCACCAGGATGTTGCCTGGTCTCGAGGGTGTTGGCGATGAGGAGAGGTTGAATAAACTAGGATTGTTTTCACTGGAAAGACGGAGGCTGAGGGGAGACCTGATAGACGTCAACAAAATAGACAGGGTGGATAGTTAAGAGGCTTTTTCCCAGTGTGGAACTGTCAATTACAAGGGGGCACAGGTTCAAGGTGAGAGGGGGAAAGTTTTAAGGGAGATGTGCAGGGGTTGGTTTTTCACACACTGAGTGGTGGGTGCCTGGAATGTGCTGCCCAAAGGTGGTAATGGAAACGGGCAACATTTAAGTGGCATCTGAATGGCTACATGAATAAGGAGGGAATAGAAGGATTCAGACCGAATAGGGGCGGAAGGTTTTTAAGTTCAGTTAGGGCATCATGATTGGCACAGGTTTGAAGGGCCGAAAGGCCTGTTCCTGTGCTGTACTTTTCTTTGTTGTTCAATCTACTGAAGTGATGTTATTACTCGTGACCTTTGAGCTTTGACATCTGTACCTGGAACCTGAATGTTTTCCATAAGGGCAGCATATTTGCCTGAAGGAAAACATTTCTACAATTAACCATTCATCAGTTTTTCTTTTGAAAGCATAACTTTCAAACAGAAGATGTAGTAGATATCCTCAAAAATGAAAAGTAAACTCAAGAATTGGTTGTTTATTGTATAATACTAACAGCAGCAAGAGATCTATTGGATACTGGTAACCTTGAACATGGATACATTGTTCATAGTGAATCCAGGGAAGTAATTATTAACTTCAGGAAAAAATAAAAGCTTAACTAGCGACAGCTAATTATTACTTTGCCAGTTTGCAGTCTCCATCCTGCTCTGTCCACAGTTAAAGGTTAATCCAAGAATAATCTGAGTACTGTACTGTGGGCTATGCATAATTTTCATCTTTCATTGATGTGAAAGATGGGATGTTTGCCCTACCAATGAAAGAGCTCTCCTCTATTTTTTCATCACTGTGTAGCATAATATTCAGCCAACTAGAAATATCCAGTAGGATCTTGCCCAGCAATAGTTTTGAACCATGAGGGAAAAGTACCAGTTGAATTAAACTGTAAGGGAAAAGATAGAAGTCCAATCGCGTGTTGTCAAACTTTGTGGGCCTATTAGTTTTTTTGTAGTTTTGTTTTATTATTGTCACAAGTTGATTTGCATTAACACTGCAATGAAGTTACTGTGAAAATCCCCTAGTCTCCACACTCCGGTGGCGCCTGTCCAGGTACACCCAGGGAGAATTTACATGGCCATTGCACCCTAACCAGCACGTTTCTTGGACTGTGGGAAGAAACCGGAGCACCCGGAGGAAACCCACGCAGACACGGGGAGAACGCGCAGACTCCACACAGACAGTGACCCGAGGCCGGGTCCCTGGCGCTGTGAGGCGGCAGTGCTAACCACTCTGCCAAATTAATGCTCTGAACATGACTGACTGTATTTGATAACACTCCTGTGAAGCATTTTGCGACATTTGTTACATAAAGGGTATTTTATAAAAGTTTTTGTTTGTTATGCATAAAGAAGAATGTTGATTCAGCACCTATATATATTATATATATATATATATTATATATATATATATATATATGCACTTGGTTGAAATATTCCGTTTATTCTAAGTGCATTTTACAGTAACTGTTGTCGTTTTTCTTTTGTTTCTCTAGGACGTTTGCTCAGAACTGCAGGAATATTGAACAGTTAAATCTGAATGGATGTACAAAAATCACAGATGCGTAAGTAAGCTGAACGCAGTAATTTGAGAGCGAGCTGTAGCCTTTGCTCCTCACCCAGGTTTGTATTAAAAGAAAAACAAAGGTCAAAGTGCAGGAGGCCGCAATGGTTGGAAAGACAAGGAAAGAGGGATAAATTAGGAAGTGATCACTCTCACTGGATGCACTGTTTATTTACGAAAAACGCTTTACCCCATTTCCCAAACGAAGTGTCCACTGTTTAAGCTGCAAAAATAAATGGAGAGGTGTGAATTTCTGGCAAGCTGTACTGACATCTGGTTTATGAAGCCGCGTCCATGGTAAAGCACGCGCTTTTCATTGGTATCACAGTTGGTTTCAAGTAGAAACGTTAACAGTTGTCTTTCACTTTGTGCATGTGAGGGAAGGTGATAGCGCAGTGGTACTGTCACTGGACTAGTCATTCAGGGGCCCAGGGTAATCCTCTGGGGATCCAGGTTCGATGGTGAAATTTGAATTTTTAAAAAAATCTGGAATTCAAGTCCAATGATCATGAAATCATTGTCGATTGATGTCAAAACCCATCTGGTTCACTAATGTCCTTTAGAGAAGGAAATCTGCCATCCTTACCTGATTTGTATTTTATTAGTGTCACAAATAGGCTTATGTTAACACTGCAATAAAGTTACTATGAAATTCCCCTGGCCGCCACACTCGGGCGCCTGTTTGGGTTCACTGAGGGAGAATTTAGCACGGCCAATGCATTTAACCAGCACGTCTCTCAGACTGTGGGAAGAAACTGGAGCACTTGGAGGAAACCCACGCAGGCACAGGGAGAAGGTGCAGACTCCGCACAGATGGTCACCCAAGCTGGGAATCGAACCTGGGTCCCTGGCGCTGTGAGGCAGCAGTGCTAACCACTGTGCCACTATGCTGCCCTTGTCTGGCCTATATGTGACTCCAGACCCACAACGATATGGTTGACTCTTAAATGTCACTCAGTTCAAGGGGCAACTAGGGATGGGCAATAAATGCTGGATGAATTAAAAAAATATATAAGTAGCTTGTGCAATTGTATAGCATCAATACACTCTGACCTTGGCTGAATAGCCTGTTCCCACATGAAGTGGGGCATGAGGTCAACTGGTATCTGTGGGACTATATGTTAGTTAATGGTCTGAAGGGAGAGGAGGAAAATGCAAAGGTATCTGAGTGCTTTTTTGATGAATTGTAGTCACAGCATAAACAGATTTTCTTTAGCATATTTTGATTAAGCTGGATTACTGATGCTGGGAAACTGGCTTGACAGAATGTAGAAATATGGAAACAGCAGTAGGCCATTCAGCCTTTGAGCCTGGTCCACTATTCAATTACATCATGTCTGAGTTACTCACTTGAGTTCCATGTCCATTGATACCCTTGCCTTTCAAAGTCTAATGACCTTGGTCTTGAAAGCTTCAATTGATCTAGCATCCACAAACCTCTGCGAAGAAACTTGCTAATTTCTCCTGCTATTTGTGTACAAAGTACTTCTTGATTTTGCTCTTGAATAATCTTGTTTTGGGTCCCTTGACCTGAAGAAAGTTTTTTTCTTTGTCTGCTTTGTTGAATCTTTTATCATTTAATCATATCGATGAGATTCACCCCTAAATCATTTCTACTCGAGAGAATATAAACCAAGTTTTTGCAGCCTGTCCTCGTAGCTTAAACCTTGACCTTGTCATTCTGGTACATCAGTGCTGCTCTTCCTCCTTGGCTAATTATATCTTTCATGAGATGTAGTGTCCAAAACAGAATGCAGTATTCCAGAAGGGACCTGACTAAAGCTGTATGCAGCGGAAGCATAACTTCCTCCCCATTATACTTCAGTCCACTTAAATAAAGGCCTGTATTTCATTTGATTATTCTTTTATATTTGTCCACCAGTTTTAAGTGATTTTTGTAAATGGACACACAATTGTTCCTCCAGAGTTTGTTAGCTTTAGTCCATTCGGAAAACACTCTAACTAACCTATCTTTCCTTGGTCCAAAGTGGATAACTTCACATTTCTCCACATTAAACTCCATTCACCACATTTTTGCCCACTCAATCTATCAATGTTCCTTTGCAACTTTCTGCTTCTGTATACACTCTTCCCTGAGCCACCTAACTTACTGTCGTCAGCAAACTTGGATATACAACTCTTCCATTTTCTGCAATACATCATTTATAAATATAGCAAAAAGCACAGATCCCTGGAGTATTACAAGCCACAGGTCACCAGATTACATACTTTTAATAACTATTTTGTTTCCTACCCCTGAAGCAATTTCAAAACCATGCCACAAGGTTGTCATGAACTTTGCTTTAATTTTTACTAATAATTTAAAGTTTGTTTATTAGTGTCAAAAGTAGGCTTACATTAACACTGCAATGAAGTTACTGTGAAAATTCCCTAGTCGTCACGCTCCGGCGCCTGTCTGGGTACACTGAGGGAGAATTCAGCATGGCCAGTGCACCTAACCAGCACGTCTTTCAGACTGGTGGGAGGAAATCTGAGCACCCAGAGGAAACCCACACAGACACGGAGAGCATACAGACTCCCCACAAACAGTGACCCAAGGCTGTCATTGAACCCGGGTTCCTGGCACTGTGGCAGCAGTGCTAACCACTGTGCCACTTTGGAGAGGAACCTGACAAAATGTCTCTGCTCCTCCATGCAGACAACATAGGCACTTGGGTTTAGCTTTGTTGGTGACATCCTTTAAACACTGCACTCTCTCCTTTCCTTCTCTATGTACGGCATGCTTTGTCTATATAGCGCGCAAGAAACAGTACTTTTCACTGCATACTAATACATGTGACAAATCAAATGAACAAATTCAATTGGTCAGATGTGACTTTCTCTTCAGAAATCTGAGAAAACTCTGATCAACTCAAATGTCCAAGTGCTCAGTCAGATCTGTTCCGAATGCCCAGTTCTACTAACTTCCCACAATTGATGCGAGACTGACAGATCTAACCCTATTTTTTTCTTACCCTCTTTAAATAATGGAGTGGTATTTGTAATTTTCCAATCCAATTATGCAGCCCGGTGCTGTGGTTAAAATAAATTGGTTTGCACAGTAGAAATTGCAAGATTGCTAAAGCATCTAGATTAATTATAATTATAGTTGCTGAAGTTAATTTTGTTCCTTTTCAGTGTCAGGTTCCACACCCCATCTACCCCAGGATCCCTACTCTCATCAGCACTCTTCAAACAACATTGCAAGACATTAAAATGCTGAACGATCATTTCATTTTACCCGATAAGTTTACTCTTTAACTGGAGCTCAATTAACTTAGCTCAGCATGTGAGGCTTTCATGAAAGTAAACCTCGCTGTTAATTAAAACAATGGTTGCAAGGATTTCATTCTCTTGCTGTTACTATTATTGGAAGAATGAGACAGTGCTGAAAATATTCAGTAGGTCAGGCAACAACTAATGGAGAGAACAAAGGAAGGTGGAACCTCATCAAAACCATTGGAGAATTACTCTCGGGTAATAAAATTGGGAGGTGGAATGGGGATGGGCTCCTTGATAACTTACAGGTTGTACTTGTTTTACAGAACCTGTACCAGTCTAAGTAAATTCTGCTCCAAGCTAAGAAGCCTAGACCTAGCTTCATGCACATCAATCACAAACCTTTCTTTGAAAGCTCTGAGGTGAGTTCCAGTGATGAAGAATTTCCATCCGATTTGTTTTGTGTTTGTTTAACTTGTAGTGTGGCTTAAGACCACTTGGTATTTGTGTGTCTGTAACCCTGAATTTGTGCTTGCAATAGGCATTGACTTTTGGTAAATTGCCGAATTATTGATGTTCCACTGATTTAAATGTATAATCGTCATGTAAATATTCTAACAATATTTGGACCATGATAAGGACCGGTATGCCTTTGAAAAGGGACCTATTTTCCGTACGCCAACAGAAAAGCGATGGGCTGGATTGTCTACTGCCCTGCTGTCTGGTGTGAAGGTGACTGAGGCACATGAAATCCAGTGGGTGGCCTTCCCACTACCTGCTCCCAACTAGCCTGAAATTTTAGGGGGAAGAGGCGAGGAAGGTGTCGTGTGGCCTGGCCACCATTGGACTTATTGAGGCCCTTAATTGATGGCCACTTGAGGGCAAACCCATTGCCACCGGTATTTAACCCACAATGGGGTGAGGTCCATGCCACGTGGGAAGCCCCCAGCAGCTTTAGCTGCACTGGCTGATGTTGGGGAAGTGGTGGATGATGGGGTGGTCCCCCCTGGAACTATTGGATGGTAATTGTCCCTTTAAGGGCAACACAACAGAGTAAGGGTCAATCACCATATGATAGCTTGCAAAATGGAGGTTAGAAAAGAAGAATGAGGCAACAAAATTCTTGTTAGCTTGGTTACTTCAAATTTGGAGCCAACATTTATAAGAATTGGAACACTCAGCTAATGTTCCCTTTCTCATAAACGTTGGCTTTTTGTCACCCCTCCCTCCCCGGAGAGTCATTGGTCATGCAAGTCACATGATCTCTAAGGCAACTGCATAGACTTATCACAGTAAGTGACAACTCAAAATGCTTTCATCTGCCCCTCAATTTGATGCCAGTAACTGTTTGCTCTGACCCTGGTGACACACTATTGAAATACTGGCATACAGCAGCTTTAAAAAGTGGGATACTGGTTTGTGTTGAGGGTCTGCACACTATCTCTGTCTGCATCACTAAGTGCTTATTGTAATGCTGTTCTTCAGGGAGGGCGGGGATATTAGAGACATCTAGAATCCCTACAGTGCTGAATGAGGCCATTCGGCCTATCGAGTCTGCACCGACAACAATTCCACCCAGGCCCTATCCCCGTAGCCCCACGTTTACCCCGTTAATCCCTCTAACCTACGGATCCCGGGACACTAAGGGGCAACTCCGCATGGCCAATCAACTCAACCCACACATCTTTGGATAGTGGGAGGAAACCCATGCAGATATGGGGAGAACGTGCAAACTCTACACAGACACAGTGACCCAAGCCGGGAATCGAACCCGGGTCCCTGGAGCTGTGAAGCAGCAGTGCTAACCACTGTGCTACCGTGCCGCCCATGTCAGGTTCATGTCACACTATCTGTAAACCCCACGACTTGCCTGGGCTTGCAAAATCTCACTAACTGTCCTGGCTGGAGACAATTCACACCGGTTTCCTCCCACAGTCCAAAGGTGTGCGGGTTAGGTTGATTGGCCATGCTAAAATTGCCCCTTAATGTCCTGGGATGCGTAGATTAGAGGGATTAGCGGGTAAAATATGTAGGGATATGGGGGTCGGGCCTGGGTGGGATTGTGGTCGGTGCAGACTCGATGGGCCGAATGGCCTCTTTCTGTACTGTAGGGTTTCTATGAACCCAAGATCCCAGTTGAGGCCGTCCTCATGTGTGTGGAACTTGGTTATCCGTCTCTGCTCAGCGATTCTGCGTTGTTGTGTGTTGTGAAGGCCGCCTTGGAGAACGCTTACCCGAAGATCAGAGGCTGAATACCCGTGACTGCTGAAGTGTTCCCCGATTGGAAGGGAACATTCCTGCCTGGTGATTGTTGAACGGTGTTCATTCATTTGTTGTCGTAGTGTCTGCATGGTCTCACCAATGTACCATGCCTCGGGACATCCTTTCCTGCAGCGTATCAGGTAGACAATGTTGGCCAAGTTGCAAGAGTATGTACCATGTACCTGGTGGATGGTGTTCTCACGTGAGATGATGGCATCCGTGTCGATGATCCGGCACGTCTTGCAGAGGTTGCTGTGGCAGGGTTGTGTGATGTCGTGGTCACTGTTCTCCTGAAGGCTGGATAGTTTGCTGTGGACAATGGTCTGTTTGAGGTTTTACGGTTGTTTGAAGGCAAGAAGTGAGGGTGTGGGGATGGCCTTGGCAAGATGTTCGTCTTCATCGATGACATGTTGAAGGCTCCGGAGACGATGTCGTAGTATCTCCGCTCCGGGGAAGTACTGGACAACGAAGGGTACTCTGTCCGCCGTGTCCCTGTTTGTCTTCTGAGGAGATCGGTATGGTTTTTTGCTGTGGCACGTCGGAACTGTCGATCGATGAGTCGAATGCCATCCTGTTCTTATGAGGGCATCTTTCAGCGTCTGTTGGTGTCTGTTGCGATCCTCCTCATCCGAGCAGATCCTGTGTATACGGAGGGCTTGTCCGTAGGGGATGGCTTCTTTAATGTATTTAGGGTGGAAGCTGGAGAAGTGGAGCATCGTGAGGTTATCCGTGGTCTTGCGGTAAAGTGAAGTGCTGAGGTGACCGTCCTTAATGGAGATGCGTGTGTCCAAGAATGCAACCGATTCCGGAGAGTAGTCCATGGTGAGTCTGATGGTGGGATGGAACTTGTTGATGTCATCGTATAGTTGTTTCAATGATTGTTCACAATGAGTCCAAAGGAAGAAAATGTCATCGATGCATCTAGTGTATAGCATCGGTTGAAGGTCCTGTGCGGTGAAGAGGTCTTGTTCAAACCTGTGCATAAAGATGTTGCCATATTGAGGTGCGAATTTGGTCCCCATGGCTGTTCCGTGTGTCTGGATGAAGAACTGGTTGTTGAAGGTGAAGACGTTGTGGTCCAGGATGAAGCGGATGAGTTGTGGAATTGCATCTGGAGATTGGCAGTTGTCGGCATTGAGTACTGAGGCAGTTGCAGCAATGCCGTCATCGTGGGGGATGCTGGTGTAGAGTGCCGAGACATCCATTGTGACGAGGAGTGCTCCTGGTTCAACTGCCCCACATATGCTGAGTTTCTGTAGGAAGTCTGTAGGGCGGCACGGTAGCACAGTGGTAAGGGCGGCACGGTAGCACAGTGGTTAGCACTGCTGCTTCACAGCTCCAGGGACCTGGGTTCGATTCCCGGCTTGGGTCACTGTCTGTGTGGAGTTTGCACATTCTCCTCGTGTCTGCGTGGGTTTCCTCCGGGTGCTCCGGTTTCCTCCCACAGTCCAAAGATGTGCGGGTTAGGTTGATTGGCCATGCTAAAAATTGCCCCATAGTGTCCTCGGATGCGTAGATTAGAGGGATTAGTGGGTAAAATATGTAGGGATATGGGGGTAAGGCCTGGGTGGGATTGTGGTTGGTGCAGACTCGATGGGCCGAATGGCCTCCTTCTGTACTGTAGGGTTTCTATGATTTCATCATGACAGAAGCTGGGGGTTCTTTGTACAATGGGTATTGATGCCCTTGACGTAGCCGGAGAGGTTCTCTCGCAGGGTCCCAGTGCCTGATATGATGGGATGGCCGGGTGTGTTGGCCTTGTGTATCTTCAGGAGGCAGTAGAGATCTCCAATGCGGGGAGCACGTGGGATGAGAGCAAGGAGGGTGCTCTGAAGGTCCGGATCAAAGGCCTTGATCAGTCTGTTGAGTTGATGGGTGTGTTCTTTGGTCGGATCTGTGGGTAACTGTCTGTAGTGTTCGTCGTTGTTCAGTTGTCGGTACACTTCTTTGCAGTAATCCGTTCTGTTCAGTATGACGGTGGCCCCTCCTTTGTCTGCTGGTTTGATGACGATGTTGCGGTTGGTCTTGAGAGCGCGGATGGCGCTGCGTTGTGCTTGGATGACGTTCGGGGCTGTCTTGTGAGTGCGGCTAATGAATCTGGCATTGACGCACCTCCTGACGGCTTGGGCATACATGTCGAGTCGAGGGCAGCGGCCTTCCGGAGGAGTCCAATTTGACTCTTTCCTCTTCGGTTGCTGCACCGCGGATCTCTCTGTTGGCTGTTCCGGTTCATTAGCTGTCTCATTGTGTTCGCTGTTGGCCTCTTGGGGTTTGTGGAAGAACTCCCGCAGCCTCATTCACCTGATGAATCCCTCTGTGTCCGCTGCGAGACCGATGGGGTCCGTTTTAGTGGTGGTGCAGAAATTGAGCCATCGGCTGAGAACTTCGATTTCGTCTAGTTGAAGTGTGTAGTCCAACAAGTTGACAATGGACTTCCCTGCAGTGGTACTGTTTTCTATTGTGGTACTGGGGGAGGCTTGGTTGCTGCTGGTGATGATGCAGAGTTTCTCAAGTTTCCTGTTCTTGGTGTGCATGTAGATGGCGTAGTTCCGTTGTTTCGTCTGCTTGGCAATATTTCGCAGCTGGTCTGCGTCCTGAGCGCAACTTGAGAATATGGATTCTCAATTGGTTTCCAGGTTGCAGCGTTTGCTGTCGAGCTGGTGTATGAGGTGGTTGAGGAGGGTGAGAGAGGTGCGACGGCAAAGTCTCGTCAAAGAAAGCTCTTAGCTGTTAGAAAATAACCAGGCCCAAGATCAAAGCATGACCTGACCTCACCTGACATAAAATGGGACTTCATCTTAATTTCTACATTAAATTTCAGTTGGAGAACATTTTTATTTTGATACAATCATGATTTAAGTAGTAAAGCAGTCTTGTCTCACTGGATTGAGGTCTCATTGTACCATCCATGGCCAAGGAGAATGCCTTGGTTTCCCTAGAAAGCGACGCAGTGGTTAGCACAGCTGCCTCACAGCGTCAGGGACTTCTTAGTGTGCTAGATTAATAACCAGAGGCCATGAGACCAAATCCCACTTGTGCAGTTTGACAATCGTTTGGAGTGACCATGAAGCTGTTGATTTGCCATTTTATCCAAAATACAAATGTCTCTGGAGGAAGGACACCAGCCATTCTTACCTGGTCTGGCCTACGTGTGATTTCCGCCACACACCAATGTGGTTGATTCTTCAATGCCCTCTCAGCCCAGCAAGCTACTTAGTTGTATCAAACGACTAAACAAAATAGCAATTCAAGATGGAGGCTACCCATCTAGCAATGAGGAATGGGCAATATATGCTGGGCTCATCCAGTGGTTGTATTAACCCGAGGAAATATGTTACAAGTATGTAATGTAATCAAGCACAGGTTTAGAATTTGTACCATTAACTGTAAACAGCCTTGTGCGTGTTGGTGATAGCAGCAACTAAACTCTCAGATTAGATTAACCGCAGTCTTGAGCACTTTATAATCTTGTGCATTGATTTTATTTGGGATGAAATTGCAGCTTCCGATTCTTTCCATAATTGGAAGGTTCCAATTTTTTGAATATCATGATGCTCCCTGGAGATTCTTATCCTCTTTAATATCTTTGATATCATCAGGGAGTCATTTGTAGTAGATTAGTGAGGAAACTGTGTCCCTCTATCAGTGCGGCTGTAAAAGGAAGTTTGATTTTTAAAGCCCTGTGACCACAATAAGAATGATATATTTACATGTCTGAGCCACAAGGGAAATTAAAGTTGCACTTCTCTCTCTTTTATAATGGATTAACAGATCTTTGGCATTGCTCAGTGAGTTAATGGTTGCATTGTGTGAGAGGGAGGGGTGCATAGACTGCAGAAAAGATTTCAAAGGAAGTTTGTGACAGATTGCTCACAGTCAAGTGGCTGCAATTTCCCAGATCCAATCAACGACAGCTTGTATTTATATCATAGAATTCATACAGTGCAGGAGGAGGCCATTTGGCCCATCGGGTCTGCACCGACACAGTCCGACCCAGGCCCTATTCCTGTAACCCCACATATTTGCCCTGTTAATCCTCTCGACACTAGGGACAATTTAGCATTTAGGATTAGAATTCGTATCATAAACTGTAAACAGCCTTGCACATGTCTTTGATAGCGGCAACTAAACTCTTGAGTCGATTAACCGCAATCTTGAGCACTTTGTAATCTAGTGCACTGATTTTATTTGCAACGAAATTGCAGCTTCTGATTCTTTTGAACCCTAACCTGCACATCTTTGGACTGTGGGAGGAAACTGGAGCACCCGAGCAGACACTGGGAGAATGCGCAAACTCCACACACTGACCCAAGGCTGGAATTGAACCCAGGTCCCTGGCGGTGTGAGGCAGCAGTACTAACCACTGTGTCACCATGCCACCCATTGTGCCTTAATATTATTAAACATCCCCAAGGAGCTTCAAAGGGGTAACAAAAATATGACATTAAGCTAAAAACTTTATCAGAGTTGAATTTGAAGAACTGTCTTAAATGAGGGCGGTGAAACAAGAGGCAAGGCCTCAAATGGTGGAACGATTAAAATTGGGGGGGGGGGGGGGGACACGAGGTCAGAGTACAGATATGAGGGGATTGTGGGGCTGTAGGAGATTATGGAGATAGCGAAGGCAAGGTCAGGGAGGGTTTGGAAAACTAGAATGAGAATTTTAAACTAAAGATTTTGCTTAGACAGGGAGCCATTGTTGGTCAGTGAGCACAGAGATGAGAGGTGAAATGGGATTTGGGTGTGAGTTTAAGACCAGGGCAGCAGATCTTTAGATGTCGCCCAAGTTTACAGAGGGTAGAAATGGGAGACCCGCCAGGAGTGCATTGGAGTGATCATGTCTCGAGGTAACAAAGGCATGAATGAGGGTTTCAGCAGCAGGCGAACTGAGACAGCAGTGAAGTCAGGTGATAATGAGATGGAAAAAGGTGATCTTAGTGCAAATATGTGGTTGGAACTCATCTCTGAGTCAACTGTGACACCAAGGTGGCAAGCAGACTGAATTGCTCTCAGAATGTTGCCTGGGTAGGGATGTGGTCAGCAGTTGGGGAACAGAGTTCTGGGTGTGGACTGAAATCGGTGTATTCGGTCTTCCAATATTTATTCGGAGGAAATTTTTGATCATCTAGTATTGGCCGTCAGATTAGCAATCTAATAATTTGGCAAC